>NC_059119.1:965833-1287777 GCF_020740685.1 Jaculus jaculus
TGACCCTAACATATCTTATGGATGCCCCTGACCTGACTGATGTGTATTCTCTCAACAGGAATAGGATTTTAAATGTATAACTGGTATTTTAGCTACTCCTCCTTCCTTACAGTTTTTTGGGGGTCATATTTTGAGTTTTGAAGTACATGACTAAGTATTCCAATTGCCATTTACTTATAAATTCCAGACTCATTTCAGTAATACCATCAATGGCTTCTCTCTAAATCAATATTCAACATCTCAGTATTTTAATTTTTTTAATTTTGTTTTCATTGTTATGAAACATTCACTTTAAGGTCTTAAGACAATCCTATCCAATAACAACCAAAGTAATTCCTTTCCACACCAATGCTGCCAGTTTTGAATGCACCTTTCTAGATGCTTCTATTTTTCTTTATTTGTAAGAACATATTATTTTCTTTTGTAAGCAATATAATATTAAGTAATTCTTGGAAGTGTGTCATTCAATGAATGATAGAAACTGTTTCTATATTTTTCCAAGCAAGAAAGTGCTTTGATTTCCAGTGCTACTCTTCATGTGATAGTAACTGTTACCTGAATACCTCAATTAGCAACACTTTAGAAAAATTAAATCATTTCCAGCAGTTAAAATAGTGACATAATATCAGGAAAGCTTAATATTTGGACCGTCTCTTTCTTTATCTGTCCACTTGCCACTCCTGATATGTCTATATTTTCCTGACCATCAGTTGTTTAGGAAATATTCTTATTAAAAATGTATACTGGGGGCTGGAGAGATGGCTTAGCAGTTAAGGAGCATGCCTGCAAAGCCTAAGGACCCCGTTTCGATTCCCCAGGTGCCACATAAGCCAGATGCAGGTGGAGGAGCATGCATCTGGAGTTCGTTTACAGTGGCTAGAGGCCCTGGAGCACACATTCTAACTCTCTCTCTGTCTCCCCACTCTCTGTCTCTAATAAATAAATAAAAAAAATAAAATCTTTTAAAAATGTATACTGAAATTAATATAACTATTTATGAATTTAATTATATATTAAATCACTGCCTCAAAGCCACATGTGTATGATATTGTCCAAAATTCCCTTTCAAACAAATTGGGAAACATGTAAGAATTAAGGTATCTCATACTTCAAAATATCCTATTGATATTTATAAATTTAGCTCATATGCACAGTATTTTAAGTTATCAAAATATCATGATTTTAGCACCAGAGAGAAGGCTTAACAGTTCAGGCATTTGCCTGCAAAACCAGAGGATCCAGGCTCCATTCACCAGGGCCCACATAAGCCAGATGCACATGGTGGACCTTGTGTCTGGAGTTCATCCCCAGGCCTTGTTAAATTCATTGGCAATTGAGGGGTAGAGTGTGCTTTTCCCATATTTGCTGAAAAACAATATGACACTTACTTTGATGTTCTTGACTTGTTTTATAATTTGTTTTTACCATAGAATGATGCTGATAATTTAATAACCAATAATGCATAAAAATTATACTAGTACTGACATTTTTAAGATCATCTGTAGGAAGGCTATCACCTGTAGTAGTTATACATAACTGCTCTTGAACCTCAGCTGATTCAGATGGTGAATGAAACCATCCACATGTCTACAAATTCCAAGTGACTTGAAAGGCTTCTTTCTCCCTCAACAGTACAAAACAAAGCATGCTGTATGAATAATGATCACACTTCTCATAGGTAAATGGGGAAGAGTTCTCAAGATATAATAAATTCTAATACATACATAAATTGACTATAGTAAGCTGAAAGCAATGTTTTAAAATATAATCTAATAAAACACTTTTATGCTTCAAAGGAAATTTTTATTTCAAGATTTTCACTTATGTTCTGACAAAATGACCTGTAATGATCATATTGATCTAACAATCCTTTCTGGTAATTATTTCACATTGGTGGCTAAAGCATTGAAAATTATCCTACTAAGCTATTAAAAACTACTCAACAGGGCTTTAGAGATGGCTTAGCAGATAAAACACTTGCCTGAGAATCCTAAAAACTCATGTTCTGCTAACTCAGATCCCATACAAGCCAGATGCACAATGAGGCAAGCACACAAGGTCACACATGTGCACAATATGGGGCATGCATTTGGACTTCTATTACAGTAGCTGGAGGCTCTGGCAGGCCAAGTCTCTATCTTTCTCTCTGTCAATCTCTCTCTCTCTTTCTCTCTCTCTCTCACATACACACACACACACACACACACACATAAAAATAATTAAATAATAAAAGTAACAACTACTCAGTTTTCATGTTAACTGGTCAAACGTAAATAAAAAAAAAAAGGCATTAAAATTTTCCAGGACTTCCAGTTAAGATGGCAGCATAGGTACCTCACCAAAGCAGCATAGGCGGGAAAAGAAAAAACAAACAAACAACAAAAAAAAAGCCCAGAAAACACACACACTTTTAATAAAAAGTGAGAAAGTGAGGTGTGTAGGAAACTGAAACAGCAGCAGAGAATTAGGAGAGATCCAGAGCATCCAGAGCCCACACGGGCAGGCAGAAGCGCGTCCGGCGGGCAGGTCCACTCACCAGACAGTGGCAATGCTCAGCTTGAGTGGCAGGAAAAGCCAGATGAGGGGATTTTCCACTGACATCGAGCTCTCCACAAACTCAAGAAACGTGGAAACCATGGTGAACAACGGAGGAGCAGATCATGAGGTAGAAGAACATGTGGCACAGAGGGCAAAGTGAGCAGCATCAGCTTCCTCCCCTTCTGACCCCCAGAGCCCATCCCGCGGGAATAGCACAGAGGTCCAGGGACCCAGCCACACCTACTGAACTGACAGAGCACCAAAGAGAGACCCAATTAAGAGTGCAGCTGAGACCAAAATCATCCCAAAAGGTAACTGGGATTACACCAGGTCAGTACCCACCTAATAAACCTGGTATATATGCCTGAACCAGAAGTGCTAATTGAACCTTCCATATCAGGATAAATTATATGTTAAATCGGATGGATGGTCAAATTTGCCATTCGTAAATAATCTGTAGTTTGGGCTTGTTATTTGTTGTTTCTTGAATTATAGCGGCTTTGTTTACTCTACTGTTATACAGTAGGGAAGGGTCTCACCTGGTCACAAGCTGACTTGGAACCCTCTACAGACAAGAAATATTAACCACATTGTTGTAAGGATTAAGGGAGTGGGTGAGGCACCACACAGCCTAAGGGACAGACAGAGGATCTGGTTGTCATAATGCCTACTTTCGGATAAATACCCTGAGCTGTCTTTCATTGACAGTGTACATTGTTTAAAAAAATTTTAGAATCTGCCTGCTTTTGTTCCTCCTTAGCCTACTTGAATACTCTCATAGCAGGCACACCCAACACCTAGAGTCACTTTTGTACATACTCTGAGAGTCTTGAGAGTCACACTTAGTACCTTAAGCTCCTACCATGAAGATATATCACAACAGATTGATTGATACATCTCATAATACCCAGCTAACTGGAAAATCCAACCACTAAATAATCCAAGATGCAAAAATATATACATTATAACACAAGAAACACCAAAAATCAAGACAATATAAATCCACCAAAAATTACTAATGCAAAAGAAATGACCTCTACTGAGAACGAGTAAGAAGGAAATGCCTGAGAAAGATTTCAAAAGAATGATTATAAATATGCTCAAATAACTCAAAGAAGACTTCAACGGAAGCAAAGAAATCACAGAACAACAATTTAATGAAATAAAGAGGTCAATACTAGACATAAATAAATAAATAGAAATAATAAAGAAAAACCAGTTAGAATTACTAGCAATAAAGAACACAGTTAATGACATAAACTCTGTAGAAAATCTCACCAGTAGAATGGATGAAGGAGAGGACAGAATATCTAAGCTAGAAGACCAGGTGGCAGATCTAATACAGTCCAACAAAGAGAAAGACAAACTTATAGGAAAGTATGAGTGAGAATTTCAAGATATTCAGGACACTATGAAAAGATTAAACATAAGAATTCAGGGCATAGTAGAAGGAGAATTCCACTCCAAAGGCATAATAGGTGTTTTCAACAAAATCATACAAGAAAACTTCCCCAAATTGGGAAAGAGGTGCCAATGCAGATAAAGGAATCCTTTAGAACACTAGCCAGACAAAACATGGAAAGAACCTCTCCTTGCCATATTATAATCAAACTACCAAACATACACACCAAAGAAAAAATATTGAAAGCAGTCAGAGAGAAAAATCAAGTTACCTACAAAGGCAAGCCTATCAGGATTACAGCAGATTACTCAACACAAACATTAAAAGCCAGAAGGGCATGGAGTGATGTATTCCAAGTTCTGAAAGATAACAACTATCAACCAAGGTTACTTTATCCTGTGAAGCTATCCATTCAAATAGACTGAGAAATCGGGACATACCATGACAAAAGCAGGCTAAAGGACTACTTGAAGACAAAACCAGTTCTACAGAAAATACTTGACGGAATCCTCCATGTTGAAGAAAAAGAAAAGCACACATATAAGGAACCGGGAAAAAGCAAACAATACTCAAATACTAGTTAACACAAGTGAGCAAAGGTAAAACAGGAAGAACTACCAAAAAAAAGAGGTAAAAATGAATACACACCTTTCAATAATATTTCTTAATATCAACGGCCTCAATGCCCCCACCAAAAGACATAGGTTTGCAGACTGGGTTAAAAAGTAGGATCCTTCAATTTGTTGCCTTCAAGAAACCGACCTTTCTACAAAGGATGGACACTATCTTAATGTGAAAGGTTGGAAAATGGAGTTTCAAGCAAATGGGCCTAGAAAACAAGCAGGGGTTGCTATCGTAATATCTGACAAGGTAGACTTCAGTCCAACATTAGTTAATAAAGATAAGGAAGGACACTTTATATTGATTAAAGGCACCCTCTAGCAGGAGGACATTACAATCCTAAACATATATGCACCTAACATGGGGGCCCCCAAATTCATCAAACAAATGCTATTAGAACTAAGGTCACAGATAACACCAAACACAGTGGTAGTGGATGACTTCAATACCCCACTCTCATCAATTGACAGGTCATCCCAGGAAAAACTAAACAAAGAGGCATCTGGACTAAATGAGGTCATAGAAGGAATGGACCTAACAGATATCTACAGGACATTTCATCCAAATGCTACAGAATATACATTCTTTTCAGCAGCACATGGAACTTTCTCTAAAATAGACCATATATTAGGACACAAAGCAAATCTTAACAAATACAGGAAAATTGAAATGATTCCTTGCATTCTATCTGACCAAAATGGGATCAAATTGCAAAGCAATAGCAAGAAAGGCCATAGAGCATACACAAAATCATGAAAATTATACAACACATTACTAAATGATGAATGGGTCAATGAAGGAATCAAGAGGGAAGTCAAAAAATTTATAGAGTCAAACGATAATGAGAACACAACACACCAAAATCTGTGGGACACAATGAAGGCAGTCCTAAGAGGTAAATTTATAGCTTTAAGTGCCTATATTAAGAAATTAGAAAGGTCACAAGTAAATGACCTAATGCCTCACCTTAAAGCTTGGAAAAAGAAGAATAAGGCAAACCCAACATCAGCAGACTCAGGAAGAAATAATAAAGATTAGGGCAGAAATAAATGAAGTAGAAACTAAAAAAAAAAAAAAAAAAAAAAAAAAGTCCAAAGAATGAAACAAAGAGTTGGTTCTTTGAAAGGATAAACAAGATTGATAAACCCTTAGCAAATCTGACTAAAAGAAAGAGAGAAGAGACACAAATTAATAAAATTAGAGATGAAAAAGGTAACATCACAACAGATGCCAGAGACATTCAAAAAATCAGAGACATTCAAAAAATCATAGGGACATACTATAAAAACATATACTCCACAAAGTATGAAAATCTGGAAGAAATGGATGATTTCCTTGATTTATATGACCTACCTAAATTAAGTCAAGATGAGATTAACCACTTTAATAGACCTATAACAAGCATGGAGATCCGAACAGTTATCAAAAATCTTCCTACTAAAAAAAGCCCAGGCCCAGATGGATTCACTGCTGAATTTTACCAGACCTTCAAGGAAGAGCTAACACCATTGCTTCTTAAGCTTTTCCATAAAATAGAAAAAGAAGGAATTCTACCAAACTCTTTCTATGAAGCCAGCATCACCCTGATACCAAAACCAGGCAAAGATAGAACAAAAAAAAAAAAGAAAATTATAGACCAATCTCCCTCATGAACGTAGATGCAAAAATTCTCAAAAATTCTCAGCATGGAGGATTCTTTCAAGTATTTTCCATAGGACTGGTTTTGTCTTCAAGTAGTCCTTTAGCCTGCTTTTGTCATGGAATGTCCTGATTTCTCGGTCTATTTGAATGGATAGCTTTGCAGGATAAAGTAACCTTGGTTGACAGTTGTTATCTTTCAGAACTTGTAATACATCACTACATGCCCTTCTGACAAACAGAACACAAGAATATAATAGAAAGATCATTCACCCTGACCAAGTAGGCTTTATCCCTGAAATGCAGGGGTGGTTCAATATACGCAAATCTATAAATGTAATAATACATTATATAAATGGATTGAAGGACAAAAATCACATGATCATTGCATTACAGAAAGTGTTTGACAAAATCCAACATCCCTTCATGATAAGAGTCCTACAGAGACTGGGTATAGAAGGAACATATCTCAATATAATAAAGGCTATTTATGAAAGCCTACAGCCAACATATTACTAAATGGGGAAAAACTGGAAGCGTTTCCACTAAAATCAGGAACAAGACAAGGGTGTCCACTGTCCCCACTTTTATTTAATATAGTTTTGGAAGTCTTAGCCATAGATAGCAATAAGGCAAGAGACACACATAAAAGGGATACAAATTAGAAAAGAAGAAATCAAGTTATCATTATTTACAGATGACATGAATCTATATATAAATGACCATGAAGACTCTACTAGCAAACTGTTAGAGCTGATCAAAACCTACAGCCATGTAGCATTATACAAAATAAATACACAGAAATCAGTAGCCTTCATATACGCTAACAACAAACACACACAGAATGAAATCAGAGAATCACTCCCATTCACAATTGCATCAAAGAAAATAAAGTACCTTGGAATAAACCTAATCAAGGAAGTAAGGAATCTCTACAATGAAAACTTTAAAACAAAAACACTCAAGTGAAAAATTGCAGAATACACTAGGAAGTGGAAACTCATCCTATGTTCCTGGATTGGAAGAATCAATATTGTGAAAATGGCAAACTTACCAAAAGCAATTTACACATTTAATGCAATCCCCATCAAAATTCCAAAGGCATTCTTCACGGAAATAGATAAAACAGTCCAAAAATTCATTTGGAATTACAAAAAACCTCAAATATCTAAAATAATACTGAGCAACAAAAATAAGTTGGGTGGTATCACCATACCTGATTTTAACCTATACTACAGAGCCATAGTAAGAAAAACAGCATGGTACTGGCACAAAAACAGACATGTAAATCAATGGAACAGAATAGAGAACCCAGATGTAAATCCAAGCAGCTATAGCCACCTGATATTTGATAAAAATGCCAAAAATACTCATTGGAGAAAAGACAGTCTCTTCAGCAAATGGTGTTGGGAAAATTGGATATGTATCTGTAGAAGGATGAAAATAGATTCTTCTCTCTCTCCATGCACAAGAATTAAGTCCAAATGGATTAAAGACCTTAACGTCAGACCTGAAATTCTGAAACTGCTAGAGGATAAAGTAGGGGAAACCCTTC
This sequence comes from Jaculus jaculus, assembly GCF_020740685.1. Classification (NCBI taxonomy): domain Eukaryota; kingdom Metazoa; phylum Chordata; class Mammalia; order Rodentia; family Dipodidae; genus Jaculus; species Jaculus jaculus. The sequence continues at coordinate 973,588 of NC_059119.1, forward strand.
AACATATTGGTCTTGGCAAAGACTTTCTAAATGCAACCCAAATTGTTCAGGCAATAAAACCACAGATTAACCACTGGGACCTCATGAAATAACAAAGATTTTTTACTGCAAAGGACACTGTGAATAAAGCAAAGAGGCAACCTATAGAATGGGAAAAAAAAAATCTTTGCCAACTATATATCTGATAGAGGATTAATATCTAGGATATACAAAGAACTCAAAAAGTTAAATAATAAGAAATCAAACAAGCCAATTAAAAAATGGGCTATGGAGATAAATAGAGAGTTACCAAAGGAAGAAATACAAATGGCATATAAGCATCTAAAAAAATGTTCTACGTCCCTAGTCATCAGGGAAATGCAGATTAAAACTACATTGAGATTCCATCTCACTCCTGTCAGATTGGCTACCATCATGAAAACAAATGATCATAAATGTTGGCAGGGATGTGGAAAAAGAAGAATCCTTCTATACTGTTGATGGGAATGAAATCTGGTCCAGCCATTGTGGAAATCAGTGTGGAGGTTTCTAAAACAGCTAAAGAATGATCTACCATATGACCCAGCTATAGCAATCCTAGACATATATCCTAAGGACTCATCTCATTTACTTAGAAGTACTTGCTCAACTATGTTTATAGCTGCTAAATTTATAATAACTGGGAAATGGACCCAACCTAGATGTCCCTCAATTAATGAGTGGATAATGAAGATATGGCACATTTATACAGTGGAGTTCTACTCAGTAATAATGAAAAATGAAGTTAAGAAATTTGCAGAAAAATGGATGGATCTGTAAAGGATTATACTAAGTGAGGTAACCCAGGCCCAGAAAGCCAAGGGCCACATGTTCTTTCTCATATGTGGATCCTAGCTACAGATAATTGGGTTTCTGTGTGAGAAGGAAAAATCTCAGTAGCAGATACCAGTAAGCTAAAAACGAGATAAAAGGGGAAGAGAAGGAAAGGGAGGAGGGTACTTTAGGTTGATATTGTATATATGTACGTAGAAGAATAGATTAATGGGGGCGAAAAGGCACAAAGTGAGGTCAGGGGAAGAGATTGAGTAAAGGAAAGTGCAGGGAGAGCTAATCAAAATCTGAGAGAATATAAATCAATCAAATGGAATCCTTCAGTTTTGGTCAATGTAGCATCCAGGAGCCGTAGATCATTGCTAGAACATTTTCAGTGCCAGTGTGGGATACCTTCCAGTGAGTTGTTGGCCAGGGAGGTCCCTGATGCCCCCAAAACATTATAGGCCATTGCTGAGGCCCTTGGTTTCCCACCAGGCATAGATGGTAAGACCCTATTGCTGAAGACTCCACATACTTGGGCTGCAAGGCCACTGAGAAATCCTGCTGGAACTGAGCTGTTAACTTCCTCCCTGTAGACCAGCTGACAGAAAGCTGGAAGAAGCCATTCTACATGCAGTTCAATGGGAGAAAGATACTCCACCATTGAAGATACTCAATAGTGGACACTGCAAGCCTTATAATTGGCCAGCCAAGGCAAATGAGCCATGGGTGCAATAGTGGCATGTCTGTCATGGTGGAAACCAACTGCCTTCCAATTGGACTGGAGGCCCACTCCAAGAGAGGGAATACATCCCTGATACTGAAAACTTAAAACAGGGTAGTCATGAGCCCTCGGGTTGTAACATCTGCTGATGTCTTGATTAGGGTATATACTGTGCTTATCAAACTGCCCAGTAAGCACTTCTCTTAACATTCATACACTTATATTAATGCTACTCTCACTTTGGATAGAGAATCTTCTCTTTTCAGATGGCAGTGACCTTGGGACAACTCCGAAGGCATCATGGTGCTAGAAAGAAGTAACTAGAGTACCGAGTAACATCTCGATCACACCTTCCAAGGCTCAGGGTCTAATGCGTAAGAGGTGGCAGAAAGAATGTAAGAGCCAAAGGAATGGTTGGACTCCTTACAACGTGCTCCCTCCAGAAAAAAACACTGGCCTCAATATCCATGACCTAATAATGCCTGACACTACCTACATAAGACCATTATAAGAGGAGGGAAGGATCATGGCATCCAAATAGAGGAGAGACTTATTGAGATGGGGAGTGGATGTGATGGAGAAGGGAATTTCAAAGGGGAAACGTGGGGGAGGGAGGCATTACCATGGGCTTATTTTTTTATAATCATGGAAAAAGTTTAATAAAATTGAGAAAAAAATTCCAAATATATCTAATTTCTTCCAAGTGTTTTCTTAGTATTGTTTTTAAAGGGTGTGTGTGTGTGTGTGTGTGTGTGTGTGTGTGTGTGTGTGTGTGTTACAGTAAATCCACAAGAGAGTAGGAAAGCTGTCAGGCATCATATAGTTCCACCAGCTCTCCATTCTGTTGCACTTTGAGGACTTGGGGGGCAACGTGTTCTCCATCCAGTCTGTCCCAGATCACTCTCATTTGTGTGGTTCTCTCTGAACTCCACCTTCCTTCCCTCCTCTCCACATTTTTTGGTTTAGAAATATGAGATTCTTTACTTTCAAATATATAAGTCTGACTTCCACCATCAAAAGAAGTAGTCAATATAAACTGTACAAAGTTGATTTGAGCTTTAGAAGATTTATGAATCAAGCAACACTAAATTTTGGAGGAAGTTAATGTGACCCCTGATAGCAATAGGAACAGAAGAGCTCTTGAAGGATTAACATGGCAATAAGGAAAGACATTGAGTGAGTTAAACTGGTACTTCAGAGTAAAGCCCTATTAACCAGTGAGTTGGATAGTTACAGGGCATTAACTTCAGTTTGATTATGTCAGAACCTGTAACACAGGTTCCATCCCAGCCTCATAGTCTCCCAAGCCAGTATTTTTAAAAGTTATTTATATATATTTTCCAAATTAAAGGTTTCCCTATGAGTATATGCCGTCCTGTCACCAATGTACATTTAGGAGATAAATTGTAAACTTTAAATATTTGATTTTCTTTTTTCTCTCCTCTCTTTCCCTCTAGGAAATATAAATGTACAGATACATGATAGATGACAGATTGATATATTGCAGATTGATTTTAGTGAGATACTCTAGATAAAATTATTTACTATAATGCAAAATACTTCACAGATTTTTATCATAAATCAATGAATATTAAAATAATCCTATGAGTCTCTATCATTTTATATTATCACAAATATAAATAATTTTTGGCATGTTTTCATGAAGTCAACATCAATATTTTAAGTTTTAAAATAATATCACTAGGGCTGGAGAAATGGCTTAGTGGTTAAGCGCTTGCCTGTGAAGCCTAAGGACCCTGGTTCGAGGCTCGATTCCCCAGGACCCACATAAGCCAGATGCACAAGGGGGTGCACGAGTCTGGAGTTTGTTCATTTGCAGTGGCTGAAAGCTTTGGTGTGCCCGTTCCCTCTCTTGCTCTCTGCCTCTCTCTCTCTCTCTCTCTGTCACTCTCAAATAAGTAAAAATAAACAAAAAGGTAAAAATAAAATAATATCTCTATATTAATTAAAAAATAAGTTCCACAGACCTGTCTTTACATGAGCAAATGTTCATACACAAAAAATACATAGACCTCTAATTAGGTTTATTTGTCAAATGAAAATTACACATATAAACCCTGTATCTGATTTTCTTTGAAATCACCCTAAGTCACTCTTGGAAGCCTGTTAGAACTCTGACACTCTGGGTGGCCTGAAAATGTGTCTGCATTTAGGACTGATTGCCCTGCCCTCAGGAAATATATCTCTGAGTCTTCCAGAAATGTCCATATTTGTTAGAGAATACCTTGTGAACTCTGAAAGGCATTGGTCATTATTTGTAATTTATGGGATGGATGGATAATAATATGTATGATTTTGGTAGTTCCAGGATAATACTCTCGTCTACACAGTATGACTTAATGAGTATTGGCTGAGAGCTCCTCGGTGTGCCCTTTCCATTGCTATGAATAACTCCCATGAAAATGCCACTATTTCACATCTGAGTCAATGCAGTTCTCACTGAGTGCTTTACTGAGATAATATAAATGCATTTTTCTATGTGTATAGATACCTACCAGACATGGAAAGGAAATGTGTCCTGAGATAGTTAATTGACCAAGCCAATACACATTAGTTATTATTAAGATGTGAATTTCAGTTATATCAAGAATGTATTGCTTAGGGTGCGCTTTGAAGGTCCTGATCTCTCTTCTGTGAGAGTGAAAAAGTCCAGTTAGCACTTGAGAAACACATATTGCTAGAAGGTCAAACCCTGTTACTATGCTTAGAATTATATTTGATCATGCAGTCTCCCCCGAGTAGGAAAGCCAGCATTTCAGTTAACTCATAAAATGTTCATAATGCTAGCTAAACTATTTTATGCTCACGTTAAAGGCAATTTCACCTAGCTGTTTCAACTAAGTGATTTATCTAAAATTGGGAGATCTCAAGATCCCTGCTAAACCCACTAGGCACGGCCATACATGCCCATAATCCCAGAACCACAAAGGGAAGCAGAAAGCATGAGATCACTTCAGGTTGGCAAAAACATAGCAATCTTGGTGCCAGATGTGGTGGCACAAGCCTTTAAACCCAGCACTTGGGAGGATTGACGTGAGTTAAAGGCCACCCTGAGACTTAGTTAATTCTACGTCAGCCTGGGCAAGATACCCTACCTAAAAACAAACAAACAAAAAAGTAGCAATCTTGGGTATAAGTAAGGTGTCAATCAGTAAGAGATTCTGGCTCAAAATGAGAATGGGTGAAAGAGCTATACAGTGAAACACCATGGCCCCACCACTTGATGGATATTCTATATGGCCAACCACAGACTAATAACCATCTCCCACCTCATAGGTGAATACACAGGTACAGTAATGAAACATACATGTGCAAATACCATACACCCCACACCACGAAAACACTTGAACATACACTGCCACCACTACCACCATCACATTACACACATACGTATACACAAGCCAAAAAAATTAAAAGGTAAACCAAAAATATTCAACAAGCTATATGATCTATTTCTTTCTCTTTCACTCTCTTCCACCTTTCATCCCTTCCGCCTTCTTCCCTCTCTCCTTCCCTTCATTCCTTTCTTGCTTACTCATTTGACACAAGTTTTCAATACTAATTGTTCTTGAATGTACTATGTAAGACAGACTGATGACACAGTAATGAATCCTCTTTCCTCAGCCTCCTGAGTGCTGGGATGTTATGTAAGTGCCTCTATTGGTGGTTCGTAGGACCTAAATTTCAAAAGTCTTATAAAATTTTAAACAGAATTTAGGTGTCTAACATTATTGAAGATATTATATCTATTTGTGAGGAGAACCTGCAAATAAAGATGTTTAGAAATCTATATTATTCATACAAATTATGAATTCCAATATGTTTTTAAAATAAACAGGGAGGACACAAAGGCCTTTATAGAGTCACAAAATTACAAAGAATAGATGTGAAACATTTCTGGGTATATGGGTACTCTGGCAAAGAGAAATTATAATAAAACAGCATGGACAGGGCAGACCAGGCTGGCTTTTCAATGATTCATCCATGTGTGATTACCAAAGACAGCAACAGAAATACATCTGTTCACTTGGCTGAGCTAATATACCTTAGTTACTTTAAATTAATTGCTAATTATGTCTTTCCTTGTGATATGTGTTCATTTTTTGACACTAAATTGAAATTTGACTTTTCAGAGTTTATAAGAACAAAGACAACTACAGACTCACCTGCATCATAAAGGTCATAATGGACTTTGCAACCAATTGTACTTTTTAAATTGCAGCATTTCTGTATGGACTCATATATGAGTTTCCAACTTAATATGCTATGCCTTGTTTAGTCACCCTTAAAATCACTTCTTAATATTTTCAGTGACCCTTTTTACATTTTGAAATAGAGTAGGAATTTTGCTTTTAAATGATGTCAAAATATAGATTAAAGCTTAAGTTGATGAGCAACTCAACTCATTTACTTTCCTTGTTATCTACAAGGCATATCTGGAATCTAGGCCACATAAACAATTCTGAACACAGAACTCACTCAATTGAATAATCCTGATGGATAATCCTGATTATCAAGACCTTGATCTTTAATTATGTTATCTCTACTTGAGACTCAAAGGAAGTCCCAACAATGAGCTTGTAGCTAAAAATTGAGGTGGCATGTTGCAAATATCAGCTAGTTGGTACTGAGATCCGTGCACTCAGATATTCCACAAGTAAAACACAGAGAAGAATGTTGAAAGTATTATACTGCTTATATGTACAGACAAATGGCTTTGTCATAACTTAAGAACAGAATAGTCACAGGAGTTCTCCATGATTTCAAGATAAAGGAGCAACTTAGGTGTATAAAAAGAATGGAAGTAAAGACCCTTATATTTTTAATACGAATATCTTGATAGAATACACCTTCAAATTCTCTACTACAGTATATGTGTTTAGGTGTGAATTGTCCCACATAAGCAAGTTGTGTTTGAACACTTGGTGGTTCCTAATGCTGGGGCTGCTTGGAGGTTGTGGAAACCTTGAAAAGTTGACACTTAGTTGGAAGTAATGGGCCTTTGGGGATCAAGTTTTAAGGTTAGAGATCAGTCCAACTTCTTGTCCCAGCTCTGCTTCCTGATCTGTGGAGATATGAGTACGCAGCTGCCTCACGCTGCTCCTGGCCTGGACCTACCTGACACCATGCTCCCTACCCCTATACACCCCATGACGGTATTAATCACTTTGAATCATGAGACAAAACAAACCTCTATCACCAGTAGCTTCTAATCAAATCACAGTAATGGAAAAGTAACAATTGTGTTCATTTATACACGTCAGCACTGCTCTAATACAGAATGAAATGGCACACAGCTGTGACCCTAGCACTTCAGAAGCTGAGGCAAGAGGATTGGGGATTCAAGAGAAATCTGGAATACTTAGGGAGACCCTGCCTCAAAAAGGGAAAGTAGATTCTCTTCAGTATTCCATTTCTAAAGAATACAAGACAAGGAAATAGTTTGTTAAATATCTATAGGTTTATGTGTTATAATATAACTTTTAAATAGCTTTTATGAACATAATACAGTTAGATATTAACAAAATAAAAAGGATGACTAACCTTAAGGGATTGCTAGTCTAGTGGAATTGTGGAGCATATTTCAAACTTGGTGTGCCTATTTCTTAAAAAAAAAAAAAAAAAAAAAAAAAAAAACTTTTAAAGCAAAATGAACCAATACACTTCAAACTTCAATTAGAAATGAAAAAAAAAAGTTATTGCCTATATATAAGGGTAATGTCCTATTCCGTTCCTCTCACATCATAAAACTAAATGTGTCCCCAAGTATCTACAGCATCATCTAGCGAAAGCTTTTATAATGAAAGAACAGCTCCTCATGCTTGACCTCTGTAATGAATTCTTATCAGCAAAAAGCCAGACAAAGTTAGAGTCATACTGACTTTCATTTATTGACGGGCCTATATAATAGCACTGTGGAATCTTTAAGTTAAAATTAATAAAGTCATTTTCAGTATATTCTATGCATTGTCAGACTTCATGTTATATAAATCTACTGCATTAAAATGTAATGTTAAGATATAAATCCAAGACCCAAGATGGTAGACTAGGGGCATTCATGGATGGCCAATATCTCTAGAGACATAGCTAGAACAGTTTAATGAAGCCACACTTCAAGGTGGTGATGGTGGCAAGGTACTGGGTTTCAGCAGCACAGGGAGAGAAACTTATTTTGAAACAGAGTTTAGAGAACAAAGGACATGAAGAAAAAAACCAAAAAGCAGAAAAAGAGTGTCACAGTATAAGACTTGTCACTGAGTCCACAGGTAATTAAAAGCAAAATGGAATCCTGGAATATCTGTCTTTATTCTGTGTCTATCTCCTTGACTTTGGCTTAGACTCCTGTTGACTCTGCATAAGCATGTTGTGGTGGTTTGATTCAGGTGTTCCCCCATAAACTTAGGTGTTCTGAATGTTAGGTTCCCAGCTGATGGAGATTTGGAAATTAATGCCTCTTGGAGGCAGTGTATTTTGGGGGGTGGGCTTATGGGTATTATAGCCTGTGTCCACTGGCCAGTGTTTTGCACACTCTCCTGTTGCTATTGTCCACCTGATGTTGGCCAGGGTGTGATGTCCACCCTCTGCTCATGCCATCATTTTCCCTACCATTGTGGAGCATCCCCTGGAGACTATAAGCCAAAATAAACCCCTATGTTTCCAAAAGCTGTTCTTGGTTGAGTGATTTCTGCCAGCAATGCAAAACTGACTGCAACACATGCTATTCACTCAAATGTTTCTCTCATCTATCTCAATGCCCCTTCAAGGTGGAGGATACAGAGATAAGTCACTGTCTAAACCTGCAGTCTTGTTGGTTCCAGGAACAACAAAGCCTGGAATGACAGACCAGCCCAACTTAAGGTGGTCTATAATGGCATTGCTAAACATGGAGCAGCAATCATCTGACACAAACCAGATTTCTGCATTCAAAGAAAGAGATGATAGGAATAACACTTTCAGATCACCACAGATGACACAGAAACCAGGGTTTGTCTCACTATGCATACCTATGTCCCTCATGCCCCAATATGTTCTCTATTTAAACCTAAAATTCAAGCCAGTAGTTTTCTTAGTCCTGCTAAGCAGAGGAGAGCATAAAACAATCACAACCTGCTATGCCCTCATCTATGAAGGCTGGGGCTAGGGAGACATCACAAAGAAAGGAGAGGAAGCCAAGACATGAAGAATTCAGACTGATCTCACTAGGGGACACAGAGCTAAAGTGGCCACATATAGAAGGATTGAACAGCACAAGATGTGATCTTATTCTTCTATTTTGTACGAAGAAAACTTGTCTTTTTTTTTTTTTTTTTTTTTTGGTTTTATGAAGTAAAGTCTTACTATAGCCCAGGCCTGGAATTCACTATGTAATCTGTAACCTCAGGGTGGCCTCACACTCACGGTGATCTTCCTACTTTCTGCCTCCTGAGTGCTAGGATTACAGGTGTGTGTCATCACACCCAGTTGTCATATATTTTTAAAATAATACTAACAATAGGAATATTTTTATTACTTTACATATGTCTTGTTTTTCTAGAGCTTTTAGATTAATTTTTTTTCCTAACATTAATCTAATATCTCATTTTTAGTCTTATTTGACCTTTTGTGTTTCCCTTTTTGAAACAAAATTTTGCTGGATGGCCCAGTCCATCTTGAGGTTCCTGATCACCCTGACTCTCTGAATAGTTACTATTTCAGGTGTCAGTCATCACACCTAGAATTTAGTGCTCAATGTTTAATTCTAAGCACTAATTCCCTCTCATTTTTCTACAATTTATAAAATTTATATTCTCTTACATTTTCAATTAAATGAGGTAAATCCCTCACTTATTAAGTGTCTTTTGCCATTTAAAATATTTTATTTCTATTTATTATAGCATTATTTTATCATTAAGTGGGCCTTTTATTTTCTTTTTCTTATTCTAAATTGTATTCATTTTATCTTTTCTTTTTAAAAATATTTTCACTTATATTCAAGTATTATTTTTATGCTTATTTTTATTTAGCTATTCGAGAGCAACAGACAGAAAGAGAAAGAGGCAGATAGCTAGAGAGAGAATGGGCTCACCAGGGCTTCCAGCCACTGCAAATGAACTCCAGATACATGCACCACTTTGTGCATCTGGCTTATGTGGGTCCTGGGGAACCAAACCTTGAACCGAGGTCCATAGGTTTCACAGGTGAGCGCTTAGCTGCTAAGCCATCTCTCTAGCCCTCAAGTATTATTTTCTAATATGTTAACATTCCAATGGTTATTAGCTATTATCTTATTTTTTAAACTTTTTGACAATATTTGTATTTTTATGAGAAAGGGAAAAGACAGAGAGAAAGAGAAAGAGATGAGAAGAGAAGAGAAGGAAACAGAAGAGGCATAACAGGTCACCCTTCTGCTGCAAAGGAACTAGAAATACATGTATCACTTTGTACTTCTGGCTTTACTGAGTAATGGGAAATCAAACCCAGGCTTTTCAAACAACCACCTTTACCAACAGGGCCATATCCAGCCCATATATATATATATATATATTGGTTTTTCAAGGAAGAGTCTCATTCTAGCCCAGGCTGACCTGGACTTCACTGTGTGGTCTCAGAGTGGTCTTGAACTCATGGCAATTCACCAACCTCTGTCTCCCGAGTGCTGGGATTAAAGGCATGCACCACCACACTTGGCATCATATCTTAAGTATTTTTTGCTGTTTTTTCTCTAATATTATCAGAATTGTGAGGGCAGTTATACTTAGTTTTGTTTTATTGTATATTATATCAACCTCACCATAGTGGGTGTCTTTGTTATACCTCTGTCCATCTAGAACACTCCATCATTACCAGTTCTAAGACAACTGGAAAAATAACATCTTGTTTCATTTTTCAAAATTGATATGTTATCAATCTGTATTAGAATAGGGCATATATGATAATTAATGGGAAATAGAACAATACTAGTGTACACTTCATATAGACTTTAACATGGTTGACATTTCTTTGAACATTTGTATTCTCTGCTGAATGTGTTTTACTTCATACCCTCTAGATAACATTTTGAATAATGATTGAAAGAGTTCTGTTTTTATATTTTGTTTAATTTTTAATCTTTAACACAGCTTCAACAAGATAACATGTGTACATGTAACCAGCTCACTATGGGTAAGTAACTAGAAGGATCACCTCATCCAAAATTTCAGTGATGGCACATTGATTCTTTGATTGCCAGATCACTGTCTCATGTCATCCTTACCTAATTCCCTCTTCACTCTCAAGTCCTTATTTTTATTATTAAGAACTCATGAAACAAAGGACCCTGAGCTAAATGATTCTTGTTAACGTAACACAATTTTGATTAGCATTTATCATAATTTTTCCTGTCAGGGTTAGCTTTCCATTACTTATAATAGTTTCTATATTTGTCATATTAGCAAACTATAAGACAGGGGAGGTTTTTCTAATGAGTTGTGATACCCAGAATACAATCAGCTCTTTGCTTTCATTTGTTGTTTTCGGTATTCATAGTATATCCCAAGTAAGTCTGACATTTAAAATCCTATGCTAAGATTTTGGGGTTTGTACCATTACAAGTCTCATGTGGGGAATGTTTAGACAATTGTTATCAGTACTAAAGTTTATAGTCTAATATCTTTTTAAATTCAATTAAGAGAGGGTTTTTCCTATAGTAAGTTACTGCCAAACAAAATTAAATGTAGATTTACTTCCAAAAACTTTCTATATCTGATAGCTTAGAATACTGCAGTAGTTTCTCTCTACAGCAGAAAAATCAATACAAAGGCCATGTGTTAGACTCCCCAAAATCCACATGAGAGGCTGGAAATATGTCTTAGTGGTTAAGGTGATTGCTGGAAAAGCCTAATCACCCAAGTTCAATTACCAAGAACCCATATATGGTACATGCAATTGGAGTTTGTTTACAGTGGCTGTCATACCCATTCTCCTCTCCCCTGCCAAAAAAATAAAATGGAATTGCACAAAATCCATATGATTGTCATTTACCTTTTCAGTAAAAAAAAACTTGTTTTACTTCTTTTCCAATTAATATTTTGTTGTCATCATTGTCTCTTGGAAATTTCACAAACTTTATTGGAAAGAAAAACAAAAAAAACCTTTAACAAATGTGAATGAAATTGGGTGAGAAAGTTGAATTGTTACCACATTCTAGGTATTACATACATAAATATGTAATGTTCAAAAATAGTGTAAATAAATGTTAAAGTGATCTAAGAAGCTCTCAATAATTGGTCAATAGGAGCTATAAAAATAATGTTGAAATAGCACAATGTAACTCCACATATATCAATTAGATAATGTATGTTTGAACATTAACATTCCTTAATATGTTATAATAGTGATTAATAATAGTATTTAATAATAATATATTAGGTAATAAATATTTCTTTATATTTGTATATTTCATTCTCTGTGCATTTTATCTGATAGTTTTGAGATTAAAGTGAATATTCTGTCTACAGGCAACTTCCTTTGTAAAAAATGATCTTTTACCTTTCTCTAGAGCATCAGCAATGCTGAAAAAAGAGGCCAACACCATATCCTTATTAGGCCATGCTCCAAAGTCACCATTCTGTTTCTACCAGTGATAGTGAAGCGTGGTGACATTGGAGTGTATGAAATCATTGATGATCACAGAGCTGGGAAAATTGCTGTGAAGCTCACAGGCATGTTAAATGAGTGTGGAGTAATTAGCCCCAGATTTGATGTACAGCTCAAAGACTTGGAAAAAATGGCAGAATAATTTGCTTCCATCCCATCACTTTGGTTTCATTGTACTGACAACCTCAGCTGGCGTCAAGAACCTTGAGGAAGTAATACAAAAACACACAGAAGGGAAGATCCTGTGATTATTTTTTTTCTAAAAGTACAAAGAAAGCATACATATGAATGAAATTCCTCAGTGGAACAAATGACCTTTAGATTTCTTTTAAGATAAATAAGTCATGAGCCATGTATCTAAGAGCACTTGAGTTATTTTAATCCATGAGGAGGTGAGAACAAATGAGCAAAAGTTATGCCTGTTTCTGACTTCTCATGTATCTTCACAAGAGCCTTGATTTATGGAAGATGTCTCTTCTTGGCTTCCATTTAAGCTTAACTCTTGGCCCTTGGCTTATAAAACACTGAATTCTTTCTAAAATGGGAAAAAGTGTCCATCTGACTTATGTTATCTGAATCAAGCTCTGCTTCTGTATACCAGAAACTCCCTATTTCAGCTTAGATAGATTGGAGAAGGAAGCATGTAACATTTCCATATGACTGTGACCTATTTCTAATTAATATTTTGGTCATATTGGCTTTTTTTCACTTCAGCCTTTCTATATCTGGTGCCTGTAAATTAGGTCAAGACTTACAGACTGTCTTCTTATACTTGGTGAATCAACATGCCCATTAGTGAATTCTTCAAACAAAATTTAAACACTGAGAAATAGAGGTCATGACTGAAAATACATAAAAATTTCAGATATGTTCTTTATAAGATATATTTTAAATTTACTCATCAGGGCATAATGCACTAAAATAGTATCTTTGAAAAATGATAATAGGATCCTCTAAGCATTAGCAAAATATTCACTCCTAAAACTAAAATAATTACACATGTTATCATTTATCATATTCCAGAGTACACATTTTCTCAGAAGTAAGCATAGAAGTGTTAAAATTTAAATGGTAAGGAAACACCATGAATTAAAAACATTTCATGATACAATGGTCCATTTTGGCTTGTCTTTAAAGAATTTCTTGACTAATAACCTTTGTTATGATTTTCTTTTGCAGTACTGTAATTAAATCCAGCCCCAGGCTCTGACAACCTCAAGATAAACCTTACAATGAAGCAAAGGAACCATAAATTATTCTATAATTGCGTCTTTATGTCATAAGAATATTATTTTCTACAACACTGTATTTCCTCTACACAAGAATGGTAGAGGGTTCTCTTTCAACTTTATCTATTTACATTATTTATTTATTAAGTTGTGCTCTGAGCAGAAACCATTTTTTTCTTGGTATTCTTTAAAACAGGAATAATATTGGATACACAAGATTTTATGTGCTAAGTGGTCCATTGTTATGTATTTCGCATCCTTTATAAAATAAACTGAATGGGAGTATTCATTGTGATATTTATATCACACCCTACTTTGCTACAATAAATAGGTTCATCAGAAACCTAGGTCAGTAAATTAATGTTCTCATGTATCTTTCATTACAGACATAAATTGTGGGAACCTGCTGCAAAAAACATGATGCTGGAGGCTGGCAGAAGTTTCCAGAATGAGGTGCGCATAAACAATCTCCCCAGTAGCTTAAAGAATGTACAACAGTATGAAATGAACATGCTAGCTCTCAAAGTGGAAAATTCCACCTTGGGAATTGGGAAAGAAGAGAATATACTTGCATGTAAAAAATCTCCATAAAAGCAAGTACATAGTTCATTCAGCAGAGGTGTAATGGGAATATACTTAACTTTTTGTAGTTGGTTTCCATTATTTTTCCCAAGGCTAAAGCAGGGACTCAGTAGATGGATCAGTTCATATGACTATTTTCTGTGGAAACAAGAAATCCACAGACCAGTGCCCAGATTTTATATACATGCCAGGCTATCCATGCATGCCTGTAACGACAGCACAAGGTGGGCTGATACAGAAGGACTGGATCACTATGCTTGTTTGTGAAACAAACCAGCCAAAAGCCTAAGAGTTGCAGATTCAGGGAAAGACTCGGTTTCTAGGAAATTAAGTAGAAGAGCAAAAGAGAATCTTCCTTAGCTTTCTACGTGTGCATATATGGTCACATGCCTGCACATACACATGCATATACCAGACATACATACACATACTTACCTACACACCAATAATCTACAAATGACTACAACCAACAGCATAATGCCAATATTTGTAAAGAAGCTTGATACTAATCATGAGGACTAGAAAACCATCATTAAGGCTAGTCTAACTTAGTTCAGCATTGTGAAGACTACTCAGTTCATAAGAAATAACCATTATAAAGACTAGTCTAGATTAGCTCATCATTGTGAAGACTAGTTTACTCAGTTTATAGGAAATAACCATCATAAAGACTAGTCTACTCCATATACAATTTTTTAAAGTTCTCCAAATGTAATTACTAGTAAATTTATTTACATATTTTGCTCATCCATTGCATAAACTTCTCTTAACAGAATGTTTATGGCAAAAATTTTGCTTGGGAAGGAAGTATATTTACATATTCTATGTCCATGTGAGTTGAGGGCTTAAACATAGAGCTTGGCATTAATTATCTTGATAATTAAATATCACACCTGGTTATATTAATATGAAAAACTGAAAAATTTACACATATTTCTATGTAAAAAAATCTTTGTCTTCTTTCTTTATTTGTATTTTGTCTCTTATCTATTTAACTTTCTGCCTGTCCATCTTCAGATGTGAGTTATGAAGAGGAAAATAACAACAAAAAGTCATGAAACATGGGCTTGGAAATGTATCCTTTTACTTCCTGACTTTTGGATGACTTGACACATTTCCATTATATTGTTTTCTAGGTAAGCGGATGCTATGCAATACAGGACTGCTAATGATGAGTTACAAACCACACCTTGGAGAACCTTTGGTTTTGATTTACTATCTCTTAAACCACAGCATTAATTTCAAGGTACTGTTTCCTTAAACTTGTTGCTTATATCCACTCTGATATTTGATTTTAATCTCTAGCCAATTTATATACTAACAATACATATGATAGCCTAAGAAAATTGTGTGCATATTTACACTTTTCTGCATACTTAACCAAAATTCTCAGCATATTTATTACCACTGGAGGTGAACTTCATGTGTATGAAATTGCATCATCTTTTTTTAGCCCTTTTCAGCATAAGTACCAAACGATGGAGGCTGAATACCAAATGATGGAGACTGCCTATGTCTTTTCACTGAGATTGAAACAATAACCTTCTCCATTCTCCTCACTGAACTTCTGCATGTGAGGGAGGATCAAGAGCTCAGAGAAGCAAAGTGCATGGTATGTAGTTATCATCTCCTTCCACGACCATTCTTTCTCCCCATTTCCCTGCTTGTTTTCCCCTTCTTCTGAATTTGCTTTAGAAAGTGAAATTTTGCTATTGTTTTCTTCCTGCATGTTATTTCATAAAAAATCATAGTTTTCCCATAATCTAAAGCAGCTATTTTACTCTCTTGGAATTACTTGATCACATTTTCTAAGACAACCTGCATTGAGTATGTTTTTATGTACATGAAGATCTGTATGACATATACTAATATTTGATTCAGAAACAAATGTTCACATGCCAATCATACATTGTCATCTCCTCATATCACAAATCAGCCCATGAATGTAATGATAAAGAACAGCTTCCAACATCACCCTGACTACTCCATGCTTCAGTGACCACCAATGTTTTCCTCAATGCAATTTTACCTCAATGTCCTTTTGCCCATCTAGCAGTAGTAGTAGAACAAAGGAAAGTGAAATGTTTGAAAGGGCTAAAGGAAAAAAATTGGAAGTAAAATTCTAAATCTCTATGTGAACAATTACTTTGAAATATACTAGCAAGATTTGGTAACTAATATATAGGTATTTATCTTAACAGCTATTTACCCTTTCAGATGATAACTAATTTAGTTAGTAGTAGATTCCACTTCACAAGTGCAACCACTAAATTCTTATAAAACCCTACCCATGTATATATGAGTAGTGAAATAGGAGAAAGGAAATGATCTGCCCAAGCCACAGTGACTTGTTGCAGAGCTTAAAAAGCAACCTGAGAGCTAGCTGAGGAATCAACATCCTTAAGTAGTGCAGTTATCTGCATGGACATACTAAATTCCTATTTAAATTGTGCCTGGCTTCTTGTGAGACTTGTTTACCTGAAGATAGGGCAATGGTATGTGTTAGCATTAACTTGAATTTACTACAAAATTGGGGGAGGAAAAAATTATAAAACATGTCTTTAATTTGAACTTTTGGTCATGTGACTAGTAGACTTACTATCATAATTCCAGCACAGAACATAAACCTTCAATATGTATCATGTCTGTTACACAGAGAAAATATATAGCAATAGCAATTCAAAAATAACAGAGAATGTGGGCCAAGGAACCAATGAAAGTCAATAATATACTGTCAAAAGAGAATGATTTAGAACTAAAACATAAGACTGAGACAGGCCAGTAAAAATTATTAGAGAAAATGGCTCTGATCTGAACTGGGACTCACATGAGGAAAATAAATACATTTCTATTACCATCAGCTTATAAACTTCTCAAAACATGACAGGCATTGTATGAAGGTAGGGAGAATTACAGAGAGTGATTGCAGTTATAGTAACTCAAAGAATATTTAGTGAGTGACAATATGTCAAATCTCACTAAAACACAAAGGGGAAGATATTTGTAAACACTTATTCCCGTTACTTTTAAGCCACAGTTTGAAGTGTTTAACACCTACCTGATTATGTAAGGCAGATAGCTAGTTATGAATGAAATACATGACGTAGAGCTCTCTCTGAGTCTTTGAAGGGTCTCAAACTATTAAGCAACACCACTGTGCATAGCATCCTGGGTTTTCTTTTGCATTTATTTCTTGGGTTTTGTGGCAATAATAAAGGGACATTAATGCATGTGTGGAACTTAACTGCTATTAAAAAGATCAATAATGTCACTCTGTCTTTCCTCCAAAAACTTCACGATTTCTGCCCACATTCATGAAACTTTGTTTGAATAACTTGTCAGCTGAAAGCAGTAAACCCTCAGTCCTCAGTCCACAGTCCTCAACGGTTTGGATGAAGAGAATGAAAAGCAGACAGACCACAGATTTCTGAAAGGTGTACATTTCAAAGTCCTTCAGAAATTGGAATGGAAGGCTTTTTTGTGATTTTATAGTGAATGTTGTTTCTTTAAGTGTGAGGAAGAGCAGGGGTTATGTACTATCACACCTGTAGATGGATTGTGGGATCTGAGGTGTGAATGGTGGATGAAGTGTCTGGTAGATGTCACTCATGCCTACACTGGCAGAGGTAGAAAAGGGAACTCCCATGATATCAAGGTACTGAAGCCCCAATCAAAAGACCATGATGACTGGGACTACTGAGACTAAGAACAGGAGCACCCAGCCATGAGGGGAAAAGACATTAGATCAGCAAACGTAAGACTTTAATTGATTAACCCAGGGTTTAGCATACACCTTGACACCAAGTGTACATATACTTGCCACTCTGAAATATATTCTCACCCACTGGGCTCTTCCGCTCTTTGATCTCTTCCATTGACCTTAGTTACTTTAAAGAGAAAAAAGGATTAAGAACTGTCTCTCTCAGAGACAGAAAGTCACAGGCAACTGGATGAGTATAATAGAGACAAAGAGAGCTAAGAACTCTTATCTCTTTTTTCACAGGGTATAGACTCTGCAGTTACCATTTGAACTGAGTTCACAGAGGGCAGAGTGAAGTGATGCATGAATGTGTAGCTGAAGAAAAATAGGAACACAAGCAGAGCCTCACCAAAGTTCATAATACAGGAAGAAATAAGTCCCTGGAGCCTGGATGCTGGGAAGTACCTAGAAAAGAACAACTGTCCTCTTTGTACAAAACATAAAAGGAAAGAAGAGGAATCTCCAAGAGCTTTGACACCTTAAAACACCTGGATGCCTCTCTGCCTTCAAACCTCCAGGTATTTCCCACATGGTTACTTATCAGATACAGGCAGCGCCCTCAGTTAAAGCACACCTAAGCTGTCTGACACAAAGGCCCCAGGCTATGGAGAGGTATCAGCAGCCTGAACCGCTGGTCATATCTCAGGGACCAGATGGGCAGGGATGCTCCTCTCCCCCTTTCTCCGGGTTGCAGTGAGCCAGGTTCCTCTCCCCATTCTCAGGGGTTACCATAAGTCTGGACCCTAGGACAAAATCTCAACCAATTCGAAGGAAGTAGGGCCACTTCCTCTCCAAGCCTGGGATACCTGGACATTCATATAAGACTTAGGTTTTGCCCATAGGCCTGTGACCTTTGGCCAGATGCTTAGGAAACAACTTATCTATCAGCCAGCAGCCTTCACACAGCCCATCCACCTGAGACCCACTTCCTGAAACTATGTAGATCATTTATCTCCCTAAGCACTGGAATGAATATACCTAGGCATTGGCTAGCAACCTTTGAATCCACCAATCCCGTTGGGACCCTATTCCCATTCTCAACTGCTTATAAACCCATTTCTCTATTGAACAAGCTGAGCTGTTCACAAAGACTGCCTCCCAGAAGTGGTTCTTTCATTGCACACACAACTTTGCTCTCCATGGTTGCCTGGATGCCTTCCAGGAACCATGGCCCAGATCCAGAGACCCACAGTTACTGCCTGGGGAAATAGAATGGAACACTGAAAGAATTGTCCTGTCAAGTGTGGGGACCAGCAAAGTAGAGATGGCAGATGGACATTACATTCTAAGTGGCATTGCTAGAGTCTCTAAATCTACTACTATGCATTGATGAGATCATAAAAATAAACCTAAGTATTAATATTGTCTTATTTCTGTGTAAATAAAATTATGAAAAAAATATTTGTACACACACACACAAATTTTTAGTTTTTTTTAGTTAATAATTTATATTCAGTAGACACATGTTAACAGAGAAAACAAGGTCACAAAGATTAAAACTTCAATATATAGAAGTTCATACTACCAGTGTATTATTTCATAAATTCATGACATTTTACTTTTATTTAATTTAATAAATTTATGATTTGTAGTCTAATAAACACATAGTCATAACTTAACACCATATTTTACCTGATTTATCCATTGCCTCAACTTTCTTTACCATAGTAAGCAGAGAAATACACTCCAAAGATGTGTACCCTCTATTTCCTGGAAACTAAGTATGCAATGCTATTTCACAAAAGCATGTAGGGGTGAGATTTAGCAAAGTTTAAACAGAAAGGCTATCCTATCTGTAGCATGATCCTACAAATGTAAATGACAGGGGCCTAGAGTAGATCAATGTGGCCATAGATAAGAAGGACTCAACCTATCACTGTTGGCTTTGAAGGTGCTAAAGCCAGGTAGTAAGAAATGCAAACATATTCTGGAAATGGAAGAGAAACTGACTTAGTTTTTAGTCAGGAAGATTGATGTCGTATTCTATTTGATAGAAGTATAAGGGAAAAAAAAGGTCTATATTGTCTAAGCTGTTATGTGCATTGACGTTTGAAAGATTCAATCTAAATTCAGTGTTTGTGGCTAATAATCTATCTGGAAGAGTCTCAGTCTGGAATTGGTGATGAGAAAATTATGGGTTGATGGTGTCAAGGCAAAGTAACTAAGAGTTTGTATCAAAGAAG
The DNA here is from genome assembly GCF_020740685.1 of Jaculus jaculus. Lineage (NCBI taxonomy): Eukaryota > Metazoa > Chordata > Mammalia > Rodentia > Dipodidae > Jaculus > Jaculus jaculus. Next base: position 993,493 of record NC_059119.1, read on the forward strand.
AAAATTAGACCATTCACATGCAGTTGCTTACATCACCATTTCCTTGAGACTCTAAGACATTGTTGTTCATTTTTATCTATTTCTGGTTTGCTTGAATGGTTTCTATATTCTGATAGCCATTTAGGATGAAGGTAACTCAGTCCACAGCATTCTTTCTAAAAGCTTCCATAAAATAACATAATGTTTCATAAATTTCGCTTCTTACAATGGGAGTATCCAAATGCCTATGTAGCCAGGGATGATGGAGTAATTATGCTTGAGTTATCATACAAATGAATGTGTAAGAGCATGTCACTAAGTTTCCAGCATATAACAGTAAATATAACTCTTAGATTATAGTTACCTGTTATCATGTAACATCATCAGGAGGAGAGTACTTTCATATTTTGAATATGTTGGCTGTTGGAGGTAGTGCTCTTGCTAGGTAATACAATATAAAATAGCAATTCATTAAAATGTGTCTACTGGTGCAGCAGGAAAGGAATCTGGGTTAGTTTGAGATGTTCTTATTCAATTTACCAGCTAGGCAGTGTCTGTTACTCCTATCCATGAACTTTCTTACAGAACTATGATATAGTTTTCAAGACTCTGCTCAGTTTTTTAATAGACCATAGGGATTAAAACCATAGCATATGAAATATAAAGCCACCAAACTGATGTTTTTATTCCTTGTATGGATTTTTATACATTTTTATTTTTAAAACCTAATTTCTAAGAAAGCAATGAAATAGTCTATTACCAGAAGTCTGTAATGACAAGCCAGAAAAAAATACAGTATTTTAATTTTAGCTGATAAATAGAAATGAACTCTCTTTCTGTGGTCTTTGTTACTTCCCTTTAAGTTTACAAATTCTGCAACTTAAAAAAAAAAAGATGTACAAAGCTTTCAATACTACTAATGGTTTTGTGACATTATGCCAAAAGATAAATTGAATTGAGATTAAGAATAGATCACATGCTAGAGCGAGACCCTACCTTGAAAAACCAAAGGAAAAAAAAATAGATCACATATGGGAATTTTTTTATCAATGTGACATCTATTATACCCTCTGGGTATTAAGGACATCCAAAGATGACGACCATTCACAGATTCAATACACAGTTAGTGGCTGAAGATTATCACTAAAGTATGAAGTGTTAGGTTGAGAAATTGCAGGAGAGAAAATAATTCCAAGCATTTCAATAAAGTAAATCTACATAAACAGCCACATCAATGTTATACATGTTCCATGGAAAACTGAGAAAAGATTTATTATAATCTAGTAAATAAGAATCTATTTTTAAAAACTGCATTTTTTCTTAAACTCAAAGGGTCTCAATTTAGAACTATTTTGTTTCAAATGTTTAAAAAATGATAATTATGGATAATTTTTTCTTGAATTGTGGAGTGGCCTTGTCTTTCCCCTTATGATGACAGCCAAATACCTTAAAACCCCTGCAGAAGAATCCTGTATCGAACATTCTTAATTTTTTTTCTTCTTTCCAGTGTCAGTTGATTAATACATTGATAAAAATTTGTGTTATCAATCTCAATTTAATACAATTAGCACATGCAACCATTTCAAAAAAGCAGATGAGCCATGCATACTGGTGCACATCTTTTATTCCAGAACGCAGGAGGCCAAGGAAAGATCACTGTAAGTTTGAGGCCAGCTCGAGACTACATAGTGAATACCAGATTAGCTTGGCTAGAGAACGATGCCACCTCAGGAAAAGTAAATAAATATAAATAAATTTTTTAGAAAAGGAGAACCAGGTGTGGTGATGCAAGCCTTTAATCCCAGCACTTGGGAGGCAGAGGTAGGAGGATCACCGTGAGTTCGAGGCCACCCTGAGACTACATAGAGAATTCCAGGTCAGCCTGAGCTAAAAGTGAGACCCTACGTTGAAAAAAAAATAAATTCCTTTATTGCTAAACTGGAGTGCATAACTCTGGCAGCATATTTATTGCAATCTCTGTGCTAATTCAAGCCAGAGGTATGCATGTGACAGAACAATGCAGCTATGAGTGATTTCTAATTGTGTTTCAAATATCATTTCACTGCATATATATATATACATACATACATATATATATATATATATATATATATATATATATATATATATATATATATATATTATGTAAGGTCTCGCTCTAGCCCAGGCTGAACTGGAATTCACTATGTAGTCTCAGGCTAGCCTTGCACTCACTTCTGCCTCCCAAGTGCTGGGATTAAAGGCATGTGCCACCATGCCTGGCTACTGTTATTTATATCCAAATTAATACTTATAAAATTATTTAAGGTTGAGCATTGTAGTGCTTGCTTTAATCCCAGTACTTGGTATGAGGGTCACTATGATCTCAAGGTCAGACTGAGACTACATAATGAATTCCAGATTAGTCTGGGCTAGAGTAAGACCCTACCTCAAAAAATATTTAAGCAGATATATATTCATATACTTGCATATGCTTAGGTAATTTATGCCATATATATTCATCATATATGACAAACATTTTGGTTGGTGATAAAATGAGAGCTGGAGAGATTGCTTAGTGGTTAGGCACTTGCCTGCAAAGCCAAAGGACCGAGATTCAATTCCCCAGGACCCACATCAACCACATGCAGGTTGACACATGCATCTGGAGTTCATTTGATGCCCTGGCATGTCCATTTTCTTTCTCTTTCACCTCCCTCCAGTTCCCTCTCTCTCTCTCTCTCTCTCTCTCTCTCTCTCTTTCTCTCACTCATAAATAAATTTTTAAAAAGCATGTAACTTTCATTATAGGAAGACTTCTGAAAAGATGAAAATAACCATCAGCCTTACAGGAGATAATTACTATTTTTTTCTATTCTTATTTGAAGAAAAGTTTTAGATCCTATTGATGTCAATACCTAACTGGTGATTCCATTTCTGACTATTTTTGCTTTTAAGCTTTTTAGGATTTGAAACATCAGTGGGGTAATTTTGTTGAAAATAAGATGTGTGTGCCCTGAACTTCAAAAGACACAAATGTCAGCACAAAGCACTGATGCTTTCTATTTGTGGGGAGCAAGCTGGTGGTGTACTTCATGGAGAATGTTAAAATAACTCTACACACGTTTAATCCTTTGAATTTAGTGCAATAATAGTTTTAGCAAACTGCTAGAAATGGTCCCAGAAATGAGTGTCCATATAGCCTACTAATTATGGCTACTCAGAAACGGAACAATTTATCTTGGATTTGGACAAACTTAGATTCAGTAGCTCATTTTGCCACTTCTTAACTCTGTTGCCCTGCAGCAATACATTTACCCTTTCTTAACCTCAATTATGGCATCTGCAAAATGAAGCCATTAACATTTGCTTTATTGGGTTCTTAAAATGACTTTATAAAGAAGTAGATCAGGGTCAATCTAGAAGTTTGCTATAAGAGTTGGAAAATGTGTCCCCCAGAATTCAGAACCCAACCATGTTGAGATTTGTTGGTTTCTCTGTCTTTTCCTCTCAGAAACTCTCCCAGTTAGGAGAAGAAAACTCCCTGCCTAGGTTGGGATCTTTCCTGATTTTATTCTCAATTTATACTCTATCTTAAAATAAATCCGTCATAATTAAAAAGCAAATAAAAGATCAATATTCAAAAGGCTACTGATATTTAAAATGCTTCACTAAATCAGTAAAAAAAAAAAAAAAAAAAAAAAAAAAAACCATACGAGGTCCATGTTCAATCACTTATCCCTTGAGCTGTTGTTTGTTGATGTCATAGGAATCAATAAAGGCACAAGTTCTAAAGAAAAAAAAAAAAAAGATAGGTTTTCTAAGATCCATTTATCAGCAGGTCCTAAACACCCACCAGATGCAAGCTATCCTCAATTATCTGGGGACTCATGAACAAGGAAAACATGCAAAGTGCAAAACAACTTATCATAAGAAAGTTAAAAAAATATGTTAGATGACAAGTGACAGAGAAAATAAAATGAAGTAGGAGTTGCAGGGAATTTTTTTGGAGGGAATAGATAACTAAATCATTTGTAACTTTGAAAGAGAAGCCCATACCAATCAGACACACTCTATGAAGATGTATCCAAAGTGACTGTCAATGTTCTCTCCATTTAGGATTAATGTGATTTGGACTTGTCACCCCAGAGTGGATCACATCTTTCAATGGGGGGCACACATATGAAGAGGTCAAAGAAAAAGCAGTGTCCCTTGCCTGTTTTGCTTTTTCTTGAGTGAGTTTAAATACTCCTGCTGCTTCTATACTCCATAACAGAGTCCACCTTCTATACCCTTTAAATTAAAATTAATGCTAGAACCTCTAGAAGAATCCTTGATTCCTTTAGCACCAGGTTGGGCACCTGAGGCATCTAGCTTCATGGACTGAGCCAGTACCTCCTTCTCAGCCTCCCCAGCATGCATGTAGCTATTTTTTACACTATCATGGTCCTATCATGCAATCAGTGTAAATACCCCCCAATTTCACACACACACACACACACACACACACACACACACGAGAGAGAGAGACTTAGAAAAGTCCATTTAATCTGATTAGAAATTCTGCATTAGTCAATAACTGCCATCATAATCTTAAGTGTCTTCAAAATATTAACAAAATGCTAAAACTGTTATTTATTGTTTATGTCCCCTATACTGTTACTTTTCTAAACACTGTCTTTTTCATTTTAAGTATACCATCTCAGTTCTAGTAGACTATAAGCACTTGTCATTTTTAGCATCTATCATAAAAAAGGAGGACTGGTTTCCCTATATCTAAGTCAGATTCAGGGCCATGTTGGTGGATGCTGCTGATATAAACAAAGGGTGGAGGACCCCATAAAAGTCAACTGCACCAAGGGAAAGAGAGCCAGACAAGCTAGCAGTCACTGAAAGAGAGTGGTGAGGCTGCCACATAAAGCTCTGAGGAAGCTGTGGAAGCTGCTATAAAATGAATTTATTCTGTTTGAGCACTAAGCATTGAGGCACATTTTATGCTCTAATAGATAAGTATGCAAAGGTTAGAATAAATGAGCTGAGCTGATTTCTTTCTCAACTCTATGTTCACCCATATTTTTTCTATACAAGCAGGAGAAGTGTTCCGTGAAGTGATAGTCCCTTACTTCCTTCCTTTCCTGCCCTACCAACCTTAAATGGGCTCCTGTCTAAGTGTGGACTGGTAGGACTAGGACTGGAACAACTCTGTGCTTGGAGCACAAAACCAGGCTCAGGAACCCACCCTTGTTTATAGCACTCTGGGGCACTCTTTCTATTCCATGCCCTGTCAGTCTGGCAGTGATGACCGGAGAAAGCCCACGTCCTGATATCCTGATGGCCATCCTCCTCCATTTCTTGCTAGTTCTCTGCCAGAAGGAGAGAAAGTTCCTTAGTCCTTTTCTCAAACTGACAGCCAAAAAGGCTAAAGTTTCTTGGGGTGTATAGTGTATATCCAAAAGAACCAGCAAAGAGAGTAGAGAAGAGTGAAAGAGCTGCCCTGGCGTGTAGAGCAGAGCTCTTGTTCTGTCTCTGACAACACACAGACCAACTAGCATCCACGTGTGCCCACCCTTAACCAGGACTGCTACTTCCTAAGATGGAAGGACAGAGATAGACCCTCACAACAGTTAAAGGAAGGGAGGTGGAGAGGAGTAACTCTTTTCCAAGTGCCTCTAGTCCAATACTGCCATACTGTTCCTGTCTTCTGGGAGAGCTAAGTGACACAGTTATCAACTATATTGGATTCCATCACTAACTTAGCAATGACCAAATGTTCAGTAGGCTCACATTGCAAATTTGGTTTAATAAAACCAACTAGAATTCACCAAAGTCTTTGTTACACAGATTACTTGTTATGCATTATTTTGGCTCCTTTATTCTTCATAACCACTAGATTGATTTCCCAATAGTTAAATGTAAGCAATAAAGGAGCCAAAATAAAAACAGGCTACAGGTTCATAATTAACAAGATGGGATATGAAGGCAAGTTTGTTGGAGTTTATAGTGGGAAGGGAAAGGTGATTTGAGCCCATAGGATCAACTGCATGTCACTTGTTACACTGGTTTGAACCTTGTGATAGTTGTACCTGTTCATGAAAAAGATGATTCCAATGTTAGCTGGACCAAAAGTCATTAACTTCTCCTTCTTCATTGATCTCCTATTAGATGCAATCTTTCCTGTGGTGGGAAAACAACACTTTGGGTTGAATTTCCTGCTATTTTTCTTGGGACTATCTTTATATAATCATTGGAAAAGAAACATCACATACGTAGTGTAATGTGAGCTAAGACAAATGGTCTCATGTCTGCTTGAAAAAATAAGACTCTGTAATAGTTGTTGGTAGAGTCATGAGGAAGAGTTGAAATAAGAATAATAAATTGTCATTAATACAATATGCAGTGCATATATACTCGAATATCTAGATAGATAGATAGATAGATAGATAGATAGATAGATAGATAGATAGATAGATGATACAAAGATAGATAGATGTGTGTGTGCTATGATATGAACATACTTACTCTAATACACATGAAAATGCACAAACATATTCACACATTATAGACACAGTGAGAGAGAGAGAGAGACCAAAAAAAAGCAAAACCCAAAACAAACGTTTTCTATATATTGTTTCATCTTCTGTGCTCTATAAAACAGGAGTCATTTTTCATGAGCCTTGAGGATTTTGCCATAGTGATCAGAGAACCAATTTTCAAAAATGATTACTCCATAAAACACACTTAGATATTTGCTTTAATAAACAAATATTTCAACTTTCAAGTTTTGGCTTGGTTCTTATGCCTGTGCCTGGGTCATTATATTTCTTTCCTAATTGTATCTAAATATGTCTTCTACCTCACTTAACTTCTGATTATTTTAAAAAAGTATTTGGATTGATTGGTTGGAAAATGAACACTCTGTTTCTATCTATCAGAAACTGTATCGCCATCCCTTCTACCATCACAAAGCAGTTGATAGCTATGACTCACCCTAGATTCCATAATCGATCTGGGACAGGAATATTATTCTCCTGATGATATTCACATATATTCCTTCTCAAATATTCCTACTTTTATGCCTAATTATGTAAACTGAGAAATCTCCCATAACTGTGTAACTGTTGTTTTACCCAGGTAAGCCTGATCCTATCTCTACTGGAATTTACTCAGGCATATTTGTATGAGATCATCCTGACTTGATATCTGACTGACATTTCTGGACTTACATTTTTGCCATCTCTGACCTATTTATACTGCTTTTTTCCCCTTTGACATTATTTTGTCTGGGGTAACTGATAGCTTGTATCTTTCTATGTACCACTGATATGAGATAAAACTTTTCCATTCATTTGTGAGGATGTGGAAGATTTTTAGGACATTGAAACAAAACTAAAAGTTTGATATTTGGTTGACCTAATGAGAAGAAATTGTCTAAATTCTACATACAATTCTAATGTGCCATCATAGAAATGTTTTTATTAGAATTTGCATAGAAATTAACAGGAATCATAGAGTTGGTTATCAAAACCCATGCTCAAGACATCATACTTTTATTAAAAATTAAAACATATAGCCAGATGCACAAGGGGGCGCACGCATCTGGAGTTCGTTTGCAGAGGCTGGAAGCCCTGGCGCGCCCATTCTCTCTCTCTCCCTCTGTCTTTCTCTCTGTGTCTGTCACTCTCAAATAAATAAATAATTAATTAATTTTAAAAAATGAAAACATAAATGGAAATGAGAAATTTCTACAAGTATTCTGTTCTAGTTGAGTTTTACAGTAGTACCAACCTGTTCTCAGACTATGTTTATTTAGCTTATGGGGTGGAAAATAACATGTAAGTTTTGGAAATAAATTGAATTTAATGTAACCCATGGTTTTTGAAGCTGAACTACTATAAAATATTCAGACTACATGGAGTTTGTTGGAAAGAAGTCAATAATCATGAGGGGCATATTCTCTTTGGGAAATCACTTATGTAGACTAGAAAGCAAGCAAGTGAAAACAATTCATTTCTGTTTGAATTTTTCCTCAAGTATAAATAATTTGAGTTCATTGTTTCATGATTGTGTGCATACAATTGCATATTTATATCTAACCAACTTTATGAAGGATGCTGTGAAGAAAGAAACTCCCAATGAGGAATATATACTTTTTAGAACCAAAAGATGACATTTCAGTTTCCCTGAGGGAGAGTCTGAGAAAGTGAGTGGGGTGAGCAGAGTCAGATATGTCAGCATGCTGCCAAAGGAGGAAAGGGAAAGAGAAGAGCTGTCAGCTGAGATGGAAAAAATAGAGAGTACAGAAAAAAAAAAAATTCCAGCAAACCAGATACAAGACAGCATACACTACTGCTATATTTGTTATTTCAAAAGTTAACTCACATTTCCAATCAAATACTGCTGCTAAATTCTACACAAATCTGTTGCAGTCTGTTTTGGCATATAATTTTTTTTCCTTATTACATTTCTGCAACTGAATTGCTCCTATGAGAAAGAAAATCATGGTTAATAAAACTCAAATGGAATGATAGAAAAGAAGTCATTAGTGAAGTCAAAAATGTAAATATATGAAGTCTTCCTGAAAGAAACAAAACTCCTAAGTTCATAACACAATAGTGACAATTACAGTACATGCAGCTGCCTTACCATTGCTATTCTCATGAGAGGGGACAAAGGCACTACATAAACCTTCTGAACAATGGACACTAACTTTTAGCAATCATATTCACATCAACAAGCCAACACTTAGAAAAACATTTAAATCATGCCACTGAAGTCCTGGTAATAACTAAATGTAAAAAATCCTGAAGCTGGAGAGCTGGCTTAGTAATTAAGGTATTTGCCTGTAAAGCCTAAGGATCCAGAGCGGATTCTCTAGTACCCACATAAGTCAGATGCAGAAGGTGGCGCATGCATCTGGAGTTTGTTTGCAGTACCTAGATCTGGCATGCCCATGCTCTCTATCAACCATTTTCCTCCTCCCTTTCTCAAATAAATAAATAAATAATACGCATTTTAAAAATCCTGTATTTTTAAATTTAAAATTAAAATTCAATAAGATATTTTCCAATAGTATTTTCATATTTATTAAAGCAATGGGTATAAACTACATGGAGTCTACACATATTGTGTGAACAATGTTATTTAAGTTTATCAGTTATATCTTTAGTCAAATATATACCATATTTTCCTAAAACTCATACTGTATCCAAATTCTTTTAGTATATACCTCATAACCATTTCACCTATGCTTTAAGACCAAATCCAAGATATTATAGTGAAATTTGTTGTTGATCCTTGGGATCCTCTTGCAACTAAGGGTTTCTTAGACTTTTCTTGGTTTGGATAACTTTGCCCATCTTGGTCAATAGTGGTCAGGCACTTTGTACAGGTTTACTCAGCTGAGACCTTTCTGAAATTTTCCCAATGATTCCCTGTAAGGTGTAGATTTGTAGGAATAAGATTTCAGAGGTAGGCTTACCCATTAATCATATACATCTTTAGCTCTTTTTATAGCCCGCATATTTTAATGCTTTCTTTGTATTTTTAGTTCATTTATCTAAAGTATAGAGTTGAGGAATTATTAGCATGTGGTAAAATATTTATCTGAGGTAGATTTTCTGTGATCATATACATTCTTATTTTTACTGTTACAGCTTGTTTCAAAATGCGAACTTCAAGGCTTTTATTGATTTCAGAGACGTCTTGCTCCAGTGGTTTGGAGCATTGCCTGCATATTAGAATTACCTCAGGATTAAGGTATGACCTCAATACACTGTCTTCCTCAGATGGACCATTCTCAAAGTTAGGCAGAAATCAGAGCCACAGGAGGCATTTGGGGGAACACTGATTGCTGGGCTCCATTCTCAGAGTCTGACTCCCTGAACAGTGACAAATCAATGATGTTCTGGAAAGCTGATTGGCTAGTGTGCTTGACTTTGAATTTAACTGTGCTCTTGCTATCAGTGCCAATGGCTGGAAAAAGTTGAATCTTTAAGTTTCAATTTCTTAACCCAGGCAATAAAGGGATGTTAACTAGAATTAAACATTTTCTAAATTAACAGCAATACCAAAACAAATGTGCTTGTTCTTCAGATCACAAAGGCATGTCCAGTGACTCAAATGCAGACATTTTTATTTTTATTTTTTGTTTTTATTTTTATTTATTTGACAGTGACAGATAGAGAGAACGAGGCAGATAGAGAGAAAAGGGGCACGCCAGGGCCTCCGGCCACTGCAAAGGAAATCAAGATGTGTGCGCCCCCTTGTGCGGTTGGCTAACGTGGGTCCTGGGGAATCAAGCCTTGAGCTGGGGACTGTAGTCTTCACAGACAAGCACTTAACCACTAAGCCATCTCTCTAGCCCCCTCCCTTTTTTTTTTTTTTCTTTTTTTGGTTTTCTGAGGTAGGGTCTCACTCTATCCCAGGCTGACCTGGGATTCACTATGTAGTCTCATGGTGGCCTGAAACTCACAACAGTCCTCCTCCTACCTCTGCCTCCCCAGTGCTGGGATTAAAGGCGGGTACCACCACACCTGGCTTTCAAATGCAGATATTCAATGAAGATATCCATTGAGAATCATTGGGAATTAATTTAGCCCAAATCTAAATCAACATACATGACAACTAACCATCATAAACACTAAAGCATGAAAACTGACAGCAATTCTGACACACACATGCACACAATAAGACCTCCATGGATTATGTAGAAGTAACTGTACCCATGTAGAAGCAGACAATGTAATATGTCTTATTGTGTGAAATCCTTAGAGTGGACTGTTTCAGTTTGGGAGGAATTATGTAAGACCACTGTTTTATGAAGCTCTTAGTTCCAAAATGAAATTGATATATTGTAATGTTTCTAAACAATGTTAGTAAGTTTAGGGGTACTCATTAGCTAAATAAATATTTCTAAATATAAAACCAAATATATATCATATGGTGACATTCTGATGTTTTGTGAACAGCTGCATTAAAATTAAATTTAGTAATCAAAAGTCATCACTCTTGTGTTTCCATAGTGGTTCTACAGACTACTCCTCTTTTGTTTAGGAAATCTGAAACTATTTTACTCAGGTTTAATTTGGGAAATTGGAAAATTAGCTCCATCACTCTCTGTTGCATGACACTGTGTCTTCAAATGTAATTTCTTAGTGAATGGATATCCCTCTGTGAAGCATTTATGCCATGTGTCATTGCAAGTCAGTCCTTTAGAATATCCTTCTTTTCCTTGCTTTTATTATGTTATCTCCTTCTCCTAGAAGGTTCCCTAGTGGCAGATATTCTTAAAGCTGTTTTACTGGTTTTATTTGAGTTTCTCATTTCCTAGGCCCTACTCTGAACTGTCTTTTGTAAAGTAGACACAGAGGTGAAAGAATGGCTCAATGGTAATGAATTCTTTTATGTTACAATAGGATTTATAAGAAGAACCAATTTTATTACCTTTTCTGATGCTCTAAATAGTAAAAGGACATTATTTGTGTTTGAAATGTAGTAATTCTGAAATTAGGACAAATAAAATATGAAGTTCTGTTCATTCATCTCTAACATGAATGATATCCATTTTATTATTTTGGATGTCAAGAATTTAATCTGCTTTAAACCTGTTTGTTACAAAAAAAAAAAAAAAAGCCTTCTTGTTTTACTCTGATGATATTACTTTGATAAATGAGTGGCCGGAGCTCACATGGAAGCTCTTTATCTGATGAATACTCAAGAAAGGCAAGAGGATAGGCAGGAATTAGACAAATTCAGAGTATTACATTTCACCACCAATTTGGCAGAAAACCCTGATAAGGATGATTTAAGTCAAGAAGAAGTATTTAAGAGTTTTCTGATCAATGATAAATACATTCAACTCTGTAAAGTTGTAAGTCACAATGAATGTATGGCTGGTAAAAGATCTTTTCCTTGAAATATCTTTCTTCTTTTCTCCCCAAATACAACCTGTCTTTCTTTCCCATTCATTGCTTAACCTGTTTTAAACAGCAAGACATAATAATGCTAACAATTACATGGGTGAATGTAGTTTACAATCAAAGATACAAAAGCAGTCATGAATGGACACATTCCTTATTCTGGTGTTTCCTTAATGTGATTCACCCATCTGGTGTAGTGAACCTTTAATTCATATCACTATACATCATCTGAGGGATCACAGTAAATGTACAATGACCACAAAGTTTTCTGTAGGCCTCCCCAGGACTCTACCTCAAAGCCTCAGACAGAAGCAGAGGCAAAAAGAATGGATGACTGAATCCAATGAAAACCCTTACCTAATGGAAAAAAAAGGTAAGAGTACCCATTCTTACTCCAATAGTAGGAAAAATGTTTTGTAGAATAACAATTGTATCCCAATGTGTTTCTTGAACAAGTTATCCATACAGCATTATATGTGCAAAATTTTCATTTGCAGAATAAAATGATGTTCAGGGTCAATAGTACATAAACTCTTACTTGCTTTTTAGAAATACTTGTTTTGCTTATAAATACCATTTACCTATAAGAGAAAAATAATGTAAAATCAATACTGTGTAGAATTTATTAATATATATCCCTTACATCTAATAAAATACTTGTGATTTTTAACTGTGAGAAAATAGTCAGATTTTATATGATCTCATACAAAATTTACAATATTTGTTTTTATATCAGTATTAAAAGAATGGTCCTTTACTGAGGATATAACAATTTAAGCTTGGAGAAATAAATCCAGAGCACAAAATCTTGAAATCTTAAAGCAAAACTAACCATATTTTGCATAAGCGTTTTCAGCACAATGAATTGGAACACTTCATTTTATAAGTAATAGAAAAATACCATTTTTAAGACCATTAACATAAGGTATTAAGCTGCTTAGCACTAGACCCTCTCTACATGATGAATTTTATACCAAACTTTAGCATGCCTGAGAATTAAATGGACAGAAATTTCTGAACCCTGTAAGTGTAATCAATCTTAGATTGCACACTTCACAAGGCATGACTGACTTAGTGCAATAAAGAAGGACGGAGGCTGTCTGGGGAAGATCTAATATATGAATAAGGGCCTTGTGTACCTCAAGTACAAAAGCAAGACCATAAAATTGGTCCCCTTCCAATTCATATGAGCAAGGGACATCATGGAAAATCCTTTAGCTGAAATATATTTTTCTTTTCCCATCAGAGGAACCCATTCTTCAGTCCATATAATTATACAACATAGGTAAAAATAGTTTGCACACTTACATGTAAATCAGATTATTTAGTTTCTGACCCTTACTAAAGCATAAGATTAAGGGTTGGGGTGGGCTGGGGAAAGGTGCTTCCTGAAGCTGCTGGGTTCACAGTACAAAATGGATCTGTACATCAAAAGGATGAACTAAATGATGACAATTTTGAACCTCACTTGAGCCCCCAGGCAATGCCCAATAATGCACATATTTCCATGTCAGACTCCTACTTACCCAGTTACTACAATCCCTCTATTGGCTTTTCCTACTCTTTGGGCAAGGCTGCTTAGTCTACTGGAGGTGACACAGCCACACCCTGTCTAACTCCTTATGGACAGTTGAGTAAGGGAGAGCTCCACTTTTTTCCAGATGAAATGTTTGGGCAACCAGGTGCCCTAGGTAGCACTCTGTTTCTTGGTCATCTTGGTTTTAATTTCTTCCCCAGTGGGGTTGACTTCTCTGCATGGGAAGAAGCAGTTCTCAGGGACAGTCTACTCAGGGTTCTGGATATAGTAGCAATTATGCTTATGCACCAAGCTCCTTAGGTGGAGCCATGATTGAGGGACAGTCAGCTCTTGTTAGTGAGACCCTCATTAAGGCGCTTGGCGTGAACACTGTACCCCACGGGACTGCAGCACTGAAGCTGGGTAGCACAGAAGTCGCAAGCAGTGTTCCCAAGGGTTGTAGGTTCTGCTGTTGGTAGTGGGTCCATTACTAGTAACGCAGAGGCTTCTAGTAGTTTGCTCCAGCCACCATTGCTCCTCAAAAACCAGCATCTTGGGCAGATATTGCTAGCAAGCCTGCGAAACAGCAACCTAAACTGAAGACCAAGAATGGCATGCAGGGTCAAATCTTCCACCACCCTCAATAAAGCATAAAATGGATATTGGATCTTGGGATAATAAAGGTCCTGTGGTCAAAGCCCCCTCACAGGCTTTGGGTCAGAATTTAGGTCAGCCAGCCCAGGGGTCTCCTCACCCTGTAGGTCAGCAAGCCAACAATAGTCCACAAGTGGCTCAGACATCAGTAGGAAAACAGACACAACCATTACCTCCACCTCCACCACAGCCTGTTGAGCTCTCAGTCCAGCAACAGGCAGCCCAGCCAACTCACTGGGTAGCAACTCTGAACCATGGCAGTGGGTTCAGTCATAATGGGGTGGGTGGCAATGGAGTAGGACAGTCTCAGGCAGGTTCTGGATCTACTCCTTCAGAACCCCACTCAGTGTTGGAGAAGCTGTGATCCAGTAATAATTATAACCCTAAGAATTTTGACTGGAATCTGAAAAATGGCCGGGTGTTCATCATTAAGAGCTACTCTGAGGACGATATCCACTCTTCTATTAAGTACATCATCTGGTGCAGAACAGATCATGGTAACAAGAGACTGGATGTGGCATGTAGCTCCATGAATGGGAAAGGCCCGTTTATTTACTTGTCTGTGTCTCTGCAGTGGACACTTCTGTGGTGTTGCAAAATGAAATCTGCTGTGGGCTATAACACATGTATAGGTGTGTGGTCCCAGGACAAATGGAAGGCTCCTTTTGATGTCAGATGGATTTTTGTGAAGGGCATTCCCAATAGCCAACTGTGACATTTGTCTAGAGAACAACAAGAATAAACCAGTGACCAACTCTAGGGACCCTCAGGAAGTGCCTCTGGAAAAGGCTAAGCAGCTGTTAAGCATCATAGCCAGATTTATGCGCACCACTTCCATTTGTGGTGACTTGCACTATGAGAAATGCCAAAAAGAAGAAGAAAGTGGTGAAAAGGAAGGCCAAGGTCATGGGAAACTGAAAGTGGTTCTGTATAGATTACAGCAATGGATGCATCTGCATATCCCAAGAGGATCAGATGACCTTCAAGAAAATTAGGACTTTTTTATTAGTTTCATTGGCTTCAGACATGATTGTAGACTTGCAGTTTATGTACTGGAATTTCACAAAAGAAATAGGGTTTAACTGGAAAATGGGAAAATAAAGAGGAAAAAAGAAAGAGAAACAAAACAAAAAAAAAAATCTCTCTAGGTAGTTTAGGTGAAAATATGGCCTTTTTTTTTTTTTTTTGGTCTTTTTACTGTTTTTCAGACTTTTAAGTCCATAGGTACATACAGTTTTCTCTGATTTTTAAACCCTTTCCTCTTCCCAATTTGACATTGGCCTTTGGAAGAACACTTGAGTTGTGAAGGTTATGAGTGTCCACCCCTGAAAGTAGGAACTTGATTTTTCCCTTATGAACCAGATGAACATTATGAAGAATTTTTGTCAAGGAGAGTTTAACAGTGTTATAAAAGTTTGTGTCTATAAGGGTGGTTCATTTTCTCTGAACTTTCATTACTCAAAGTAAAGTACAGGAATGTTCTGTTCATGTACATTATACTGAATATGTCAGGATTAATTTTATTTCAAAGCTAAGAAGAGTTGTTAAAAATAACTCATTTTCAGAAAGGCATTTTGGAAGAGAGAAATACTGTAAAATATGTAATGAATGTTTTTTCAGTTTCTTGTTCAGCTGATAAAAACAGGGCATTGCCTTTCTTTTTAGCATTAATCACTTCTCAATAAATGTGAGAGCCCGTTGAGCAGTAACAACAACCACAAAAAAATCAAAGTTAATCCTATAAAATTAGCTATAAGGGATTATTAATACTCTACGGGTATGACTTCTGAATGCTGTACATGTGACAGCTTTAAGTAATTCAGGAAAAAAAAAAATATCTGGTTTGCTTTCTGCTTTCTGTGCATGCCTGTCTTTCTTCCAGGTCAGTAGTTATGCTAAACTCCTAGTTCTCCAGTCCTTGAGTTAGGCCAACTACTAAAGACATAGGCAATTACTGGAGTGGGAGTGGAATCCTTTGGGAGTTCCTTTCACTCTGGCATAATGAATGGAAGCTATTGTGATATTGGCTCAGTGAAAACAATAAATAGGAATGTTCTACTTATACATCTAGAACCAAAATATTAGTGAAAATAACACTTTCTCTTGTAAGCCACCAATGTTTGTGTAATTATTTGCTATATGATAAACCTAGCTTTCACACTAATAGTGTTTCATAACATGCACATTACATTTACAGTAAAACTAAAACACAGCTGAAACTTACTATTCATAGATTCTGTGCTTGTGAATTTTTATAATCACTACATTTATTTGAAACTCCAGATGTAGTATTCTCTTTGACTCTATGGCCATTCATGGAAATGTGTGGAGAAGCTGGTAATATGAGACTTCTGCCCGCTGAAGTTAATTTAGTCCTTTCCACTGTAAACATAAATCAATTCTTATGTTTTTAAAGTACCATCTTTTCCTTTTTCACTGTGTCTCATAGTTTGTATGTTGTGGTACATATGTGTTGTATGCATGTGTGTGCACAGATGTTCACATACCATGTACATATATTTAAAACACAGAAGAAAACATTGAATATCTTTCTCTATTGCTATGTGAGGTTTCCTTGAAAAAGAGTCTTACAATGAACCCAGAGCTACTATTTTCAATCAGAATGGCTACCAGAAACCCTGGGATTTCTCCAGCCTCTGACCCCCACAGAACCAGGATTATTGATGTGCATGGAAATGGATACTGGGGATAGAAAATATGTCGTCAGAACCTCTCTGGCTGGCCCTTGTGCAACAAGTCCTAATATTCGCTCAACCATCCTCATGTGCCCATGTTTTTACCTTTGTGACAACAGTGCACATGTCTCATTTAAACTTTTACACTTTGAGCTTCTTAGTTCTCCCTCAGGCTGTCTTTCCCTTCAGAGGTAAATTATGTGGGACTCTCCCTATAAGTCTTCTGCCTACAGATTACTACACTCCAAACTTCAAATACTGGGTTACTGTAAAATGTTCATACCTGTATGTGGTGAGGGACTGGATCCTCAATTTGGCACAAATATATTCATGTTAAAGGTCTAATAAATAAAACCAGCTTCTAGAATAAATGTTTATTACAGACTAAGTAGACATGTTCTGAGTTGTTGTGGGAACCCAACCATCATTTTTAATTTGTTTCTCTAGAAAAAATGCATTCCAAGTTCCAAAAAATTGATTCAAAAATAAGCTTCTGAAAAACTACCAACTTTTAAAATGTGGACTTCTATATGGAAAAAGAAAATGAGGAATGTACAGAAATAAAGAGATAATACTTAGGCTTGCTATCCTCTCTGTGCATGGGCAGCAACTTAATAATGATAAGAGTGTTTCACAAGTACATATTTACTCAGCACTTGCTTAACAGATTAAAACTTTTCATGTGAATTTCTGCTACATAATTAATACCTTCATGGGAGGAATTTTGTTCTAGAAGCCATGAAGAAAAAGTGACAGATTATAGGGTGTCATGACCCTGCTCAGAGGACATCTTTGCATTAATAATACCATGATCTGTACCTAGGCAAGTGTCTTCAGTAGACTTTTATCAGAGAATGGCCTACTTCAATCACTCATGGACATGTCTTGATCATTCCTTATTGGATTTTCTTACTGATTATATATGATAGTCTTATATTGAAATGAATAAATTTTAAATTGAAGAAAGGGGGACTGATCACTTTATGATTTTATGTTCATTTTATGATAATATTGTAAATTGAGAGTATAAAGAAAATATAAAATGAGAATGGAATGTATTAATGTATAAAATATACATTTAATATACATCATAAACATATCAAACTGTTTAATATTTGTCTATATCACTGGGAATTAAATGTATGTCACTAGGAAAGACATCTAGACATTCAAAGAGTGAGCAGTTACAGTTTTTATTAAACTGTGTCTACTATTCAATCAGGCTTTACTGACATATTTACAGAATGCATGCAATCTTGTGATGTAATTGAGTTTATCACAGGTTCTAAAGCAAAGCCAGGATTCCACTGTCTACTGAACATGCTAATTGAATCTGACCTTGAAAAAAGAAAAAGCAAAGAATGTTTTCTCTAATTGCAAAGGTCCTAGGCTGGGTGCAAATCCCTACTTATCACTTCATGCTTGGGTGACCTATGGTGTTCCAGGCAGATTCTCTTTCTCAGGAAAAGATTCTCAGTTTGCAAAATAAGTCCATTACTTCTTTAATGATAAATCATAGAGTACTTGGGAATGAAGCATGGAGAAAGAAAGTTCCAATTTATTTCAAAGGGATTTTTCAAACTTCCTACGCAGAGCAATGATTACTATCCAGCTCCTTACTAGTGTGAAACACCACACGGAGGAAGCATGTCACCCAGAAGTTAATCACACCAACCTTGTACAAATTGCCCCTGGAAAGTAAATTTTCAATGGCTAAAGTTTAATTTAAAGCCTTCAACATGTGTTTTTGTAACCCTGAAAGATATATTTGCTTACATATTTACTATAAAGTATAGGCAAATTAGTAAAAATATCAAAGTATGGGAATATAGGAGTTCTAAATTACTTGAATAGAAAATTCCTATGGAAATATGAGAATTCTGAGTTACAAGAAAAGGCAATGCCTAGGAGAAAATTATAAATAATTAAATAGCAGACTTTTTAGGAGCTGTAGCTGTTCCTTGACCTCTTTTTCTTGAGACTTTAGACACACAGGCATTATCGTATGGCCTTGGTGAAGTAGACTTTAGACACAGGCATTGTTGAGAAAGATTTTTTTTTTTTTTCTGTATATAAACTTGTGTTTGCCTGAATAAACTTGAGCCTTGATCAGAACTTGTCTTGGCTCCATTCCTTGTGTTCTTGTCTCAGATTCATTCCCACTCCCTCCTTCGGGGTGTGTTCAACTCTCATGCTGCAGGTCAGCACACAGAATAAAGCATTAGCAATCAGAAAGTTATAGCCCACACATATGTGAATGATGAATATAGTAATCTCTGACAGCTCCATGTGAGGAAGTGCCATCTTCCTAGGATAGCCAGTAATATTATACAGTGGTGCTCCATGAGACTAAGAGTCAGAACACTACTACTAGAGCTTTACTGAGCAGGGTAAGAATGTTAAAGGCCACATGACCTATGATCCAAGTAAATGTAAAGTTATAAGTAAAATGCAAGGACTTACATAATTTTTTTAAAAAAATAAGAAAATAGCATTCAGAGACTAGACCAGGAATGAGGAGTCATGGCTTGAGTGTTATCTGGATTGGGACTTAACACAAGAGAGTCCAGTACATATGACCAAGGAGTGACTTGGAGATCATACTACCTTCTGCTATGTGATCAATGTCTGGCAAATGTCACAATTAAGGGCTTAATGAGAATATGTAAAAAACTAACATTTAAAAACTGAATTGAAATGATTACTCATTTATGTATATTTTAGCTCTTGAGCATAATTTTATATATTATACCCATGACATAAAAAAATTGAGCATACCTATATTGACATAAAAATCTTCCTCTTTATGTATTTACCCAGATACTGTGCTAGCATATCATGTTGTTTTTAATTTTTTTTGGTCTATTTTTATTTACTTATTTGAAAGTGACAGACACAGAAAGAGGCAGAGAGAGAGAATGGGTGTGTCAGGGCTTCCAGCCACTGAAGATGAATTCCAGATGCATGTGCCCCCTTGTGCATCTGGCTAATGTGGGTCCTGGGGAATCAAGCCTTGAGCCAGGGTCCTTAGGCTTCACAGGCAAGTGCTTAACTGCTAAGCCAACTCTCCAGCCCATATGTTTTTTTAAATACAAATTACTTTATTATATGATTGAAATGGAATGTATGTCATAAGATAATACTATCAAATTTATTCAAAATCAAAAAAGGTCAATGATGAGATACCACTATTTCCAGCTATGTGATTTTAACATAGCACACAAGAAAAGAAAAGAATTGTTTATGATATGATGCTATTTTTGGAGCTAGAACATATGTTATGGAACATAAGGATAGGAAAATTATGTTTTGCAATCATTGAACAAATTATATAGATGAATTCTTATAGAATCATAGATATTTCCATTATGAATATATGTTCCTATATATAAAACACACTTATTGTTGCTTGCATGCATTAGTAAGTATTAATAGTAAAAGTCAGGTAGTAAATTACATCTATAGATATAATTACTTAGTTATATGTAGCTAAAGTGACTGCATGCATGACTAAATTATATACTATACATGAGAGAAAACAGGAATTAAAGAAAACACTAAGATAATGGGATAAAGGGCACAAGTGTGTAAAATTGGAGTGAAAAATTTGCAAATAGAGCTGATTTGGTAGGTTTCATTGAGTACACACTGATTAATGTAAACCTTGAGGTACTCACTAGGTATATACATGGTCAGATGTTAAAACCTAATAAAATGAGGGCTGCAATCCATGATGCATTAGAATATCCAAGAAGGGTTCATTTCAGGAACTGAAGGACCATATGTAACCAGTAGCAACTCCTATCATGAATGCACCATGATTCTTATACTGAGGAAAATCTATCCTGGTAAGGATTCTCTCTTCTTCCTTTATCTTATACCCTCAGCAGTTAAGTTGTCATTCTAATTATCCACTAAAGCCAAACTGGTCAAGTTTGCTACATTTGATGGTCAGTGTTTATATCTTAGCTGAGTTAAGCTGTAAAGAACATTTAGCATGGTTTATTACCACTAACTTTAAAAAAGAAATTTTTTTAAAGCCAGACAGATGGCTCCCTATCAGTTAAAGGGAGATGCTTGCAAAGACTGCCAGCCTGGGTTTGATTCCACAGTACCCATGTAAAGCCAGATGCACAAAGTGGTGCCTACATCTGGTGTTCATTTTCAGGATACATTAGCATCTCCACCTTTCCTTCTCCCAAATAATACATATTTTATAAAATAAAATAAAAACTTTTTTCTTTGGAGAAGGTTTATACTGTATTCCCTTTGTAACTTTGTTTTATTAGCCAAACTTTTCATTTTATGCCATGATTTTGTTGAAATAACTCATATCTCTTTTAGATATGCAACTTAACAAACCATATTCTTCTAATATTCTCATCTGCTTCATGTCTGAAATGCCATCCATTTGTCACTGAGTCCAAATCTCTATCCCCAGCTCAAATTTCATTGTCTCACACAATGAACCATATATCTCACACCAAAGATAAATTTTAATATGAAGTGTCCTATAAAGCTAAAGCAAAGAAAAACTGACAACACAGAAAGCAGAAAGAAAAAGTAAAAAATTTATTTATTTATCAAAGACCACAAATTCATGGTTATCAGTCACATATATCTCCTAATGTATTAAAGTGCTAATTTGCTGTGAGGCAAGAAGAAATTGGGAACTGGGATTTGGAATAGAGAAGTAAATTATTAAAAGTACATGCATAATATAAAACAGAAATTTGTGGGCATAGGGACAATCCAATATCATGCCAGAACTAAAGACTTAGATTAGCTCAAATCTTTGAAGCTGGGGTTTAAATAAAGTGCATAGAATTTTCTCTGTCTTTCAATTATTGTGAGAATTAAATTAGAAACTATGTTTAAGGGGCTTAACACAGCATGGCATATGGTAATAACTACATAACTGTTAGCGTTTGTAGTAACTATGTATTACAATGGATTAGTTTCACTGTAACAAATATTCTCAATAAGCATTTTCATGAGTGCAGTTTGTTTTCCAACACAAAATCCTCCAAATTTAAATATCACTTAAAGCCATGGATATTAAGTTGTGCGTTATATTTTGAAGCATAGTATAAGGTTTCTTGAATGTCATTGACTTTCCTAAGACTGAGTCATTCCCTGTATAAAACAGGTTCATTTTGAATGTCACAACATGATTATGAATATTATTATTATTATTCTCCAGATAGATTTAGAAGACAGAAGCTAGGTGACATGGGTTAAACAATATTTCACTGGATTTTATCCAGGAGTTCCTGAGGCCAGGGTGTGAGGAGGAGAATAGACAGGTTTCTAAGTTTAGTCTGTAATCAAAGATGAATGGCTGCAGTTGATTTTCAGAAAGGGAAAACCTGCAGTGTTACCCCAGTGAGTTAAACACAGTGTGATGAAGCAATCTCCTGTGATGGTCCATGCTGGATCAAGTCCCAGGTAATACAATGTAGCTTTTCTATCAGCAGAAAACTATGTTCCCTGGGCCAAACAGAGGCTGATTCACTGGTGCCTCTAGAAAGCAGCCCTGTTCTCTCTGTTTTCAGGAGACAGTTAATGAAGATTGAGAGATTATTGTGATAGCAATTAACTCCTCCTAATGACCCTGCAAGGAAGCTGACCTATTGTGTCATACCCAGTAGTGTCTCCCCAAGATGGAGCTCATGTTGGCCTTTCTAGGCAGTTATGGGGTATGCACTCAAATCACGCAGTAGTATCCCACTTCCCAACATGTATAATTTTTCTGAATGCACTTGGCTCCCTTACTAAAAGAAAACATTTAAAACCTGAACACAGTGAGTATTTATGGGGCAGAAGTTACTGTGTGCCAAGGCAGTCCAATAAAACTGAGAGTGAATAAGGTGGAACTCGGGAGGTGGCTCAGAGGGTAAGAGCGCTTGCTATGCAAACATAAAGATCTGAATTTAATTGTTAGCACCACAGAAACTAAGGTGACAGTACAGACATATATATGTATACCTCTAACCCCAGTGCTGAGGGTGGTGGATGGAGGTAGGAGGACCACTGTGATTTGTGGATTAGTCAGTAAAACCAGAAAAAAAGAAAAGAAAAGAAGTACTAGGTTCAGTGAGAAACTTCCCAAGGAAACAAGACATAAAAGTAATCGAGTACCTCATGTGATTATCTCCTTGGACATCTCCACACATCCACATTCATATTGGGCATAGGCATATGCACATACACTTTCATATTACACACACATGCAACACAAATACCATATACAATACAACGTTTATACACACACACACACACACACACACACACACACACGAGAGAGAGAGAGACAGAGAGGGAAAGACAGAGAAGGTGAAGGTATAGGAAAAAATAGATTAAATTTAAATTTATCAAGATGAAATGGAACTATAAAAAATATTTATATTCAATGCAGCAAGCCTAGAATTTTGGATGCACATTTGGACTTTATAGGCAATAGTTTGAACCTACCTTTCCTTCTTCATTTCTACTTTGCCCTAGATAATTACATCTCTACTTCTTAAGCTATAAACTGTGTTCACTGTTGCTAAGATAAATGCAAGTAAATGGTACCATCCATGTGTATGGCTATCATCAAATCCAGAAAATCACCAGGGTCTGATAAATATTATTATATTCATTACAGTATAAATTTAAGGAAATATTGGTTATATGCAGCATGTTATATAATTGACTGATAAATATAGCAACTATATAAGCCATTGCCAATGCTCAGTTACTACAATTAGGCTGTAGAGTTGACAATTCTGCTATCTTCTATTTACCTTACTAAGCAGTACCTTCAATAACAGTGAAAATGTCTTAGCAAGGATAGGAGAAAATAGAACTCATATTCTGAAGACAAGAATATAAGTTAATACAGCAATTATGGAGATCAATATGAAGTTTCTTTATAAAAATAGTGACTATCAAATGATCCAGCTGTCCCAATTCTGGGTATATAGCTAAAAGGAAGCAAATAATTAAACCAAAGAGTTACGTGTAAATATGCAATAGCTGATAGTTGAAATCCCCCTTCATGAAAATCAGGATGATTAATAAAGAAAAGTTACTACAATTACACAATGAACTATTATTCAAACACAAATAAGAATGAAGACAAGCATGGTGGCGCACGCCTTTAATACCAGCATTTGGAAGTCAGAGGTAGGAGGATCTCCACAAGTTTGAGGCCATTCTGAGACTACATAATGAATTTCAGGTCAGCCCAAGCTAGAGTGAAACCCTACCTCAAAAAAAAAAAAGAAAGAAAGAAAGAAAGAAAGAAAAGAAAGTCATAGTATTGCAGGAAATTACATAAAGAAAAAAATAAAACACTGAAAGTTGGGGAACACATGTCTTCACTCAAGAGTATGGGTGGGGTGAAAGTAGAGAGATTTGATTCATGAATATTAGACTTACTCCATTAATATGGTCAAGTGCTACACATTAATTACAATCATAATTCATGTGGAATTTTGCTTAAATTCTACAAACTGCTGGTTGGTTACTTTACCACAATACTTAATGCCATTAACTATGTTTTTTATAAATATTTTATTTTTATGTGTTTGACAAAGACAGAGGGAGGGAAGGAGAAAGAGAGAGGGAGAGAGAAAGAGAGAGACAGAGAGGATGGGCATGCCAGGGCCTCTAGCCACTGCAGATGAACTCCAGACGCATTTTCCCCTTTGTGCATTTGGCTAATGTGGGTCCTGGGGAATTGAACCTGGGTCCTTTGATTTTGCAGGCAAACACCTTAACCACTAAGCCATCCCTCCAGCCCTTACCAATATTTTATGTAGTAAACAGTCTATACAGGAACTCATCTTCTCTGATTCTTCATTGCACCCATATGACTATGAATGCTCAGCCAGAGAAAGGAAGGAAAACTTCCATAAATTCAATCATAACTAAAATGTGGCTGTACCAAAATTTAGCTCCACTTTCTAGGGCCTTCCTCAACTAACTCAAAGATAAGTGAAATAGAAAATCTGATCATTTTATTATAAGGATCAGGATAAGTAACATGCATGGATGGACAAATGAGTTGATACTGAATCTTTACCTGAATTTAGAAAAGGTAAAATCCCCTTTACAGCCCGTGGCATCTAAGAGTAGAGACAAATGAAATTTTTACAAAAAGGGAAAGGCTAAAGGAGTTATGATCAGAGGGAAATCACTGTAGTAGTGTGGGACAGTAGGTCAGACATGCTGTGTGGGAATTGTAGCATCTGTTTTGTGATTTGGCAAGACCCATGACAGGAAACATGAAATTGCTATCATATCTTTTATTAAGTTAACTTATATATTTCTATAAGAAGGATACATTTTATTGATTTTCTTGCATAAAATATTTTAGGTAATTATATAGATAAATGCTAATTTTTAATTTTCCTTTTTTAATTTCCTCTGAATTCCATCATTTTCGTACACATTTTTGTAGATCTGGACAAGTTAGTATTTCTGAGAGAGGGCCACTGGAAAGATCCGAGCACAATGTATATGTGAAATAGTATGTAGTCTTTTGGAACTATAGATCTAAATGACAAGGAATTGGGTTCAAAATCTGAATCTTACAAGTATAAAAAGTAGAAAAGAAACTGTCATTGAGAAGGATGAAATTACATATATACAAAGAATGGTATAAAGTAGTTGGATTGATAAAGAAAGCTAATTGTCCTAAATATGCAGAGAAAAATCTCATAAGTATTATAATTATCTGTGCAGGTTGGAATTGTCACATACTTTTATTGAGTTGAAGCTGAAGTTAACTCCACAAGGAGATGTGATGATATCATTCTGAGATACGCATGTGTTTTCAGTGCCACCTGTCATTTATGTGTCTGTGAGGTTTCAATAGATAAATGAATGTGTATGTTAAAACATACATATATATTCACTTATATGCACAAGTATACATGTATAAATGCCACTCATATGTAGTATAAGAAAATATGCACACACCTATACTGAAGCATTTTTTAAAAGAACAGACAATAAATGGAAACATTGAAATTATATTATAATAAAATTTGTGTAATTAAATAGATTTAAGTTCTGTCTCCAGACTCCATTTTCTATAGACTGTCAGTTTTTGTCCTTCTAGATCTGCCAAATTCCTAGAATAGATGCCAGCATAGTTTGGAAGTTGGAAAATGTTGCTATTGACATATAAAGTGTGGCCATGGAGGTCTGTCCATAGTAACTGGATAATTTTCAGAAGACTTTGCATGGAGGGGTGTTGTTGGTGAATCAGAGAAACCTGTCTCCAAGGTGAGCTCTTTGGAGGGGAAAAGTAAATGAAGGAGAACTAAAACATGTGACTTCTTCAACCAGAAAAATCATCACATCAAAGACTCCATTCAGCTTCAGTGGGAAGTGTACTATTAGTGTTCTCTAAACTACACCTGGTCGCATTTCTGGGCAAGGAAAAGTGCACGGAATGTGAAAAGATGATATTCAGCTATGTTTCATCACTATATGTAAGGCTTTTCAGGAGAGCAAAGAAAAAATAAAATCATTCTAAGAATATAATTTATAATGGATAATGCATACCCTAAAACTATAAAGGATGGGAATAGACTGTTCCACACACCCTACCGAACATCATAATATTCATACAGAAGAAAACTCTGTAGATATAAGTCAACAAAATACTTTAAACCTGTTTTCCACCCTTATTCACCATCAAAATTCTTGTGCTGCATGGAACCCCAAGAGGGGTAAGAGATGTTAACTGTTGTTCATACTACAATAAATCTCAGGAAGCTCACACTAAACAGAGCCTCTATGAAAGATCCAAATACCACAAAGTTACTAATAGAACATGAGAGGATTCACACTGGACAGAAAGCCTACAAACATAAATAATATGGCAAAGATTTTACAAGTTGTTAAACCTTTAATCAACAAAAAAATCATACTGGAAGAAACATGATAGATACACAGAATATGTTAGCCTCTACCCTTAACAATAACAAATAAAACATTATGAAAACACCATCTCCAATTCATGAGTGTGGAAAAATATTTAACAGGCGATTAACTATTAATATCTCAGAATCTACACAGGAGAGAAACAACTAATGCAAAGCATGAAGGGAAACCTTTAAATGTTCATTATATCAACATCAGAGAATTCATATGGAAGAAAGATCACAGATGCAAAGTGTGTGGAAATGGCTTTTAGTCTTAGTTCAGTTCTTATTCCACAGGTAGCAACCATACCAAATAAAAAGACTATAAAGACAATGAATTGGAAAAATTATTAAAAGTTGGACAAATCCTACTTGCTACCAATAGGTTCATGTACAGTACACAGAAAATTTAAAAAAACTTGTTTAGCTTTTTGAGTCGTTTGTAAATTCTAGAGATTAGGCTTCTGTCAGTTGGATATTCAACAAATATTTTTTCCCATTCTGTGGGTAATCAATTGGCTTTGCTTATTGTATGTTTGTCTGTGAAGAAACTCTTCAGCTTCATGTGATCCCATTGATTGAGTGATTGTTTAAGATCCTGTGCTACTGGGGTCTTGTTCAGGAAGTCTTTTCCCATTCCTATATCATGGAAAGTTCCTCCTACGTTTTCTTCAAGTAGTAGCCAAGTTTCTGGTCTTATATTGAGGTCTTTGATCTATTTGGATTGGAGTGTTGTGCATGGTGAGATGTGTGGATCAAGTTTCAATATCCTGCGTATGGTTATCCAGTTTACCCAGCACCATTTGTTGAAGATGCCGTCTTTTTTCCAGCCTATATTTTTAGGGCCTTTGTCAAATATCAAGTAGCTGTAGTTACTTGACTCAAAATCTGGATCCTCAAATCCATTCCATAGTTTATACACCTGTTTTTAATGCCAGCACCATGCTGTTTTTACTACTATGGCTTTGTAATATAGCTTTAGATCAGGTATGGTGATGCCTCCAGAGGTGTTTCTTTTGCTGAGGATATGCTTGGATATCTGAAGCCTTCTGCTTTTCCATATGAATTTTTAGATTTTTTTTTCTATCTCCGTGAAGAACAATGTTGGGATTTTAATTGGAATTGCATTAAATCTGTATATTGGCTTTGGTAGGATTGCCATTTTTACAATGCTAATTCTCCCTGTCCAGGAGCATGGGAGGTCTTTCCATTTTCTCAAGTCCTTCTCAGTTTTTCTTTTCTTTCTTTCTTTTTTTTTTTAAGTGCTTTTATGTTTATATTGTACCGATCTTTCACTTTCTTGATTAACATTATTCCAAGGTATTTTATTGTTTGTTGCTGTTGAAAATGGGACAGTGTCCCTTATTTCTTTCTCTATGTCTTTGTCATTTGCACATAGAAATGCTACTGATTTTGTGCATTGAGTTAGTATCCTGCTATATTCAGAACTTTACCAGTATATCAAAGAATTCTTTCTTTAGGTAAACTATGGGGGTGAAAGTAGTATATCCCCTTTGACAGTTCTTAACACCTTATAGAAAATCAGGTAATTCATAGTGGAAAAAAGCCAAAGGATGGAAAAATGGCCATGTCTATTAAAATCTTAGTCCATATTCAATGTAAGTGAATTTTTAGTTGGTAGAAGCAGTATATTTATGTACTTATTCTTGAAAGACATTTATGAAATTTGTATGCTGGAGAAGGGTGAGGTACTCATATTGGAAATACTTTACACATATAAGAAGTTTATAAACCCCTGGTTATCCTTCAATCTTAGTTAAGAGAATTATAACAGAGAAATCCTACAAGTATATAGAAAATGTGGGGAAAAGTCTTGAACAATAGCTTATAATTTAATGACGACCATTAATTGATGTGGTGCACAAATAACATTTTCATATATCAGAATGGTATAGATAATTCAACTGAGAGATGCCATATATTTGTTATAAATTCAGATTTCCTATATAGCCTCACTATTACAAATTGAAGCATGTCTCTCACAAAGGAAATAGTTTGGGAAACAATTTGCTGAACAAATGGTGGAATAATTTCTGTGTACACACTTTTGTACATTTACATTTTGAAGCATGTGATATCATTACTCATGGAGACATTTAATAAAATTATGATGAATGAGACAGAAAATAAGCAGAACATCTTTCTCTGTTCACAGCCTATAATCTACTTTTAGATCCACTTTCTTTGTGCATAACCTATAATCTACACTACTAGTATTCATTTTTATATGACTGTAAACATTGCAGAAGTTGGAGACCTGGTTCTGAGGTAACAATATATTTTATAGGAAATGTACAATTATTTCAATGAAGTCATAGGGATTCTTTAAATTTTTATTGTTTTATTATTTATTTTATTTATTTGACAGCAACAGAGAGAGAAAGAAGCAGATGTGTGTGTGTGTATATATATATGTATATATATATATACAAATATACATATACATATGCATATACAGAGAATGGGTGCACCAGGGTCTCCAGCCACTGCACATGAACTCCAGACGGGTGCGCCCCCTTATGCATCTGGCTAACGTGGGTCTTGGGGAATCGAACCTTGAACCGGGGTCCTTAGGCTTCACAGGCAAGCACTTACCCACTAAGCCATCTCTCCAGCCCTAAATTTAAATTTTTCTAAACTACATACTTGCAATGTGGCAAAAATTCAGATTAGAATGCTGACATAACAGGTTCATACATTACTTACCTATCATAGTCTTTACTAGCAGAACAGAGATCAAATAAAGATCTCCTTTTCTCTTGAAGTATCAATAAAAGGAAATATTTTAAAGAATGCCTAGTGAAGAAGAGAGTCATTTTTTTATCAAGCCAGATAAATTATTATCTTAATTAGTAGTATATGTGATAAATAGCCTGAAGCTTAATAATGTTTTCATTGTAAACTATAAACAGAAGGACTATTCTTCTATGAAACTGGCTCTCACTCATTTCAGTGTGACTTGAAGCCACAAAAAGGCAAATGGGGAGTTCTCTAGTTCATTCATGCATCCATGTTTAGAGACAGAACTGAACCTCTTCCTTGAAATCCAGTAACCATCTGTGGCTGGAGCTTTGATTAGTAGTGGGAGGACATTATTACCACAGGAAAGATGCCACTGAGAGTACTACCAATCCAAATAAAGGGAGTGAATCCTAGTCAGCTCAGCTACATTTCTCCTACTGAATCTTAGATGTATCATTTTGCCCTTCTTTTTTATGTTAATTTATTTTTTTGTTTTTGTTTTTCAAGGTAGGGTCTCACTGTAGCCCAGCCTGACCTGGAATTCACCATGGAGTCTCATGGTGGCCTCAAACTCATGGCGATCCTCCGACCTCTGCCTCCCGAGTGCTGGGATTAAAGGCGTGAGCCACCACACCCAGCTCATTTTACCCTTCTTATCTGAGATTCATGTTGGGTTGTTTTATTTTACTGCCAAATTAAACAGGCCTGATCAATATGCATTATTTTTACTGGTGGTTGGCATGCCCTTACAGTAGTGATACATTAATTTTACACATGAACTCCGAACCTAATAATAATTTATCCTAAGGATACATTGGTAAAGGGATGTGGCACCAAGATCTGCTCCTGTAGAAGAGATACTCCACACTTCATCATCAAGAGCAGAATCATTAAATTGAAGCTTATCTTTTACATAAACTTGTACATTATTGTCTTAGACATTATCCTTTTTTATTTTAATATAAAAATCTCAATAAATTGGTTGCAGATCACAGTAATGATTTAGCATGTTTAACTCAATAAAATCATCATCATTTGCTCATAGTGGTTAGTTTTCAGAATAGTTATGCAGCCTCCATATATACCATTGTAAGTTGCTTATTCAAAATACTTTATTATTTTCCATTTGTTGGGAAATTGTTTAATTATGTACAAATTGACTCAGATAAAACTTCAAAAGGAAAGCTATAATTTCACAAAAAAATAGTGCAATTTTTATAATAAGCTTTTACAAAGATTGTAGGTGAAAGACGTAAGCCTACCTCTAGTGATTCATTAAACATCTTTTTATTTTCAGTTTGAGAAATTTGTAATATTTTTAAAAATATTTGCTATGGTTTTATCTCAGCATAAAATAAATGGGATTGTCTCTGGTGCATAAAAGGATCATTCTATAAAACAGTAAATTTAGAAGCACATTGAATATATGATAAATAGTTATGAAAATAGAAGATACTTCAGATTTTCCCAAAAACAAAGAATCAAGCCAACTAACAATGAAGCCTAAGTTTATTTGACATTTCATATTATAAATGAAAAGAGAGGGAAAGAGTGAACAGCTGTTGGATTTAAAGTAGACAGAATCTAGTCGAGTTGTAGCAGGTCAATCAGAAGCTGCAGAACTTCACCACTGCCCACGTTAATTCGTGGATGCTCCAGGGCCTCCAGCTATTGCAAATGAACTCTAGATACATGTGCCACTTTGTGTATCTGGCTTATGTGGATACGGGTGAACCAAATCTGGGTCCTTTGGCTTTGTCATCAAGTGCCTTAACCACTAAGCCATATCTACAGGCTGAAAAAGTTTCTTTTTTAATACCATTCTGTGACCAAATTCAAAATTGTACAAATATATAATGCAATAGGGAAAAGAAATAAGACATTAGAAATCATATCACAAACTTCTATTCCAAGAAGAAAATAGAAGGCAGAAGACACACTTGAATATCCTAAGAAAGGTAACAATATCTAATTAATGGAGAAAAAAACTGAGGCCATTAATTTTGGACATCTAGTATTTTATTTTTTATTTTATTAATACTTTTCTTTTTATTTATTTATTTGACAGAGGAAGAGAGAGAGAGAAAATGAATGGGCACGCCAGGGCCTCCAGCCACTGCAAACTCCAGACCCATGTGTCCTTTGTGCATCTGGCTAACATGGGTCCTAGGGAATTGAACTTGGGTCCTTTGGCTTTTTAGGCAAATGCCGTATCCACTAAGCCATCCCTCCAGTGCAATATCTAGTATTTTAACATAAACTAGGCACTCATAATTAACTCATTGTGTTGCAGGTCTAAAATGTCTTTAAAATTCAACAATGGTTAAAAGTAATTTGTACTTATCTACATTAATATTGAATGAAATATGAACACCAATAATGCATCTTATTATATGTGTATACAAACACAAACACTTTGTGAATGAATATGTCTGTAAGCAATACTGATATAATAGTGTATATAAAAGAGTAAAAACAATGTATTTTTCCAGGAGCCAGTGTTCAGAGACTAATCGTAGATTCTGAAGGAAAAGTTTTCACTCACTACCTTTTTGCATGAGCTCAAAGCAGCCAGGGTAGCTAAGCCTTTTTTATAATGTCAATGTAGAAATTGAATTATTTAGTAAGTTTTAATGTGTATCAGAAAAATCAGGAGAGGGTAGAAGATCGTGGTAGCTAGGATGCACTCAATTTCAGATGGTTCCTTTGATAGCCGTTGTGGGTTTACTTATGATTCTTACAGAAAGAAGAAAGATAACTATAATAGATAGCACATGCAATGCTAATGAAACTCAAGTCACCAAATATGTGTGTGTGTGTGTGTGTGTGTGTGTGTGTGTACACAAAGAAGAAGAGGACCAGTTGGGGAAAAAAAAGAGGATTAGCAGGAGTGGGATGCGACAAAAGAAGGTTATCCCATTTATCCAGTACTGACTTCACTCTCCATTGGAGAATCTGTTTCTCTTTTTTCAGATGGACACAAAACCTGAGAGATTCAGTCCATCACACATCACCAGGGCCCAAATGAAACGAAAAGTAATTGGAAAAATGAGCAAGAGTGCTGCTTTCTTGGTAAACCTGGTACCAGCACAAGGGTGAAGGTTGACAGAGTGAACACTCAACTATTACCAAACAAGATATCCAGAGACTCAGAGGTTCTCAAGACCTCATCATTAAAGTAGACCTAAAACAAACCCAATATGGCTCAGTGAAATTTGTGGAAGTGGTGGTAGAAAGATTGTGAGAGCCACAAGTAGGAACATTATGCACAGAGACATTGCCTCTTCCCCATAACTGCTGGCTACCCCCAAAATGCATTATCAACAATTTCCCAATAAAGAAGGTCCCTGCAGAGGAGGGAGAACATGCAGGAGACTAACAAAGGTACCAAAATGGCTGCATACACAAGGAGTATGTACATAATTAATAAAGAAAAAAAAAGCAAGTACCTTAATAACATCACATCCATATCTTTTTTTGGAACACAAAGTTCTATAAGTAGCCTCAAGGTGGAAAAAAACAACACTATAGTTGTAGCAATTTCCTGAAGTACATACATTTGGCAGGAAGGCAGCATTTAAAAATTTTAGATGAAATTATCAAATGAGCCAACACTGAAATTCAGATACAAAAAACTATCCCTTTTCCTGAGTTTATACACCAAAACCTGACTGTGAATACAATTATCATTAAGTAAGATAATATAATACATGCATTAAATAAAATATATTTATATAATTTAAATAATTTTTAATCTTATCCAAATTTTAACTAATTTCCACATTTCATAATAAACCTCAAATTCATCAGCAAACCCTGTCAGTTCTGCCATCAAAATACTCTTTCTGGGTTCCACAGGTTGGGGAGAATTGGAAAAGTTTGATCAATGACTATTAAGTACAATTATGCAAGAATAAGTTGTTATGACATGAAACTACTCAGTAGTGTGCCAGTAGATGAGACTAGTTTGCACATCAAAAGACTACAATTTATTTTAACATAAGTGGGAGTTATTTGAGAAGGTAGATGTCTAAAGTGATTACCTTGCACAAAAGATGGATCAGAACTTGACAGTGTGTTCATGGACATGTATATTTCTTATACTTTTATCTACCAGATAATACAAAATCTAAAAACACTCTCACTATATCCATATAACTGTGTTCCTATGGTATTTTTTTCTTTATTTGTGTATCTTCTCACATTTCATATTTCATTTACCACGCCTTTAATCCCAGCACTTGGGAGGCAGAGGTAGGAGGATCACCGTGAGTTCGAGGCCACCCTGAGACTACATAGTGAATTCCAGGTCAGCCTGGGCTAGAGTGAGACCCTACCTTGAAAAACAAAAAAACAAACAAACAAACAAAAAATTACTCTCCCATACACTACTTCCTAATTTCACACCTACTTCTTTATCTCCAAATGGTACTATTTAATAACATTTGTAACAATGATAGCTGATGATGAGTGTTATTAAAGTATAACATTATTGTGAAGATACTGAAAAAATTGGCTATATACTGCACTGTTAAAACTGTATACTAAAAATAATGTTCACAAATAATAATCACAAGGGAATAATTCATAACTCCCAACCTCATAATCATATATCACATATCATATATATCATATATCACAGATCACAGAACAGTTTTAGCCAACCACTTTGGATGGTAGGCCACAACAGAATGGCAATCCACTATTAGGTTATATTGCATAGCAACAATCCCAGGTATAGTATTTCAGGTTTTCCATTGTTGTGCACTCCAATTAATTGTTGGCATTAAGTTTCCACTACTAAGTGGATCCATTAAGAATAAGAATTATGCTTTTATATTTCCTAGAGTCTGAAGTATCAATAGAAGTTCAGTAAACATGTGCTAAAACCATTCTTGATTTAACTTGATTGCTCTAGAATATGTTGGAGTATGACATTTCTAAGAATTTATAGAGATCTATTTCCCAGAGTTTTAAATCTCCCTTCACAAACAATACACATTTTGTTATATTTATTTGAGCACAGAAAAATGACTTCTCAGTTGTGGTCAGTTTGAAAGAGCAGCATCAGAAGCAGGGGCCCATGTAGCAGAAAGTGAGTCACTTCTAGTGCTCAGTAACTCAGGTCATTTCTATATAGACCTTTTCTTTTTTTTAGGACTTTCTGAAAATATCATTTTTCCACAATTGACAATAATAGAAAAATATCCCAAGACCATACTTTTTCACATTGGAACTACAACAAAATGGCACGGTATTCATTACTTTTACTCATTGTTGTGACCATATACCTTAAAGTCATAATGTTTTATGGGGTATAATTCATGGTGGGGCAGGCCCAGTGGTAGGGCTGAGACTTGGTGGTCACACTGTGTTCACTCAGGCAACAGAAGTAAACAGGAAGTGGGAACAGGCAGTAAAACCTTAAGACCCACGTCTAGGTACATACTTCCTCAACCAAGGTTCCTCTTCTTAAAAGTTGTACTAGTTTTGTGAACAGCGCCACTGGCTGAAGGCCAAGTGTTCTAACACAAATCTGAACTGGACATTTTACTCAAACCACAGCATGGAGAATGCACCAAAGTTTGCCCTGAAGTACATAGAGTTCAGCCACTGAGAGGCCTGATTTCCCTCTATTGAGTACTTGCAAAATTGAGTTCCAAAGGAGGAATGAAGAGACTCTCAGCAAACATATTTCAGGGTTTATGATTGGTCTCTCATGAATATTTGAAGTATCACCCACTTTATGT
The DNA here is from genome assembly GCF_020740685.1 of Jaculus jaculus. NCBI lineage: Eukaryota > Metazoa > Chordata > Mammalia > Rodentia > Dipodidae > Jaculus > Jaculus jaculus. The sequence goes on from NC_059119.1 coordinate 1,028,671, forward strand.
GATATGCTCAAGGTCATAGAGCTATCAACTCTGCATGACTCTCCTTCTGAGTTCTCTTGGATATGAGAGTAATTGAAAAGCATTGTAATGGCATGTACACAAAGCAATGAAATATTCTAGGGACGCCTTGAATATCTCACTTCCCCACATGTTGAGAAAATGATGTTATCTAGAGCTTTTACAGACTAAAGGAAAACAATTTAATCTGTCATTCAGTCGTGACTTTGATGGTGACACTGGCCCATTAATATAGCCCTTCTTTCACAGATGAAGTCATTGAAGTGACAACATTGTTTGCTTAAACAGTCAGACATACAAATGCAAGCATCAAGGTATTAGTTGTATGTACCCACATTTTGTTCCTTGTGCCTGAATATGCTTTTCTTTTAGTCATGAACCTCACAGGACACTAAGCACATACACAAACACCCCCCCACACACACATTAACATGATAGATCCTAGATTTAAATATTTATTTCAAACAAAATGCTAAAAGAAAATTCAAGAAACGATGATGTTACCAAAGGCAAATATTTGGTTTCAACAAATAAAAATATAATCCATAAAAGATAAAAATTTTAAAATGGTCTTATCAATATAAAAACAACTACTGTTTAGAATACACAATTTAAGAAATGAATAACAAGATACTAAAATATTATTTCCTAAGTCTATATTTGACAATAGTGGTCTATATGTTAACAGATAAAGGCTTCCTACAAACTAAAACATTAATAAGCATGAAAATAATAGGAAGGTAACGTGTCAGTAGACAATGAACACATGGAAAAGTACAAAACAATTCGAAGGTACCACCACATTTACAGACCAGAACAGTTAAGAAATGGGTATCAAGAGTCAGAGAGAATATGGAACACCTGTAATTTATTTGGCATTTGTAGGACTTTAAAATGGTTCAAGGCCAATGTGATGGCTTAAGCATTTAATTCTAGAACTCAGAAGGCTTAGGTAGGAGGATTTAGAGGCCATCCTGTGCCTATATGATGAATACCATTTCAGCCTGGGCTAGAACAAGACCCTACCTTTAAATCTACCCACAAAAAAATGGTTCAAGTTCACTAGCAATTTAGTAGCAACTCAAAATTAAAATATATTTTCTCCATATAATCCAGTAATTCATCTCAATAAGAGGTATTTATCCAAAATGATTCATAATATATAGGACTCACATAAGCCAGATATAAAAGGTAGTGTATGCATCTGGAGTTTCTTTGCAGTGGCTGAAGGCCCTGGTGCATCCATTCTCCCTCTCTCTCTCTCTCTCTCTCTCTCTCTCTCTCCCTTTTTCTCTTTTGCTTTCTCAAATAAACAAAAAGTTAAAACACAGTAATAATAAAAAGATCATTTACTCTTGCCAACTAAATTAGACACATTATCTAGAGAAAGCAAGAGGCCTCCTTGAAAAGTGACATGAAAGTTCTGTGTGTCTCTTATAGCATAGGAATTGACTTTGATAAGGCCTCTCACCTGACTCATTTTCCAGCATTTCTTCATAAAAGGTGTGAAAAATCTAAGACAATAAATTTCCTAGAGTATAGGGTTTCTCTTCTAACTTTCTACAAAATACACCTTAGGTATTCTTTCCTAAGTCCTTGAATAATTAATTTGATTATTGGGTTATGGAAAATGGGCTAAGTAAATGAAATTACTAAAGAAAATAACAAAGGGGGACTGGTGAGATGGCTTAGTGGTTAAGGCATTTGCCTGCAAATCTAAAATGACTTAGGCTAAATACCCCAGGATCCATTTAAGCCAGATGCACTAGGTGGCACATGCATTTGGTGTTTTTTGCAGTGGCTGAAAGGCCTGGCATGCCCATTCTCTCTCCCTCTCTCTCTCTCTCTTTCTCACACTGACTGTCTGTCTCTTTCCCTCTCTCTGTATCTGCTTCTTTCTTTCTTACTCAAAAAATAAAATCAATAGATAAAATATAAGAACTAGGTGGAAGGAAGAGAATAACCTCAAATAAGTCTAAGGTAGCACTGTTGGGCTGGGAAGATGGTTCAGTGAGTGCCTCAAGCACTTGTAGCACAAGAGGGTTACTCAGCACCCAGGAAAAGCCAGACCAACGCTGAGCATCTGAAATCTCATCCCTCCCAGGATAGGAGGCAAGACAAGAATTCCAGAAATATTACAGGATTACTAGCCTGGTGTTTGCCATGGTGAATAAGACTCTGCCTCCAGCAAAGCAGATGGTAGGTGAGGTTGTCCTCTGACCTCTACACTTAGTCCATTACACTCACATGCCCACAATCACACATATAAACCTCAGCACACACAATGAATTTTTTGAAGAAAATATCACAGAGGATTACATTGCAAGTTTACAGTTATACAGTTAATATTTGCTATATGTGGATTTCATATATGATAGATTTTTCTCATTAAACCTTTTTTTTTTAAATGTTTTATTTATTTATTTGAGAGCAACAGAGACAGAGAGAAAGACAGATAGAGGGAGAGAGAGAGAATGGGCGCGCCAGGGCTTCCAACCTCTGCAAACGAACTCCAGACGCGTGCGCCCCCTTGTGCATCTGGCTAACATGGGACCTGGGGAACCGAGCCTCGAACCGGGGTCCTTAGGCTTCACAGGCGAGTGCTTAACCGCTAAGCCATCTCTCCAGCCCTCATTAAACCTTTTTATCTCAAAGTTCATACTCATAGCCTTTCTGCAGACATCCACATATATACACTGAACAACAGAAAAATGGAGATGACCAACTGCTATGGCTCCACTTGAGGTCAAAACTGCCACTGAATTCTAATTTCAACTTTCAAACTTTAAGACAATCTCTCAGTCATGGTTTATTGAGGGGCATGCTTTTTATACCACTATAATTTCTATTTGTGATTGCATTGTTTGACAGGTTCCCAGAGTATTCTGAAAGGCTACTTAAATTTTTTGTTAGATATAATGCTATGATAAGCTTTTAAACAGAATCCATGTAAAAAAGAAAAATGTCATTCAGGCAAGAGTTACTGTACAGTTGGACATGTGCTCAACAATACAAAATCAAGAGTAAATACTTTACAAGGAAGAAAGAGCATTCCTTAAACAAGGGAGAAACTTGTGAGATCATGACAGGTTTCTTCCAGGTGCCCCATGGATGCTTCTGTCTTGAGGATTTTGGTTCAAATGTGGTCACTCTGACAAATGCTAAATAGGGGTAAAATTACTCCCACACCTTATACATTTTTTCCCTCACACAAACAACATCCATTGTATTATTTTTTCAATTCAAGCTGGACATCCTGTCAGCTTTTCTTAGGCATAAGAACCCAAATGAACATTTATGATAGAGGAAGAAGGAAGTTTATTGATTTTCATTGTAGACATTTCAAATAACATAATTCTCAATTTCTCTTTTTTTTTTCCTTTTTTTATGTTTTTATGAGGCAAGCCCAACAGCCTGGCCTTTTTTTTTTTTTATGAGAGAGAGTGAGAGCAAAAGCAAGAGCAAGAGAGAGAGAGAGATGGTGCACCAGGGCCACTGTAATCAAACCGCAGATGCATGGGACCTTTGTGCTCATGGGCAAGCTTGCCCATGAGTCACTTGTGCATCTGGTTTAGATAGGACCTGGGAAGTCTAACATGGGAACTTAGGCTTCACAGGCAAGCACCATAACCACTGTCATCTCTCCAGCTTCCTTTGTTATATTTTATTTATTTATATGCAAGCAGAGAGAGAGAAAGAAGTAAAGGAGGAGAGAGAGAGAGAATGAGCATGTCAGCACCTCTAGCCACTGCAAACTCCAGATGTATGTGCTGCTTTGTGCATCTGGTTTTACATGGGTACTGGGGAATAACCTGGATCCTTGGGCTTTGTAGGCAAGTACATTAACTGATGAGTTCTCTCTCCAACCCCTCAATTTCTCTTGATGTAACATTTTTGGAGTTAAATATTAAATTTAATATGGACCTCAGTTGTATAGCATCCTTAGGAACTTTCAGACCCAATTAGGAAAAATGCTGTAATGACTTAGAACACAATTGAGCTAACGCCTCAGTAAAGAATAATATTTTATATACAAGGAGATAGCAACAGAAAGTTACTATGAGAAGTATGAAATAATTCAGCTGCAGGGCTGGAGAGATAGCTTAGCTGTCAAGCACTTGCCTGTGAAGCCTAAGGACTCCAGTTCAAGGCTTGATTCCCCAGGACCCACGTTAGCCAGATGCACAAGAGGGTGCATGCGTCTGGAGTTCCTTTCCAGTGGCTGGAAGCCCTGGGGACCCATTCTCTCTCTATCTGCCTCTTTCTTTCTCTCTCTTTCTCTCAAATAAATAAATAAATTGATTAATTAATTAAAAAATGAACAAAAAATTCAGCAGCAAATATGGAGAAAAAAAACTGACAAGTTATATAGAAGACCAAGGGAAACAAAAGCATTTAAACGAATAATCTAAAGCTTGTTCCACAAATAAGAAGAACATGAAATATTATTTAGGAAACAATGTAGTGAAAAGTTCAAGTAAGTTGGAATGAGAAACATGGCAGTGTTTGTAAAAGATGTTAGCACTAATAACTTCAAAAGAAATTCTTAAATTATGAAAATAGTTATTTCCAACATACTCAATTTCTCCATTAAGAAATTAAATTTAACTCAGAAAGAAAACAAAAAGGAAAGACTTAGGAATTAGAACGTTGTATATTGTATCTTTTTTAAAAAATGTTTTTATTTCATAAAACTGATTTAAAAATCAAAAGAAAAGAAATTAAATTTAAAATCAGATAAAACCTACATATGAGACCTGCATAGTAATATGGGTCTCATCAACAGGTTGTCATAGATGATGTATGAAGGGAAAAAGAAAAGACATCAAAAGAGAAGAAGAGACATTAGGAGACAAGCCATTGTTCAGTGAAGAATGGGAGAGGGAGGAAAAAGAAGGGTGGTGGTGAGCATGCAACTTTTTAATAAAATTTTATTTTATTTTAAAAATAAAAACACAAAGGTGTTTGCTTTCAAAAAAAGAAAGAAAACTAGTACGACAAAGAACTATTGAAATACTTTAACCAATCTCACTTTTGTTGTCATTTAGAAGGAAAATAATTACCTGCTTAGGTATATGTTTGGATTTTGTTTTTAGATGAAAAGTCAATGCTTTATTAATCTTTTGGCATCTCCCAAGATTTTCATTTAAATAATGACTTCAGCATTTTATTTCTTCCAGTGATAAATGTAGCAGGAAAGGAATGTCACTTTATTCAAACCAGCAGTTAGGAACTATCCCTGTCTTAATATACCATAAACTTTTATTTAAAAGTCATTGAGAAGGAATAAATATGGAACCCTCTAATGTCATTTTTACATTCACTATTTCAGAGAATAATATCAATTTAAATAGGTGTTCATACACTGTATAGGCAGTAGTTACTTCCTCATGTGAATTTCACTTCCCAGCATGACTCCATGAATAATTCTGCAGGGAAGTCATTTCAGTACATCTCTCCTGTCTTGTTTCAAGCCAGAAACACTTCTATTTCTGTCTATTTACCAAAGACTTGAGTACTTAACATGGAATACTATATTCTTTAGTATTTTTTTTTCTTTTTTTGACAGAGGTGGAATGTTTCAAAGAAAAAAGTTTATTTCTGCTTGTATTAAAAAAAACATAAACTAAAGAATATAAAAACACCAAAATCTCAGATTAAGCTTTATAAGACATTATTGTTTCTTTGTCTTAGGAGAAAGAACAAAGATAGGAAATTGGCTCATTTTTTTCCCCTAAGTTCCACCATGTATACAGTTGAAGGCAAGTTTTACTCTAGGTTACATCAGTTCTTAACTGAAAAATCACATAGGCCACTGTATTCCAGCCCTAGCCACACAGAAAACTCAGACCCTTGTGCTTTAGAAAGTTGTAATTCTGTAGCCTATCATCCGAGTGAAGTGAGCAGAGTCCCACAACTGGACCCAAACCAACTTTTCTTCATTCAATCACTTTAAAATAAGTCTGATATTTTTTTTGAAACAAGTAAGTTCTAACCATGTATTCTAAGGAGGCCTGAAACTAGGCTGACTTTGAACTTGCAGTACTTCTTCAGTCATCAAAGGGCTAGAAAGACAAATGTGGGGCCCTCCAGTCTATTTGCTTTTTCTTACATATCTTTTCTCTAAACCCAGGCATGCATTTACAAACTGAGTTTCTTGCTGTACAGTTTGGTCCTTTTTTAGAATGAAAACATTCAAAATATCCACTGTCCAGAATTTTCAGAAAAAGTGCATAGTATACTTTTCAAAAACAGAAACTATTTCCTCTCATCCTAAAATATAGATTTAATCATGTACAAATGTGTGTTTGTACAGCTACAGTGAGGGTTTGATTCACAGAGGAACTCAACCTTGACATCTTTCCTGTATCATACCTGTATCAATTGTTGTACCCTTGTCTAGTAAATCTAAACCATACAATGGTCCAAGATTTAAACATATTTAACTTCTAAATGTCACCTTCATTTAAGATGAAGATACATTTGTAGTTGAACCTCTGCAGTCTCACCTGAGCTTATCTTAACAATGAACAAAACTGGGAGATATAGCAAAATCTGAAAACACTCTTATGAAGCATTTGCATTCATATTCTTATTTGGAGCAAATAAAACAAGCTAAGCCATCTTTTGAAATTAAATATCTTCAACTTGCAAAATACTTGTCTTATACTTAAGCAAACTGTAGCTGCAAAACCATATTTGTTCTTTTCCTGATGAAGGAGTCAGTTGGACAACTGTGTCCTCAGGATTTTCCCTATGAATCCAGAGACAGAACACAAGTCTTTGCTGCACTAAAACTTGAGCAGGAAGGCAGCTACATGTTAGGAGGACATGAGGTTGCATAAAGGACTAGTGGCCCCAGGAGACCTCACAGAAATTTCTCACTAGCCTAAGTTCAGGAGTTTGCTATAAGATGAACATAAAGCACCTGGAGCAGCTGGCTACGGGCACTCCACTCCATTCTAACATATATATATTCCTCCGTTCTTGTAATATTGTTTCCAAAGTGACTTAAAATCATGTGATATCAGACACAGCAAAAACATGGCATAATAGCTTGCCACCTCTCAAGTTTGAAATGCATTTGTTTGTTTTATTTTTTTTGGAAGTTCTCAGGACCTATCTCAGAACTCTGCACATGCTTGACAAGTAATCTACCAGAGATACATCCACAGCCCTAAGAATGCTTATGAAAAAAAAGTATGTGGAAAATTAGTGAGTCTCACTGTAAAGAAATTGTACTGTAAAAGCCAGAAGGAGAGGAGTAGCAATTTGGGACACTATCTTCCAGACCTGAAGGGCCTGGTGCACTTATGACTCACAGTGGAGGTCATTATTTCCAGAAGACCTCAGCTATACTGAGTCCATCAACATTTTGACATAGATGATGGAATAGGATAGAAAAAGAAGAAAGGAAATGAGAGAGAGAAAGGTGAAGGGAGAGGGAGGGAAGGAAGGAAAGAAGGAAGAAAAGAAGGTAGAGACATCAAATTTTCCATATGTTGAAATAAAAAGAAAGAAGGAGGGAGGGAGAAAAGTAGGAAGGAAGGAAAGAAGGGAGGGAGGGAGGAAAGAAAGAAAGAAAGAAAGAAAGAAAGAAAGAAAGAAAGAAAGAAAGAAAGAAAGAAAGAAAGAAAGGAAGGAAGGAAGGAAGGGAGGGAGGGAGGGAGGAAGAAAGAAATGGAATGATTGAAGGAAAGGAAGGAAGGAAGAAACAAAGAAAGAAAGAGGAAGAAAGGGACATCAAAGTAGAAGGAGGACAAAATGGAAAAAGGACTGGTTAACTAAAGCAGGGGTGGGGAAGGGGAACTGAAGAGAATAATGGAATGGCATAATCAAATTTTAGTGTATTCATGTGTTTACATTCTCAATAAATGGAGTAATAATAAAATACAAAAATGAAAAATGTAATTTTTAAAAATAATTTTATTCAGAGAAATTCAGGTATGTGTGTGCAAAAATGCAAATAAAATTTTGCTAACCATTTGAAAATATTTTTCTACTTAAAATATGCTTTCCTATGAAATTGCTATAACTATTGCTTGGCTAGATGGATATACTATGCCCACAAAATTTCTCTTTAAACAATTATGATTATGTTAATGTATTTATGCTACTTTAACTGTAAAGAATACTTACCTTTACAGATGGTGGTGAATACTGAGGAGGTTCAAAACTCATAAAAGTGCTGACAGAAAGTGGAGATGGAGTGGAGTGCTCAGCAGTAAGTGAGACATCTCTATCATTCACTCCAAGCTCAGGCACCATTGAAGAAAGAACGTAAGAAAGAAAGATGGACAGGAGTGCTTTGAAATGCTGTCTTCTAGACACTAAGTGGCCATTTTATTCATGAGCTCACAGTAGTTTACACTAGCAACACAAGACCTGCATAATATGAGGGCAAAAATAATGGTGTCATCAAAATACTAGAAGGACTAGTTGGAAAGAAGAGTACAGAGGGAATGGTGGGAGAATGTTAAGATCAGGGTGCATTGGGTATATAGATGGAGGTACTCAATAAAACAATCAACAATATTATTTCCCCAAAATAAATTCATATCATGGGAAATATTTTTTTTTGTTAAGAGCTATTTCGCTGGACCATAGGCAAGAGAGGACAGTGAAACATGGATAATAAAATATATATCCAAGCTCCTGGCATCTTGTCATGAAGGTATTTACAAACTGTATTATGAGCAGAACTACAAATTCAAAATTCTGAAGTTCGGCCACATTGATTTGACAAGGTCCAGAACACGAGGACAATAGAGCACTTCAGTCATGGAAGATCGCTTTGGAAAGAAAGCCATGGCCTGTGGCTGTGGGGGAGTGTGCACAGGGAGCTAAGGGCTGTGCAGGGATTCTGTGCCCAAAGGAAGATAATTGCAGTTCATTGAGCACAGTCCTTTATGCATTTATAAGGCAAACAGGAACTCCTGGTCCTAGTGGCCATGGAGGGGCCGTCAGTGGTAATCAGACTCTTTACTTATTCTCAGAGTCAAGGCTATTTTAGACTTTTCACAAGAAAGCTACAAAACACACATTAAAAAATCATGTATTAAGCTGGGCGTGGTGGCGCACACCTTTAATCCCAGCACTCGGGAAGCAGAGGTAGAAGGATCACCATGAGTTCAAGGCTACCCTGAGACTACAGAGTTAATTCCAGGTCAGCCTGGACCAGAGTGAGATCCTACCTCAAAAAAAAAAAAAAACCTGGATAGTAATAGTCTACTATACATTCATAACTGTATTATTTGGAGGGGAAATAGTTGGAGACACTCTTAATAAATTACAGCAGAAAGTTTTCCACATTTCATAGATCTTATAGAACAATGGATACAAGAAGCCAAATGAACTCAAAAAATAGAAAAATAAAGAAAATCACATCAAAACATGCCATAATAAAATTCCCATATGCTGAAATAAAGGTACTTCAAAAGCTTCCAGAAGACAAAGAAATCAGATGAGGAATCGTGAGCAGGAGTACAGATGGAGGACATTTTAGGAACAGCAAGTAAAACATGTAGCTGACTACTTAAAAAAAAACAGAAATCATCTAAAACCATTGGAAATTTCTAAAAGACATGCAGAATAATGAAAAGTATTTCCCTGAAGCTACTCAATTTCATCAGGAACAGATTGACACTTCATTCTCTGAGCAAGAATTTGCCCCTCATGGGGCTGGAGAGATGGCTTAGCAGTTGAGCATTTGCCTGTAAAGCCTAAGGACCCCAGTTCGAGGCTTGGTTCCCCAGGTCCCACGTTAGCCAGATGCACAAGGGGGCGCACGCGTCTGGAGTTCGTTTGCAGAGGCTGGAAGCCCTGGCGCGCCCATTCTCTCTCTCTCCCTCTATCTGTCTTTCTCTCTGTGTCTGTCGCTCTCAAATAAATAAATAAATAAACAAATAAAATATTTAAAAAAAAAAAAGAATTTGCCCCTCATGATCCTTTCTTCAGCTGCTGGGTGAGCTTAGCTTGCGAACTTCCTGCAGGTGTGTTCAAGAAGCCACTGCAGATGAACTCCATGCATGTGTGCCACCTTGTGCATCTGGCTTTACTTGGTTGCTGGGGTATCAAACCTGAGCCCTTGGCTTTGCTGGCAAGTGTCTTAACTGTTAAGCCATCTCCCCAATTCCTTAGGCAATTTTTAACTGTAAGAAATGTATATAAGAAGTAAGCAAGTGAAGAGAGCATGACAGATCCTGGGCAGCTGAAGTTAATTCAAATGCCAGTTTAAACTCATTTCAATTTAATGTCTATGATACAATATTACATAGGTGCCAATGCACAGAAATTACTGTATATACATACATCTATTACAACAGCCCAAATGTACAAGGTTCAGACTTAAAAGATAGTTTTAAACTAAAACTTAAGTATTTATTGACAGATTTTACAGTTAATTTAATTCTGAATGGGTCATGTTAATAAAATTAAACAATTTTTTCATGACTTCCCAGTGCTTTTCATGTGATAATTTATTTTAAGAATCTCTAGTAATGGGGAAAATATCTAGGATTTTACTTGGATTTAATTAACTAAAGAGTATTTTATTAGGCAATTTCACCTGTGAAAATAGTTGTTCAGAAAGAGAAGGCTAGAATAATTTAATCCAAATAAGAAATAGCATACACAAAGAGTCAAGAAATCATCAAAATACATCTATCTACAAAGAAAGATGCACTGTTGTATAAAATCAGAGATTTATAGCTAGTTTGATTTACTTTCATAATAACATCATAGCTTCATGACTTCACTGTGCTTTCATAAAATTTTGGTGTCATATGGAATATTTTTAGTTTTTATTTTCCTTTCTGGGCATAACATGAAGTTATTTTGATGTGAAGAATGATTTTTTTTTTCTCCCAGTAGCTAAGGCAATTTTGGAGTGGAACAAATCTGTGATTGCAGGTCAGCAGTAACAGTAATTGTGCTATTGACAATTCCCTGGTAGTTAGAGGAATGGAGGTTCACATGACTTTCACCTGATGTCTCAGAAATTGATCCCCCATCTTCGCACTGCCTGCCTCCAACCAACAATTGATCTTGGGGAAAACCTAGATTATATAAGAGGTGAAAAGTTAATGAGAAGTGGGACTACATGTACAACTTCCATGAAGTCACCATCCATGATGGGGTGGAACTTTATGGTGATGCATTTGCCATTGATTCAAACATATTCCTATAAACAATCTCTCACCTACATTTTGAATGTAATTGCAGTAAATTGATAGGTCCAGCAAAACTAGATTTGGTGTGATCATGCTTTGATATGCCACCTGTGTACTATCTGGGGTGAATAGGCATAAATGTGTCTCTCAGGGGAAAAGTTTTCCACATCTAATACATTAAGTATTTCATTTCATAAGAAACTTTGTCAAAACTTACATATTTCATAAAAGTAAAATCAATGGCATTTAAATTAAAAGAGAAATTCAAAGTGCAATAACACAGTGGTTCTGAAAAATTATTTACATAAGAAGAAAGTACTAAATTTTCAATTAGTGTTTTAATATTTTTCTAATGTTTCCCAAATAATTTAAGTTGCATTTGGCTAAAGTAGTTTAAAGAATAAGTTGAAGTTTTCAAGATGGTTGTATCTCTTGACATAATTGTGCAAAGCTGAATATGACTTAGTTCATTTGCAAGAATCTGAATAACTGAATGTCAATTAGTCCCCACAGAAGTTGAATTCATTTGCTTTTACCCAAGTGTTCATAGTATACAGTGTACTTTGAATATAAATGGTCCTCCATGGGCTCATATATTTGAACACTTAGTTTCCAGATGGTGGTGCTATTTGGGAAAGCTATGGAACCTTGAGGAGGTGGAGCCATGTTGGAAGGAGTGGAACACTGGAGGTGGGCCTTGAGGGTTTATATATTGGTCCCACATACTGTCCATCCTCTTTTTACATAACCAGATGTCCTACCACTCTTGCTGTCACTCCTTCCTCTCAGTAATGGAGAGTACCCCTGTAACTGTAAGCCAAAATAAGCCACTTGATTTCTAAAACTACTTATTGTCAGATGTTTTATCTCAGCACAAATAAAGTAACTAATCCCATGTACATGCAGGATGATTCAGTTACTGTGAGCTGTAATACTAATATTGTTAATAGAAGAGACATAAAAGCAATTTGAATGTTGAGCATGACTGTAATACTTAGTTGAATAAAATTAATAAAGAAAAATAGAATGACAACAAATAATGAGGGAAAGGATACTTGAAATAATTAGCACAATTAGTGTTTTAATATTTTTCTAATGTTTCCCAAATAAGTTAAGTTGCATTTGGCTAAAGTAGTTTAAAGAATAAGTTGAAGTTTTCAAGATGGTTGTATCTCTTGACATAATTGTGCAAAGCTGAATATGACTTAGTTCATTTTTATGTCTAAATTTCTTCTTAATATAACTTTTCTGTGAGCTAGAGCTAGAGGGCTATAGAGATTATCCAGAATAAGAACTATTCACAGCTTTCTCCTAGGAGATGGAGAGGATAAAGGATTCTCTGAAGTAGCATGTCTAATGTTGGGTACTCACAACACTCTTAATAAACTTAAAATCATGCTTGGTTATATTTTTCCCCATCTGCATGGATTTGTGAAATAGGGACAGCTTCTCCAGCCATGATTGCACTTCCTCCTGAATCTGTAAGCTTCAAATAAATACCTTCCTCCAATAAACTGTGTCTGGCTTAGAGGTTTATCCCAGCAACATGAAACTGACTATGACAGAAATTGGTTGCAAAAGTGGGGGGTTGTTACATGATGAATCTGACCGTGTAGATTTTAGTCTTTTGGAACTTTTGTTCTGAATAAGTGGACATGAACTTGGTGCTTGCAACTGAAGATGCCTTCCAGAGCAGTAACACAAGTTTTATGGACTATTCTGGTGAGAGTTTGAAATTCTAAGTGCAGAGATTATATTGGCTTTGGAACTATCAAAGGGGAAGAAAAAACTGTAGAGAACTTTGTTGGAGCTTGGCTACTGGCATAAGAGGTGGCTGCATTCTGCTGCCCATTACTAGAGAGTTTGATCAAAGTTGAATTTTAAAATAATGATGTGCTTGGCTAAGGATATGGAATTGAGAGTTATAAATGTTACAATTGGAGAAATTCAAACAAGTTTAATTTTACAGGCACAGAGACTGCTTTAGGTTACTGAATCTTCTTTTGTAGAATACATTACAGGTCTTCAGGAAGATGGCCCAACTGTTTTACAATGAAAACTTCAAAGAATGTCTGAGGTGATTCCACCCCAGAAGGACTGACTGGCAGAAAAGCAACTCTTTAGAAAGGAAGAAACCTGCTTTCTCTTCAAGGTCATGATTTATTCAGTCCTTAATTAACAACATAGCTATGTCCTGCACACCTGATATTGGTTTTAGGAAGCATGAAAAATAATTGGAGTAGGCCATGAAGTACACATGGTTCCAGGAGCTGTTGCTTAGATGAGGCACACAGGCAGGGTGTCATGACCCTGGCAGAGAGACAAGTGAAGCCTTTGGAAGATGGACTGTGGTTTGCATGGAGACTCAAAGATGTTTTGCATACTATACAAGGGCTACCATGGAGCACTGATGGCTTGAGATGAAAGTTTTCCCTGGCTACTTAGCCCAGCTGGAGAGGTAAAATTAGAAAATCCAGAGCTTGTCACTGGTCACTGGCTATGATTGGACTTGAACTGCAGATGTTTTCCTATGGATTGTTGAATTTGCAATGGACCAGTCTTCTTTGTTAGGCATTATAGCAATGGTAATGTTTACTCTGTGCCATTATATGTTGGAACTATATAACTTGTTTGATTTTACAGGACTCACAATTAAGAGACAGTCTTAGATCTCAGATGATACTTGGAACTTTAGAACAATATTAAATTGGTAAAGCCTATGGGAATTTTTGAAGTTGGACTGAATACAGTTTACATTGTGAGATGTTTATGAGTCTAATAGAGATGAGAGGCTAAATGAGGTAGTTTTAATTTATGTGCCTCCAATAGACTCAAATTTTTTGTTGTTGTTTGTTTTTGTTTACTTATTTGAGAGCAACAGACAGAGAGAGAAAGAGGCAGAGAGAGAGAGAGAGAGAGGAAGAGAGGGAGAGAGGGAGATAATGGGTGCGCAAGGGCCTCCAGCCACTGCAAATGAACTCCATATGTATGTGCCCCCTTGTGCATCTGGCTAATGTGGGTCCTGGGGACTCAAGCCTCGAACTGGGGTCCTTAGGCTTCACAGGCAAGCACTTAATTGCTAAGCCATCTCTCTAGCCTGTAAATTCTTTATTAAAGCTGTAACTTGGATTTTCATCTACCTGGTTGGAAGACATGTCACTGTAGACTGATACTGGGGTCCACCTTAAGGTGTTGCTGGGGGTGGATCTGAATTTCAGTCCAGTGTTATGCAGACAGATTGAGCTATGTCTGGGGTTCCCAAAGTATACTGGTTGTGATGCTGGTGGCTGTTTCTCTCTCTGCATGGATTTGTGAAAGGGGCCCAGCCTCTTCTACAATTATGGACCTTCCCCTGGATCTGTAAGCTTCAATTAAATTCCTTCCTAACATAAAAAAAAAAGAGAAAGCAGTATTACTTATACAAAGATGCTAATTCACATTTAGGGTATCAAGCCCTTCATTTCTGAGAAACTTCTTAATGACGATAAAGCTGCCAGCTCAGTGTATGACCCCTTTGGACTGGCATCTGCCCACTGTGTCCTAGCCAAATCTGCCACCTCACAGCTCTGACATCTGTGGGTAGCATCTTTGAGGTGCCATAGAAGATATAAGCTCTTTGAGTACAAATAAACTCGGAATTATACATCTATTTTTACACTTTATAGTTATCAAATATATATGTATGTTATTTACCAAGCTCAATCTAATAGTAGAATGCTATGATTCATGCCTGAGTGAAGTCGACCCCATGTCCAAAATTCAGTACAGTTTATTATTATTGTTATGGGTTAAATTCCCAATCCTGGACTACCAGAAGAGGGAAAGAAGGAAGTGTAATTACAGGTGTCAAAGTAAGAATAATCCTTCCAACAGCGTAATTCTGGTCTTTTTTGCAATCCAGAACTAGGAGAGAATAGATGTCTCATGTTTTAATCAGGTACCAAGCTTTCTGCAATTAATGTCACTTACATACAATGTTTTCTGTGCAGTCACCAGCAATAACACCTCTTGGCTTATGTAACATGATTTCAAACTTTCTACCCTAACAAGTCACGTTTTCTTGGGGAAAAAAATCTATCTTTGTATACATTATCCATCACATGTTTTCCTCAAAGACCACAAGTCATTTTAAACCTTTATTTTTGAATTTTCAATCTGTTTATTTTTCTTGCCATTTTCAAATAGAATATATTTTCTGGATTTTGTCCTTATTCATACCCACCTTTCCCTCTTCCCCACTATCCTTTTCCTCTGTATCTTCTTTCTTTCTGTTTATACATCACAAATATCCTTTTATTAAAGATTAAAATGTGCTTTGATAAAGATAATATTAAAATTACTTCTGCACTAATTATACATTTCAATGGCTCATAATGTACAAACATCAATGTAATGGTATCCTACTTAAGAAAGTATGGGTGGCACTGGACCTCCTGAGTTAGAGAGGAACAAAACAATGCCTGAGTGGTTTGACAATGATGACCTAACTAAGCTATCCAAAATAAATTCTTCAGGTTACTTTAAAAACAGTGTAGCCATTGCCACTTTTAAAACTCAAAATTATGTTGGGATAGACATAACAATATGATGATAATTTGAAATATAATAGCCTATGTTTGTTATTGCTTTAATTTTGCATTCAAATTATGAGCTTCATCAAGATACTTTCCTACATCTATATTATGATACTTAATTCTAACTTATTCCCTTCAGTTGTTGCCCTCTCCAAACTCCACACATCTGTTTGCTGTTCCCATTTTTCCTCTTCCAAATAGTAACCCCTTTTCCATTCTCGTCATATAAAGTATATTACCATTTCTTTCCCTCTTCCCCCTTCCCTTCAAATGGCTTCCTCTCTTCTCATGGAACACTTTCTATTTTCATGTCTTGGAAACACAGACACAGACACACACACACACACACACACACACACACACACACACACACATACACACACTTAAATCTATAGTCTGTATATCAGAGAAAACTTTATACTTGTCTTTTTGAGTATGGCCTAAATTGCCACATAATGTTATCAATTTCCATACATTTTCTATCAAATACTACTTAAATCTTCCTTATGGCTAACAACCATTCGGTGATGATATTACCACATTTTATTTGTCCAATTACCTGCTGCATACCTAGGCAGGTTCCAAATCTTGGCTGTTGTTAATAGTGAAGCAATAGATACAGAATTGGAGCTGACAAAATAATCATGATATACAGAACGAACGTGATCCTATAAAACCAAGTGAGTCTTTATGGATGCTTTATTTGTGTTTTCATACCTATAGAAAAAAAAACCTAAATTAGATGTATTTGTCACTCAGTGGGCAAGGGCATAATTAAAAGTGAGATAAAATTTGCCTCATCTTGTCACACCATAAATTTTAAATATGACTATAGATAACAATTTTAACATATGTGCACATTCTAGAAGGACTAGGAAAGTGTCTGTTTCAATGATTCATGTAGATAAAGTTTAACTTTTCTATTTCACATATTCTGGGACTATGTTGCTTTCATGATAAGAAACAGGCATGAGGACTCATGTCGCTGTCATCTGACACTGTCAGAGATTTTACTTATATTAGTTTGTGAAACAAAATGTCAGATAATTTATGAAGCTGAAAAACAATTGCTCAAATCATGCACACACATGATATCTGGGTTGAGTCAGAAACAAGATAAAAGTTCAAAAGACATAGAAGTCAATTCCCATGTTCTCAAGATCTAATAAGTCACCATGATGAAAGATGAAAACTGACCAACAAAACGAACAACTGTTTTAATCTTAAGTATATTAACAAGACACGACTACCAAAGCAAGCCCCAAACTACAGGTAAAGCTGAATTGAACAGAAAGTCTAGGCATAACACCTTCCTGTTTTAGAGGGACAGCTGAGGAATCACTTGGAAAATAGTTCACAATCCAATCATGTTACCTAATAACATCCCTTGGTCAACCTTTCTCTCTCCACTTGTTACAGAATCCAGATGTCCATGTGATTTACAGGACTGTCCCATTAACATAATTGCATCAGTTGAGATCAAATAATACACATGTTTTGGTTCATAGAGTCATTGCAAAATGAATATGGTATGCCATATTATACTTTGTCTTTTAAAATATATTGATTTATTTGAGAGAGAGAGAGAAAGAGGAGGAGAGAATATACTTTGTCTTTTATTCCTATGTGAGTTCTTGGACTTTTCCACATGAAATTTGATAAGTATGTTTGTTGCAATCGACATTTGATTTTAATATTGCAGAAAATTAAGTTTTAAGTCAGTAAGCCAGAAAGCAGGGACAAAGGATTATTGACAAGTCTTGAGAACAACTGTGCTCTGAGTCACAGATTATAAAACTATTGAAATGCCTCTTGGGAAGAAGCCTTGGAGATAATCTAATCCTTATATAGATGAAGAAATAGCTACCTGAAATGGCCAAGAAATTGACAGATGGCCTTATAGTTTAACAATGAGGGCAGGAACTGAACTTGAGTTTCCTGGCTCTTACATGTAAATGTGGCTATGATCTTCCATTGTGACTTGTTATTTCACAGAATATGTAATATAGCTTCACACTTGGTATGTTATGCACTAATATTACACAAAATATATTTTAATACAATTCATATTTTATTTGTACATACTGCAAGGTATTCATCATGCAATTTTCTATTTACCTTTTTTTGGTAAATTATAAAAAGGCATATGCATTTACATTTTGTTGTCAAGATTATAATATTCATTTGAAAATATTTTCATGAGAATGAGGAACCACTAATCAACCTGGCATAACATACTACTAAAGCTCAAATTAAAATGTAGGTACTTTATTGAGTACCTTTAATGAGAATAGTGTTTGTAGTTCATCTTTCAGGTAAAAGTTCTGCTGATATGTGAAGTAAAGGAGCATGAGTTCATAGAGAAAAATTTGCCATGAAAGTTATAGCTGAATTCCAGAAGTAAATGCATTTCTGCTTTTTTTTCTTTAAAAATGTTTCAAAGTGCAAACATTTCACTACGATAAAATTGCCAACAGCAAAGTTTCAGTTTCACACTGAAAGATTTGACATAACTTTTTTTATGAATCTTAGTTTTGAGCATTTGTTAACATTTGAAATGTTATTTTACTTATTTTTTACTTTTTATGGTTTTTTTTGTTGTTGTTCTTTTCAAGTGAGGGTATTTGGCTCTTTAGTCCAAGCTGACCTAGAATTTACTCGGTAGCCTCAGAGTGGCTCATACTCATAGTCATCTACCTACCTCTGCCTCCTGAGTGCTGGGATTAAAGGTGTGCACTACCACTCCCAGCTGAAATTTTATTTTTATGGGAAAAAAATCTTCAAAGTTCAAAAACAAAATATACACTGGTACTGGAAAATAAAATTTCCTTCCCTTCAGACTTTAAACTGTATAATTTTCCTTTGCAAGTTAAACACTTTTTAAAATTTCTATAACTATATTACATACCTACAACTATATATGTTCATTTATCTTACATATTAATGATATCATGAATAAATATATACCCATTAGTATGCATAAGCTCAAAAATATTTTGGAGAGAAAATCTGGATATAACTTTTAAGACAATGCATGCTAAGCTTCTCTGTAGAACTTTAACAAAATGTACTTAGGTATTTAGTATGTCTTGTGTGCAAAGCACTGCAGGAAATATAAACCCAAGCCAGCTGTAGTTTGCACTATGAAGAAAAACACTGATTTTATGCAACAGTTTTTCTATTTTCAAATGGCCTTCTGAAAACATAGGCTTGATATAAAGAAATGCTATGTCCACATGTTCTGTTTTCAAATAAAAGTTAAAATGGCATTTGGACAAATATCATTACATTTAGGGGGTTTGCTTCATGTTCCAACAGTAGGTGCAAATGTGAAGATATGTAAATCTATGATTATCTCAATTTTCCAACCCAGATGTTCTGTTATTGTGTCCATTTATGTAAAAAGCTCTTTGCATAAAGCTTCCAAACCCAAAACTTGGACATTTTTAGTTAGTTCATGTACTGTGCCCATGTTTTTGGTAAATAATATAAAAACTTTGAAAATTATCAATATCTTGAAAAGACTGATCATACAATTTTGGCTCAATTGCTCAAGGAAAGAATGTGGACTGAGTTCATGACAGCACACCATTGTCTTGATAACTAATGTCTCAGACACTGGCCAACTTGTCAGAGATTCCAACATGGCTTACAAGTCATTAACACATGGTAATCTTATTACCTCATACTGTCATAATGTTCTGAAGGGGAAATATTTCAGCCATTTGAATATATATATTCGAAATCACAGCAATCCACCTACCTCTGCCTCCCAAGTACTGGGATTAAAGGCATATACCACCACACCCTGCTTAAAAATATTTTAATTTAGGTACTAAAGAAGCTTCTGGAAGTTGAAAAATAGATGCCAAAATTGAGGGATTCATTTATTCTGGAAAGTAAATTTTCTTTATATTCTTGAGAACCCAAGCTACTGGATATTGAAATGATTGTTTTTTTTCAAAGTTTGAAAATTACAAAACATATTTAAGCTGGCTTCATTGTTTTGCTACTTCTAATTTGTTTGAATAGGTGCATTTGCATTTGACCTCCTGTACTGTGGACTCTGTAGCTTCTATTCATTTGTCTTGGGAATGGTTTTGTTATTACAGGGCATGCTGCACAATAATGTTGGCAGAATGGACACTTCATAAAATAGGGGCCTGACAGTCACAGGAAGCTGCATAGTAACCCCTGGAGTCTTCTACAGGCAACTTGGACTCGTACCCTATGGATTTCTTCTTCTACTTTTGCAGACATCCTTTTTTCCCTAGGTGAATGATTAATAGTTGTTTGAAAATTCTTTCCATAAGCCAAAGGTGGGGGAAATCACCACAGAAAGTCTTTTATTTTGGCAGCTAGAAAGCTAAATGTATTAAATTTAAAGATTGTTTCCTACACACAGGAGACCAGGTGAAACACAGGAAGAATTATAGCAGCCTAGATATTTAGACATTCAGTTGAGTGTTTTATCGTTCTTAGTTACTGGATTTATCAACATAGAAAAAAACACAGACACTGGAGTAATTAAATAAAATTTCTTCTCTCTCCATGAGAAACCAAGATGGCAATGGTAATTTGTTATCTTCTGGAAATAAGGGGGAAATAAATAAAGGAGAAATAAATCTTTGAGGGTTTTCCTAAGTCTTTAAAGTGATTTGTATGACTCTTGGCCAATACAGTGTACATACTTGCTTCATTTGAACAAAGTCTTTTACATATTTGACAGCTTTGATTGATTGATTTGATTGATTCTTTGCAGAAAGAGCGGTGAGGAGTATTGATGGTTGAATACATTTAATGACAATACAATTGGCTTGCTGTTTTAAACACAGGAACCAACTGTGTACATTGATAAAAACATTGCAAGGAGAAGATGAAATAAAGGTCTAACAAAGTGTGTGTATAGATATAGTTAGGCTCTGGCCTGCTTCCTCAACGACAATATCCCCATACCACTCTGCCTCCATTCTGGTAATATGATCTGAACTTGTTCCCTCTCCCCTACCTGATATTTTGTCCTAGTCATCTCCATAGCACCTATTGTTTGGCAATGACTATATCTTATCAGTTGTTTATACACCTTTCATTTAAATTAGAACTTATGGCTATAGCATTATATTATAGGTAGAGTAAAATAAAAGAATTGGAATATTTGAGAAAATACATGCACCATTCTCATTACAATCTGATAAAAGGGCAGATAATGTTAGACAATGGATATGAGAACATTTATTTGTGATGATATGTTACAGTGAATATATATTCTATTTCTATTGAATAAGTTTACTAACACACTATTTTAAAACTGAAGTAGACATAAAGAAGATGGTGTCTTGGTAATGCCTCCATGAGGTTTTCATATCTGTCAAGCAGAAAAGATACTCAAAATGATTCTTACTACCTCTGTCTTAGTATGGCATTATTAAAATTTTTAATAATATGTACAAAAACACTGAAAGGAGATCATTTGATGATTCTTTCTGTATAGTATATCTCAAATATATTTTTCTTAATTTTTTTAAAATTTATTTATTTATTTATTTGAGAGTGACAGACACAGAGAGAAAGACAGATAGAGGGAGAGAGAGAATGGGTGCGCCAGGGCTTCCAGCCTCTGCAAACGAACTCCAGACGCGTGCACCCCCTTGTGCATCTGGCTAACGTGGGACCTGGGGAACCGAGCCTCGAACCGGGGTCCTTAGGCTTCACAGGCAAGTACTTAACCGCTAAGCCATCTCTCCAGCCCCCAAATATATTTTTTTAATTGTGTCATTAAAAGTATTTATATATTATATTTCTGATGCAAAATTTTATCTCATTTCCTTTAAAGAAAATATAATCAATGAGTGTATTGGACTCCCCAGGAGATCCTTAGTTCATTGGCTAAATAATCCTATAATAATGACAATATTGTATTCACCCTTTCTATTTCCATTCTGTCAAGGGCAAAATGACAGTTTTCTAAACTACAATGTTCTTTGATGACTTTTCATAATGAATAATTTCCAAATAAAGAAAAATTGGTTGAATGTGACTAATACATGACCTTCCATAATCATTCAAGGGGAAAAATGGAAAATTAAAAGATTTATGAATACATTTTAACAACATAGAATACAGAAAGGTTTATGGCTTCTTTTTCCATATTTCCACTCTTCTTTGCAACTGTGCAAAGTAAAGTACAGCCTGGTGAGTTTTTGTGCTGTAACTACAAATTCTGTTTTCTGTTAACTGAAAGGACACTGCATGCATCTGCCTTTTCTTTATACAAATTTCTAGAATGTTAAATTTGAGGAAAGCTAAAATTATTACATATATACATTTCAAGAAAAATAACATATTACAAAAGATGAAGTAAAAGAAAATGCAAAAATTTTATCATTGAATAGGTACTTTATAATACTTCAATTAATGCCATTAATATTAGTAATTATCATAGTAACTACTGCATCTGAATTAATGGGTTTTTATTGAAGAATTATTTTCCTTCATTTCATATTGATGTTTGAACTACATGCACAGAAGTTATTGGGGTCCACAATAACTCTTAAGGATGATAAAGGATTTCAGAACAAAAAAAAGCTGCAGAACTGCCCTAATAAATAAAAGTAAATAAAATAACAATCACCCAAATGGATAAAATCCCCATGTGTGTAATAAAAACATAATTGGACTGTGTCTCATATTTAATACATATATTATTATAAACAAAATTCTGTAAATTATTACTACACATTAAGAATTTTGGTATTTTTATTCCAAAATTATCTTCAAAAATATACTGATATTCTTCTGAAAAAAAAAATTCTTTTTTTTTTTTTGGTTTTTCAAGGTAGGGTCTCACTCTAGTCCAGGCTGACCTGGAACTCACTATGTAGTCTCAGGGTGGCCTTGAACTCATGGTGATCCACCTACCTCTGCCTCCGAAGTGCTGTGATTAAAGGCGTGCACCACCACGCCTGGCTTTATACATATACTGATATTCTTTATGTTCTTGAGTCAAAGTAATTGAAATTCTAAACTACAAAGGTACCTTCAAAAGTCAAATTATTCACACCTCATGTATATCTCTGTCTCTCCATTTTATATACCCTCTGTAGACATTGCTTTATGGGTATTTTTCAGCAGCCAAAATCAAAATATTAACAATGTCAGGTGACAAGATGCAGACTGCACCTCAGATCACTCTGTCTTGCTTATCAACATCCGCCTGACCATCTACTGGATACACAGGAAACTTGAATGAGATATTTTCTTGAATGGCTTCTCCATATATGCAAATCATAGTTTCTACCTACATCACTAGTTGTCTGCATAGACTTTAGTGTCTGCTGGAGAGAAGGATCAGAGGCAGCATGCTCCTGCATAAAAATATTTGACCAAATGCCTTGGGATTCGTAAAATTTGACATTTAGTGTTCTGTGGCAGAAAGTTAAACAATGATATAATATGTAATTAGACATATCATCTATTCGAGGGAATAATTATTTTAGACTTTGTGTGAATGCAATCACCTGGACCATGTATTTTAACAGCTTCTCCTCCATAATTTAGTATCAGCTAATATAGTCTTTATATGAATTGCAACCAACTATAAAAATTCAGATTTAAAATGATATTAAAAGTTGGGTGATTGCTGGCTCAAGGCATACCATAGAACAAATCTTGGAAAGACAAATGAAAGATATAAGGAAATATTATTGAAATAAAGCTAAATTAGTAAGAAGTGCTAAGGGTATTTGAAGGGTGCAGAACCTATAAACAGAAGATTGAAAAAGGTAGCTTAACATGCTTTGAAGGTAACGAAGAGGTCAGAATGTATTAAGTGTAGTATGTCACTTTAATCCTCAACTTCCAGCAGGGCTTTTCAATGGTCAGAAAGTTCTCAATTACATTTTACTTGTGAATTAGCCAGCATTCATATCTGTTACTATTTTTCATCTCCCAAAGAAATCAGGATATGAATTATAAACATGTTGAACTTTTAATTCCTATTAAGCTTTATTATAACTTATTTTTAGACAAGTTCTCATTCTACACCAATCTGGCCTTTACCTCACTTCCATCTTCTTGCTTCAGCCTCCCAAATGCTGTGATTACATATGTGCACTACCACACCTGGCTAATTTTTCTTATGTTAAGATCCAAGACACTTCTAGTATATTTAACTTGGAATAACTATAGTTGCCTTATAGATAGCTAAATCTCCATACATCAAAGGGACACCAAAGTCAAGAATATTAATACATATATTAATATATTAATATAATATAATATATATTAATAATATATGTATTATCCCTATTTTAGTCTCAGCCACATTTCATTTTTTCTGCATTTTACTAAAATCATTTACATTCAGATACAATTTTAGAATGTAAAAGTGGAACCTACTGAGGAAATTAATGGGTGAAAAAATGCTAACCAAGAAGAACAGGTGTCATCATTCTTTAATACTGAATAAATGTTAACCTTTTTCCTTGTATGTGTCAAATAGTCAGATAATAACTTTCAATAGATTGATTTATTTATAGAGTTCCTAAGTTGCCTTACTGTTATGTTGCATCTGTACCATGCAGTGAGGGGCTAGAACAGAGTTCACAATCACATAAAGTGAGGGCTAAAATGGAATTCTTAACCACATAAATTGAGGATCTAAACAGAATTCACAATCACATCAAGATCCCAAATAGCACTGAGGTGGGTGCTCTTCCTCCTGTACCCAGAATGTCTCATCTCTTGGTATGTCTCTGGCTATACAGTACTAATATGGGGTACAGCTTGGAGGGTAATCCCTGAGTTATGACAAAAACAACATTGAAATGGTTACTTTATAGCTGAGTCCATTGGAGTAGAGTACTTTTATTGAATCATTGATCAATTTGCTTGTTCAAAAAATCGCCCTGATACAAAGGACTTTTGTTTCTAATATAAGAGTTAATGTCAATATTTAAACCTTGGCTATTTTCATTAGGCCATGAATGTCATTTTGTAACTTTTAAAACCATATATATATATATATATATATATATATATATATATATATAATATATATATATATATATTATATATATATATTCTAATCTGAAGTTAGCACCATAAATGTTTAAAAGTTATTTGGAAAGTATTATCACTATGTTATTTTTTCCAATAGATATTTCCAGATTTTCAGTGGGGAGGCATGTGACACCTTTATCAATTCTGTTCTAATAAATGTCCCAAACATTTATCTCAACTATGTAAACATTTTATTTACTATTGTTTTCAAATAATGATGCATAATATTATGATGACAAGAAAATTATAATGTGTAAGTTAAAAATAGGGTTAGATAATAAATATTATTTTTGAAATAGAATTGATTAATTTTGTTTTGTACATAATATATCCACATAATGACATTAGTGACTTAACAAACTTAATGTTGTGTGTTTTCAATGAAATCTGAAGATTTAATTCAATATTACATGTAAGTCAGTTTTTAGTATCATTTTAAGGAGATTTTCTAAACCAAAGAGTAAGGAACTAACTTATAGGCACTAAAACATAAGTTTAACAGCTTCTGGCAATATGAAGTGTGAAAACCATTTTTTTGTCATTAAAATCTGTTTTATCCTTCAAATTTCTCATTCAGTTCACTTTCTATATTAAGCAGAAATGTTATGTTTTTAACTCAAAGTTAATCCCTATATTATTTTCTTGATTGTAACCAACACAACAAAAATGTTCTGTATTTCCATCATTTGCCTAAGAAATTCAGATGGGGAAGCCACTTAAGTTTGAAGAAAAATAAAACAGGGGAGGTTTAAGTTGATTTGGCCAAAGCCAACAAGAATTCAGCCATCATCCTGCAATTCTGTGTGCCTTTGCCAGTAGCAGGCAGAGAAGAATCTCCTGTGTCATCTTCAGGAACCCTCTCTGCTTCTTTTTGAAACAAGTTCTCTCACTGAACTAAGCTCACCTCATAGGTTAGGCTAACTGGCCAGTGAGGCCGAGAAATGTGTCTCAGTCTCTCCAGTGCAGGGATCACAGCTTGTGCCATTGTGAGCACATCCTACTATGAGCATGGGTCACAATGCCCTGCATGTATTTGGTTACTGGGGATTAAATTTAGGGTGTACTTTATTACACTAGAGTTTGTATGCTACAAAATTCCATTTTTAAATCTAAATATTTTGGGTCAAAATTTGGAAGCACCATTCAACAAAGAAGAGAAATACTATGTGAGACTCAGAAGTGTGCATTAGATGGATTTTAAGAAAGCATTTGGATTATAATAGAAAATTATAAGTCAACTGGGGCAGAGAAGATGACTGAGTGGTATATATCACTTTCTTGAAAACTAAAAAAGATAACTGGATTTTGTTATTATGAGTTTGAACAAGAAAAACAAAAATCACATTTCACATAAAATGCTGTGACTGTCTAATACAAAATCAATATATGATGATAGCTTTAACTCCTATATGAGCTATTCTCATTATGACTTTCATCATTAAAACCTCCTAGAAAATACTCTAAATATAAGACTTTATTACCTATTTGTAGGAAACATATGTATGTATATGCATTTTAAATTGTTCAATTTAATAGTATGTTATAAAAGTATACTTTGTAACTGTCATGAATATGCATAATATTTTGACTCAAAAGAAATGATATTTTTAGCCTCCAAGTATTTCTTGTTGCAATTTGAAGAACATCTATTTGTTCTACATTACAAATACATTAAACTCTACCCTATCTTAGCTTTTCAAGCTCAAAAGAATACATCATTTCCAATTTGACCAACAATATAATTTATCTTGAGATGAAATATATGCAAGGAGATAGCATTATGATTCCTACATTGTTTTCATAATTTAAATATTCATCAAGGCAGAATAAGGTGAAATTAACAATATGGTGGCAAAAAGCAGCATGAGGAAACTGAAAGAGGCAAGATAGCAGAGACCTTCCACATTCCTGTGATTGACAGCATTCTGCAAAACAGCTAATCATCCTGAAAAGACTCTGCTCTGTGAAAATGAGTTCTTAGATTGGGAGCTGTCAGGATCAATAAATGCACATTTCAAATTTTCACTCAACCTAATTTCAAATGCAATTTCTTTAAAATTATTTCCTATTCATATTTTTGATGCCCCTCATCTAATAGCTTAAGTAAGTTATAATAAATGGCTCTGAATTAAAATGTCTATGCTAGTAACAGATGCCATTGTGGTTGTGTTTGTCTAATAAATTAGTTGTTAAATATTCTATGTATTGGCATATAAGAGACAGTTAATATTGCTTGAATTGATTTCCTCAGTGATAAAAATCACCATCATTATGAAATCCAAGACTAATTCTTCTGCATATTTGATATATAGAAAACAGGATATGTCTATAAATTATGGATATAATTGCTGGCACATCTGCAAATAGTTTCTAACATATTTGTCCACACATATCTGTACTGATTTATCCTTACCTCTTATTGGAGGTGCATCTGGTCCTAAAGTATTACAGTCTACACCCCTGATCCCTCAATACTTAGCACAGTCCCAATTTAATATTTTTCTTAGCACATCTTCTATGAGACACTCCCTGCAATGAAAAGCCATTGTTTTCTATAAGTTGTTTTCATCTAGGGCTGTTTTATCATCTTTTACTTAATTGAACCTTTCTATGTCTTTGATATTAATCTTTGAAAGAATAACACACATTGACAACAAAATCAAGTTTATACTCCATACTTATAATTCTATCATTAAGACTTATCACTAAACCTTCTTTTTACATTGCCATTTCCTAATTAAAGATTTATAAAGGGTTACTTGAAGAATTCCATGAAAAGGATTTTGAGCCTCCCAACCTACTCTTGAGACTACAATATAGCAGAAATATATGGAGCATTGGGAACAGTCTTCAGCTGCCAAGAACATTCATTTGTAGGGGTGTCAGGAAGAAACATAACAAAATGGTAGCACTAGGACATAAGCAGATTGTGTGGTTTTATTTTATATGAAACAAATGTTGTCCCTGACAAGAGTATCACATAAATTAGTATAAATCATTTAATTTATATGTTTGATGTGTTTTATTTCAGAACCATACATGATTTGTTATAAAGCTAAAATTTGGAGTTGTAAGCAAACGAAGTAAGAATGGGCTAATTTATCTTGTTGTGCTGGTGTATTATGGGGTATTTTGTATGTGTATGCATGAGTGTACATATACACACATTCCACCAGTGTTACTATTCTGCCTTATTTTCCTGAGAGAGAATGTCTCACTGAACCCAGAACTGTGATATTTGTGTTAGAGTGTATGTCCAGGAAGTTGCAGGAATCTTCTTGTCACTTCCCATATCAGTGCTAGGGTTATAGACATGACCTCCATGCCTGGCTTTTTATGTAGGACAGGCGATTGAACTTAGGTCTCTATTCTTGCACAGAAAGCACTCTTACCAAACAAGACATGTCTGCAGCCCCTAGAATGGGTTAATTTTGAAATGAACAACATTTGTCATCCTAGAAGTGTGAATTATTTCCCAAGAAAGACTGTAAGTACAGCTTCTAGATGACTAGATATATGAGAAGAAGAAGGTATTATGTCACAGATCAGAAGCTAGAATTCCAGGGTAAAAGTCTCAGAGGGGCTGACTCCTCTTTTTTGGACTTCTTGCCTGTCTACTTTTGGTTTGCTGATGATCACTGATATTTCTTGTTTTTCAGATGATCCATCACCCTGCCTTTCTCTTCACATAGCATTTTCCCTTCATTTCTTCTTCCATAAGGACAGCAGTTATATAAGAAGGGCCCAACAAAATCTATCAAGAACATGTCTTAACTAATTAATTTTGCAATATTAATACTCCTGATAGCAAGGACTTCAGCATATGAGATTGTAAAGGAAGAAATCTCAATCCACTAAAAATATGAAAATCTGGATATTTCTGAATTTTGTTTTACATTATATTAATCAAGAGATATGGTCACATTTTCAATAGCAACCAAAAAAATAAAATATCTTGGAATAACATTAACCAAGGAAGTGCAAGATCTATACAAAGAAAACATAAAAACACTCAAAAAAGAAATTGAGGAGGACTTGAGAAAATGGAAAGACCTCTCGTGCTCCTGGATAGGCAGAATTAACATTGTGAAGATGACAATCCTACCAAAGGCAATATATAGATTCAATGCAATTCCAATTAAAATCCCTACAGTGTTTTTCACAGAGATAGAAAAAATGATCTCAAATTTCATATGGAAAAGCAGAAGGCCTAGCATATACAAACATCCTCAGCAAAAGAAATACCTCTGGTGGCATTACCATACGTGATCTAAAGCTATATTACAAAGCCATAGTAATAAAAACAGCATGGTACTAGCATAAAAACAGGAGTATAGACCAATGGAATAGACTTGAGGACCCGGACTTTGGGTCAAGCAACTATAGCTACTTGATATTCAACAAAGGCCCAACCAATATAGGCTGGATAAAAGACAGCATCTTCAACAAATGGTGCTGGACAAACTGGATAACCACATGCAGGAAACTGAAACTTGATCCACACATTTCACCATGCACTACACTCAAATCCAAATGGATCAAAGACCTTAATATAAGACCAGAAACTCGAATACTACTGGAAGAAAATTTAGGAAGTACTTTCCATGATATAGGAATGGAAAAAGACTTCGGGAACAAAACCCCAGTAGCTCACGATCTTAAACAGTCACTCAACCAATGGGATCATATGAAGCTGAAGAGTTTCTTTACAGACAAGCATACAATAAGCAAAGCCAATAGACTACCCACAGAATGGGAGAAAATATTTGCGGTTTATCCGACTGATAGAGGCCTAATCTCTAGAATCTACAAAGAACTCAAAAATCTAAACAGTAAGAAGTCAAACACCCCACTCACAAAGTGGGGCAAAGAGATGAACAGGCAGTTTACAGAGGAAGAAATACAAAGGGCAAACACACATTTAAGAAAATGTTCAACATCCCTAATCATCAGAGAAATGCAAATTAAAACAACTATGAGATTCCACCTTACCCAAATAAGGATAGCCAACATCAAAAAATCAAACGAAAATAAATGTTGGCGAGGATGTGGAGAAGCAGGAACACTTATCCACTGTTGGTGGGAATGTAGGATGGTACAACCACTTGGAAAAGCAATATGGAGACTCCTGAAAAAGCTGACTATAGAGATACCAACAGACCCAGTTATTCCCTTACTGGGCATCTACCCTAACACTTCTTTTTTAAAAAGTTATTTTATTTTGTATTATTGATAACTTCCATAATTATAAAAAATGAACCATGATAATTCCCTCCCTGTGTCAGTTTCCCCTTCACAGCTCCACTCTCTATCATAACCCATCCCCATCTCAATCAGTCTTTCTTTTATTTTGATGTCATCACCTTTTCCTCCTAGTATAATGGTCTTGTATAGGTAGTGCCAGGCCCTGTGAGGTCATGGATACCCCGGCCATTTTGTGTCTGGAATACTATATTGTAGGGAGCACTAAGCTTCTTTTTGTTCTTACATCCTTCCTTCTACCACTTCTGCAATGGACCCTGAGCCTTGGAAAGTGTGAAAGAGATGTTTCAGTGCTGGGCACTCCTCTGTCACTTTTTCGCAGCATCATGGTGCCTTTTGTGTCATCCCAGAGGTCACTACCATCTGAAAAGAGAAGCTTCCTGGTTTTATTCATAACTAGAAGTAGCTACACTCTTTGATCTCATTAATTCCAATATAATGAATAACTTTTATTCATTTATTTATTCATCAAATATTTTATGAGAGATTTTTAACAATTTTCATAGGCATTACAATTTTAAAGGTGAATAAAACAAAATAGTTGATTTTCTCATTGGAATAGAATACCATTCATTTACTAATGACTTTTAGTATTTTAGGAAGCCTACAGTTAGAAGTAATTAAGGAAGAGCATGATCCCAGGTAGGTCTAAGGAAGCAGGTTTTTCTTTTGGTTGTCAGTCCTCTCCTGCAGCCAATGAGAACTGTTTTGTTTTGGAAGAGGACATGGCTACATCTGGGCCTTTTAACTTCCTGGAACCAGGGTGGGCAAAGGCTGTGGATAAAGGATTCCCTTATGTGCAGCACTTCATCTCAACCAGCAGGATAGAAATTCTTGCTGACATTGCTCCAGGCCTCAGGTACCTCCTCAGCAAGTTTCCTTTCATGACTTTCCTGTCAGTTTTCCACTCATAATTGATCATGTTTCACTTCAGATTTAAAAAAAAATGGAATTGACTACTGTCATGAACACTTAAATGTTCATCTACAGTTTCTGAGGATGATAAATTGATCACCTCTTACATGTTTTCTCTTCAGTCATAGAAAAACGAGGTCCTGCGCTGGAGAAATGGATTAGTGATTAATGTGCTTGTTTGAGAAGTATAAGGACCTATGTTCTAGTCTCTACATTCCACCTAAGTCAGATGCATAAGGTGATACAAGGGCAACAAGTCCACACAGGCACACAAGCTGTCACATGCATTACAGTGGCTGGAGCATCAAGTATCTCTCTTTCTCTCCCATCTCTCTCTCATAAAAAAATAAAGGCCAGTCTGTTGGGCTTGCTTCAGAAATGAGAGAGACAGAGAGAGAAATGAGAGAGACAGAGAGAAATGAGGTCCTTTCATGGGAGAGCTTCCTTTTTTTTTTCAAGGTAGGGTTTTGCTCTATTCCAGGCTGACATGGTATTCACTATGTAGTCTCAGGTTAGCCTCCAACCCATTCTGATCCTGCTACCTCTGCGTTCCACGTGCTGGGATTAAAGATGTGCGCCACCATGCTTGGCAAGGGAGCTTTTCAAAACCCAAGAATGTGATGCTGATATCCATGTAAAAGCAGGTAAAATATTTATAAATAGTAAGATTATAAAGAGGCTTCTAGAAACATTTGAGAAACTGGATAGTTATAAGGTTATTTTAATTATATGATGTTTAGTGGGTAAGAAGCAGTTCTTAATATAATTTAACAGGACAATAACGTAAAAACCCATGGCTTCAGTGTGTTTTCCACCAGACAGAAATCAAGAAGTTACAATTTAGGACAGAGTCTTGGAATTTATCAATTGGAAGAAAATTGAAAGATATAGATAGATGATAGATAGATAGATAGATAGATAGATAGATAGATAGATAGATAGATAGATATAGAATTAAATATACCTTGGATATGACTTAAAATGAAAGGACATTTTGTACTTTTTTCCTTAATTTTCAAAATTTGGATATTTTTTGTGACAACTCATAAAATTCATGTCTCTATTGTATTCAGGAAAATACTCAAATATTAACTATATTCTATAAAAAGAGACAGTGCTAAACTCCACTAGACCACACATTGAAAACCAGTTAAATTTTGCTTAGAAGAACAGAGTAAGTCAGACTTGTAATCACACACCATTGCTTTTTTATATCACTTGCATTATTACTTTCTCATACTTAATCTGAAAAAATAAAATATAAATGTCATAATTAAATAAAATTCACACTAGAGAAGCTTTATCAAATTAATTTCTATTTATTGCCAGTGTTTCATATGTTATTAAGCAACTTTTGTTTATTTCTATTTTTAATGAATTCATTTTTTTATTAATTCGTTTTTTACTCAGCGAATACAGTGAATTTGGTACCATTGTTAGGCTCATTCATGTCCTACCCCCTGTCCCCTACTTGTTGTGGTATATGGGTCATGAATTCTGGAGTTAGACCACAGTTATGGATAGGATAAATGTCTCTGCATATCATGAGCCAACATGTGGCTCTGAATATTTTATATTCAAGTTATGAACTTTAATATAAAAACTTTAAAACTGATACATACTATTGATAATTTAATTTTCCAGGTTCTCAAATCATGAAAATAAAATTCTCCAATATATAATTTTAATTGCTTACCACTAAGTTTGCTAAAGAACATTCATGTGCTTCAAAACATGTTAAATCAGCATCCCATTGGAAAATTTGTCTGCTTAATGAATATTCCCTGTGCTCAAAGCATTCTTTCAATCCATATGTGAAAATTCTGTCTTTAATTGTGGAGGCTCTGCATTTCCTCTCCCATGAGTCTAGAGGGGGAAACATGTAATTTTCAGCAACATTTGAATAGACCCACTTCTCTGTATTTTTCCTAACCATTGAAAATCGGCTTGATAACAGAAATCATATAATCATAGAAGCTTTGGGGAGAAAGCACTCCTCTGGCACTTCCTTTTGGGCTGGTGAAAAGAAATTGTAAGGAAATGTGAAACTGGCTTTTTAGCAGTAATTCCTAAATTTCTTACTATCATACCAGTTCAATTTGCTCAACATAAAAAGTTTCCATTTACTCAAATTTCAGTTTCTTTCAACACAACTTCAACACTGTTTCCCTGTTCTTCCCCACTGTGCTTAATTAAATTAACTCTTCACTGCCACACACCATTGATGACACCATGTTCCCTCATTGCTATAAGCCACTTCAGTTTCTTTGTAAATGTTGCTTTTCCTGCCCTTTCCTTTCCTGTGCACTCCCAGGTATCCCATAATTTAACCTCAAGCTTTCATGTGTTTTCCTATCACCAGCACAGTATTTGTACTATTGTTCATGCTATTAGCATCCTTTGTGCAAGCAAATGGTGTTAACAAATACTAGAAACCTTTGCTCAAGCACAAATATTTGTCAGCCTCCAATCTAACCACAACCAAAGAAACAGGACAATGTGTCAGGGGTAAGCTTAAATAAAAGCAGATTAACCGAGTTCAGTGGTATCATTTTTGCTCATGCTTAAATTACTTGCTAAACTTCTCCAGATACAGACCCAATAGAAAGAAATAGTTGTCATTTTCTCTTTCTAACTTCATTGGCATCTGTTCGTAGCTAATCCCTCCTGTCTCAAGTGCTAGGATTAAAGGCTAGTGCCACCACACACAGCTACCGACAAAATTATTTTTATTGAAAGATATTCTCAGAGGTCTTACAACTGGTAATAGCATTAGCTAACAACAGACAGAAAGATGTCACATATGTGTTTTTATGATACTATCTGCCCTATTTTTAATGGGCTGGTCCTAGTTTTAAATACAAGTGAAAATGTTGTGGTTTCTGAGAAAACCAGAAGTCACAGGAACTCATGATGAAAAATTACTATTCTAAACTTACTTATCATAAACTTTAATGAAGTATTTTTATTTTTTATTTATTTATTGGAGAGTGACAGACAGAGAGAGAAAGAGACAGAGAGAGAAAAAGAGAGAGAATGGGCGCACCAGGGCCTCCAACCACTGCACAGGAACTCCAGATGCATGCACCCCCTTGTGCATCTGGCTAACATGGGAATCGAGCCTCAAACCGGGGTCCTTAGGCTTCACAGGCAAGCACTTAACTGCTAAGTCATCTCTCCAGCCTTTAATGGAGTATTTTTAAAGACAATTTTCATTATTACAACCCAAGTGCCATGCTATTAGAATCCTGGAATTCATCAAATTCTCATTTAACAAAATTGTGTGCAAGGGGCAAAAGGGAAAAGGGTGAGGCTAAGAGGGATTATAAATAGTGCATTCATGGAGGGAAGATAATAGTAAAACCCATTCGGTTATAAATATATGCATTGATGATTATACTACTTCTGGAAAACTCATAGATAAAATTGTTACAATTTAGGAAAGAGAAATTATGACCAAAAATATGAGTTAAAGCTGATTACAAGAGCCTAGGGAAGGATTTTATTGGCAGAGTTTTCATAATAAATGATCAGTTATACTGTACAAAACCAAATGTCTGCTGTGTTTTAAGTACATAACCCTAAAGCCTTATATATGTGGGCTTAGTCCCCAGCCTTTAGCACTATTGAGAGATGGGAGAAACTCAGGAGGTGGAGGCACAGTGATCAAAGTTAGGTCACTGGAGTTAGATCCTTGATGGGAACATGAGGACCCCATTCTTCTCTTTTCATTGTTATTATTATTATCGTTACTGTTACTTTTTTGTTCCTAGCTACCATCGGGTGATCAAGTTGTTTTACCAAATCCAGGTAAACAACTGATCATGGTATAAACTCCAAAACTGAAAGCCAAAATAAACCTTTCCTTTCAAGGCCTTATTCTCATAATCTTTTCATTTCAGGAAAGAAAAATTACAGACACATTAGTTCAGTTAGCACCCCATCACTGTTATTGATTCTTAGTCACATTGAGAACCTGTAAGACAGATGGGTGCTTCTCATCATTCCTGTTCCAAAATCTCTTTCAAAAGACTCCATTTGGGCTGGAGAGATGGCTTAGTGGTTAAGCGCTTGCCTGTGAAGCCTAAGGACCCTGGTTCAAGGCTCGATTCCCCAGGACCCACGTTAGCCAGATGCATAAGGGGGTGCACGCATCTGGAATTCGTCTGCAGTGGCTGGAAGCCCTGGCGCACCCATTCTCTCTCTCTCTCTCTTTCTCTGTCTGTCACTCTCAGATAAATAAAAATAAACCAAAAAAAATTTTTTTTAAAAAAGACTCCATTTATGTTCTATAAAGATCAATGTAGAGCCTTCAATGAATAAGACAGGCATAGAGCTATGAAATAAATTCTTGCCTCAGAAAGTAAACAGGAAAAAATTGGAATAATTATATAGCATCTTCATCAATATCATTAATGTGATTATCAGTACATCTTTTCTTCACTACTACATAATTCTGTTAAACATAAGATCCTAATATTTTAGTTTTCACTGCACTTGAGCTGATAAAGTTTTCTAAATCCAGTGAAGTTAAAGATATCTCTCAAAATTTTAACATTTTCATTGTATACAACTTTAAGTGTGGTTTAGAAGTGATGTTTAAGAACAATTCTAGAATGTGTTCATTGCATAAATTTTCATTTTCAAATCTCACTGTCACAATTTATCTTCATTACTTATTGTCTTAGCATGTGCTTACCCAGAATTTGGCATCAAGCCTTGTACATATTGGGTGCCTGGGAAATATGTGTTCTCTAAGGAGAAGTGATGTGTTCCAAAGTAGGTAACTTTCCAACTACAGTCAAGAAATGCATATTCATGACTTTGTTTTTGAAAGTAATCTAAATGTGGAATATAATTTATACTAATAAACTCTGAATCATTCTTCATGGAAACCCCTGCTGTTCTAATCAAGAAAGCCTGCATTAAAATAGAAAAAAAAGTATAGGCTTCGGTATATTTACTCTGATATAAATTATATCCCTGTATATCCCTGTGGGTTTCTTCTGTCATTTAATCTAATTATAGCCTGTAGTCTTATGATCATATAAAAGTTCCCTTAATGAAACGAGGAATGTAATCTACACCTTGTTATTTCTTCTCTAAAATAAAAACATAGAAGGTAAGAAAAGCTAAGCTATTATTTAAATGTTGGATCAAGGTATGAAATATTTTACTTAACATTCCTTTAAGCATTGCATTGATTTCATTTATATTTTCATTTAATCAATATATTTCTTCATGTAGATAATGAAGAAAGGCATGTTTAAAAAAATCAACAATGGCCGGGCATGGTGGCGCACACCTTTAATCCCAGCACACAGGAGGCAGAGGTAAGAGGACCACTGAGAGTTCGAGGCCACCCTAAGAATACATAGTGAACTCCAGGTCAGCCTGAGCTAGAGTGAGACCCTACCTAGGAAAACCAAAGAAAAAAAAAATCACCAATGATAGCCTTACTTTATCATTTCTGTCCACATTTGAAGGAACTGACATTATCCAACAGATTGCTTAGGAAAGGAAAGGTTGAAATCAATGTTACGATGCCATGAAGTGACATTAATAGTTTTGCAAGTGCATGTTCATTCAATCAATTATATGTTTCTTTTTTGTCAAAAATGATTACAAAGGATTTAGAATGGTCAAAGTTAGGAGGAGAATGATCTCTAAGTTCATTATAGACTTTACCTTAAATGACAGAGTTTAAAGGGTACAATTTGTTGAAATCATAGAGTTTCCATTGTAGGATCTCAGCTATCCTAAGTACACTGATTTATCTTCACTGCCTGACAACAAACAATTTAGAGGAAGACAGCAAATAACTTCAGATGGAACCTCAGAGCAAACTCTAACAGTTCTCTAAATTTTTTTCCATGCTAGCCTAACAGGATTGATATACCATTTTCTTATTGAATAAGCAATTATAATGCACAAATAGTCATGAAATTCATGTCAAATGACAGAAGATATAACTATAAGAACTATAATAAAATGTACATGTACACATACATGCATATCTTCATAGCTTTTCAGAGAAATTTGAAAAGTACATAGGACTTTGTAATATACAGATGAATTGAATTAAAAATGTTCTCCAACATTTCTATATAAAGTGTGATGTGTATTGTTTCTAAATATATTTAACCCCACACATCTCTTTATGATTACTATAGATTGATAGTTCTTTATATCATCAGATTCAACCTCTCTAGATTTGATCACTGGCAGATGGAACATAGCCAAAGAATATTCTGAAAATGTGAAATTATTTTTATTTTTAAGAAATATTTTTTTAAATTTATTTACAAGGAGAGAGAGAGATTAAAAAAGAGAGAGAATTAGTGTTCCAGGGCCTCTAGCTACTGCAAACAAAATCCAGATATATGCACCACTTTGTACATCTGGCTTTATGTGGTTATTGGAGAACCGAACCCAGGTCGTAAGGCATTGCAGGCAAGTACCTTAACTGCTGAGCCATCTTCCAGGGTAACAACTAGTTACATAGCATTTATATATGACAATTATTCAGCATTGGATAGCTGAAACCAATAATAATGAAATCATGACTGAAGAAAATACCTATAAGGTCATCTGAAGTTGCATTGTGGTTGTCATTGTTTCAGGCCCAGGACTGATCAAAGAATTAACTGAACTGTTCTCCTGGTCTGAACAATCTGCTAATAATTGGTGAGAATAAGTGAATGCAAGATTTGGAACAGAAAACAGGTTACTTGGAGCCATTTCTTGTCATGATGTCTTATCTATGAAAGACATCAAGCTAGGTGTCAAGAAGGAAACAGAGAAACAAAAACAGTGGGAAAATGCTAGAGAAGATAAAATAGTCATCAGTAATCTTGGCCTATTAAAATAATATGTAATATGTAATAAAAGGTAATATGAAGTTCAGTCTCTTAGTTTAAAAAGCTAGAGTATAGGTAAAGCTCAGAGAACAATCATAATCTTACATAATAGGGCATGCTTCACTTTTCAGCACACATTCAAATTATTCATATTCCTGTTCTTGAGTCATTAAATATATCCCTTAATGACACTGGAACTAGATAGCTGTCCAGTTTATTCACAAATAGAAGGTAATTTGAGTCAACCATAATTATTCATATTCCTTTAATGTATTAGAAAAATTATAAAACAAAATCTAGCTAACATAATTTTTCCTACATGGAAATAAATACAATGTTAAGACTATTTTTTTGTTTGTTTCATTGTGAATTGAGGATATATCAACTGAAAACACAGTTATCTAAACTATACTTCAGGGTATTCATGAGAGTTAAGCATTCACTGAAGAAAACTATTAGAATGAAGGTTGAGCACCAGAAAGCCAGGGGGTGGGACAAAAGGATGCAGGTGAAAGGAAGAGTCATGAAGAGAGAAGGAATAGGAGGAGTTAGGGGAAATAGGACAGAGTTCCCAAAATTGAATCATCTTTTTGTTTTATCTCTTGGTTGATTTATACAGGCTGATTACTCATATGTCTTAAGTTGATGTGCTAACCACATTGGTGACATTTCACAAGGATTTCAAACCGTCATTGGAAGAGAACATGTTTCCTGCATCTCCAGTTCTGCAAAAAAGTTAATGAGAGGATTTAACTATAAAATAATAACCTCTTAGTGATTAATGTTGTCAGTGAGATGAAAAAGTAAAGAATTTTTTCAAAAAGGTCAACTGTTGAGTTCACTCATTAGCTGTTAGTGAAGTAATACAAAAGAGGAGAGAACCTCACAGGAAATAGAATAGCCTATTATCGCTGCATATGTATTTGAAACACACACACACACACACACATACTAAACACACATACAAAGTTTTACTGACTTCTGGAATGCTTTTCTTCCTCAACACTTTAGTCACAATGTTTTCTCACTGCAGCTGAGCCCACTTTTGCCAGTGCATGTTATTTCTCTTTTGTTTTTCTTCTTTTATGGGTATGTCATAATCTTTTCTCAATCTCTATGTCTAGTATAATATATTACACAGAAAGGGGAAAAGCAAGTATAAAGGACATTACTACATGAGTAAATGTATGTCTTCTTATGTAATGCACTCTCCCAATCATATTGCTGCCCTCTATACACTTGCCTTAAGTGTTGTAAAATAATATATGTGATACAGATTCATTTACATCTCATGGAAGATATCAGAAATGGGCTTGTGTAAGCTCAGTTGTCAGAGAGTTAGTATTCATAAAATCACTCATCATTAGAAATTTCCCTGAACATAAAAAGGAATTTGTAGTTTTGTGACTATGTTGACACAGACTGGAAATGCCAGTCAAAAAATGTTTCTTCATATGGTACTGCAAGAGTCCACATGAGCAGAAAAGAAAGACTACTTCTCCCAGCTTGGAACACTGAGGGGAGTACTGATGGCATTGTTTTAATAAATGATATAAACATACATATATATTATATATTGTATTTAATATTTATAATAATATAAAAATAAAATGTTTAATAAATTTTAAATAAGTCTGCTATCACTTCACACCTTTGAAATGGCCTTTGATCCTATTGTTTCAACTAATCAGAATAAGGAAACTGAGTTTCATTGAATTTGCTTCCTATAATAAAGGAATATGCATTCAGTAAGCATATAGGAAAACACACAAAAATACCACTTTAAAAATAAAGAATGCTGTACATAATTCTCCTTTCGTTTCTTTTTGTTGTTGTTGTTTATTTCCATTTATTTATTTGAGAGTGACAGATAAAGAGGGAAAGAGGCAGAGAGAGAGAAAAAATGGGCATGCCAGGGCCTCCAACCACTGCAAACAAACTCCAGGTGTATGCGCCACCTTGTCATCTGGCTTACGTGGGTCCTGGGGAATTGAGCCTCAAAGGCTTCACAGGCAAGTGCTTAACCACTAAGCCATTTCCTCAGCCCAATTCTCTTTTATTTAACCTTATCTTCCTTTTCTTAATAAACCTCAAGAATAATTGTCTCTCCTAAAATATATATTTTTATATTTAAATTTGTTAATATCATATGCAGTGACATATGTTCTTCCTTCTAATATCCAAGACAAAATTTTTGAAATAAATCTTGTGATCTCTAGGGGACTGGGTTAAATTACAATGCCTTGGCATATTTTGAGGCAGAGAAATCCTAGTACAAATTGCATTTCTGAGGGGAAAAAAGTATAAAACAGCAGATATATCTGGCTAATATTTTAAACACAACAGTATGCAGCCTGTCCCAAATTGTTAATATATGAGAGCATGGCATATTATACTACTAAAGCCATTATAAAATAAAATATCAAATTTAATCTTTTTGTCTCTTAAGGTCACTATATAAATAGAAGCAATTTGTAGCTAAATTTTATGACAAAGGTTTTAATCATAAAATGATTAATTTATAAGAGTGAATCACATTGCTAAATTCAACTCAGATGGCTACTCATTTTCTATTTCTGTTGTCAATAAAATTTTAATATTTCTTTAATGCTGCTGACATTGTCAAGCATTTGATCTGAAAACATATAGTTATTGGTACATCAATAAATATTTATCTGCTATATAAGTGATAAATTAACCATTTTAAGGAAAACAAAACATTTTTAATTTCAATTGCAAATTCTCTTGTGTCTGTTGATATATTCCCAGAAAAAGTTGGCCCTCATAACACATAAAGAGGACACAATACAGAGCAAGGGGATCTCAGACTATGGGAATAATAAGGTATATGACAGAGGAAAGATTGAAAAGACTGAAGGTTACCAAGGTACCTGTGGTCACTCTTAGAGTTACTATTTTGGTTTATTAGATTTAATTTTTAAAGTGTTTTTAGATTTTATTATGTGTATGAATGTAGTGTGAAATTAAATTAGAAAAGTGCTTTTATTAATGCTACTCCTAAGGTTTAAAAATGAGTTTAATGTGTTCTTCAAATGTAGACATGTCAACAATAATAAAATTTCTATTTGAATTTTCTAAATGTAAGATTTAGCAGTTTTCTGTTCTAATTTTTATACTAATATCAGTTCTTTATCATGTAAATAAACAAATATTCCTCATTTAAGGAAAGTAAAAATAAAAATATTTATCAAAATTTATGTGTTATTCCATAATGTTTTATTAATTTTATATTTATCATGGATACTTTATATTCAAACTGATTAAAATAGATTGAAATATTGTAAATGACTTACACAACAGTCCATTCAAATAGTGCTCACATAATTTTAACAACAAGATTACTCCAATTTTTTCTTAAATACTTAATACAGAAGATATAGTA
Organism: Jaculus jaculus; assembly: GCF_020740685.1. Taxonomy (NCBI): domain Eukaryota; kingdom Metazoa; phylum Chordata; class Mammalia; order Rodentia; family Dipodidae; genus Jaculus; species Jaculus jaculus. Next base: position 1,069,934 of record NC_059119.1, read on the forward strand.
TCCCAATTGTGTGAAAGAATACAAACCTTTTCTGACTGTGTCTATTGTTATACATCATTGAAATGGAAACTTACCAATTTTAAATTCTTACTGTTACTTACAAGATATGTGAAAAATTAAAAAAAGCATTCTCTGTTGAAGGAAAAATGAAGCCATTTTACATGGGGTCAAAATAAAGCTGTATTACAACAGAGAATTAATGCAATGAGGTACAAGCATCCTACTGAAAATGGAAGCTAAATTTTTATATTTTGTCCCCAATTAAAATACAAATGTGTACTTCATACTTTAAAATAATATTTGAGGGACTGTGGAAATGGCTCTATAATTAAGAGCACTTCAAGCACACTGGCTGGTGTGGCCACCATGCCTGCAACTCCAGTCGTGTGTGTGATCACCACAGAATCAATAAGGTTTGGTGGTCATACATGAAAACTTAAAAGAGCAGCTCCAGCTTCAGTGAGTATAGTGACAAAGGAGAACTTCCAGTGTTCTCTGACTTCTGCACACATGAGCACACAGTGTGCACATCCCTACCTATGCATGCATATGCTGTACTCACAAATATTGTAGTGAATCACAATACATCCAAGTGATGTTAAAATTAATTTTCAGTATCCACACCATACATACAACACACACACACTCATGCCAAATAAAAATGATATTTGAATTTCACAGTCAACATCATATCATCATATTGATGAAGGAAATGTCTGTCTTTGAATGTGTACTTTGACGCACTGTCAGAGAACATCAATTCCAAGTATGTTTTGAAAGTGTTAACTAATGTATAGTATTCACAAAGCAAAAATTACCTCACAACTTATTTTAAATTAGTATAAATACATAGTGGAGGAAAATGTGTGCTAACAGCAAGATGGAATTGTTTTCCTTTGAAGGTTCAGAAATACTAAAATGGTTTATATTCTTAGGAATACTTACAAGATTTGTTAACAAATGTATTTTGAAGATTATAATACTCATGTCAGGAGCTATTTAATAAAGATATCAACCCACTGGGGACATAAAGAAAACAAACAGCACAGAAAGACACATTTGTTAAATTATCCAAAGTACGTTTAAATGTTATAAATACTTTAATTATGTGACTATCATGTGTTCCCAAATGATCACCTCTTTTATATGTAAGTATAGATGATGCTTGATCACAAAAAGAATTCTGGGCTGACACAAGCCAGGTTAGCATTTTACTGTTTTGTTTTTTTTTTCCTACCATCAGGACCATAACAAGCATCAAGTTATGTCATGGTACACTCACTGCACACTGAAGGTCTGATTTATGACATGTGAAGCAAGCCCATGAGTTTTTGAGAAACTGCATAACACTAATTTTTTTAATTAAATTAAATTTTCATTTATTATCTAACAACTTAAATCACACTCAGTAGCTTTTAAATAGCTTGCTGTTATTGATAAAATATTATTTTAGTTCTTTTTTTCATTTTTTTGGACAAGGTTTCATTTATCCTGAACTCAATATATAGCCATGAATGTCCGTGAACTTTTGTTGCTCTAGAAGAAATTAATTTCTTGATAACAAGATGATAATATTGAGACTCTTTTATTTTGGAAATGGAATTGATTTGTATGGCTTAGAATTGATTTGTACAAAGCTATGGATTTTCTTGTGATGTTCACAGGTTTGCAGCTAGATTTCACAGAATGTTTGATATACTAAGCAAACCCCCTATATACTATTGGATTGAACCAGAATATTCTACAAAAATGTTTTAAATGTAAGCAACGAAAAATAACACATGTATGTGTACATTATATAACTAGTGTACATTTTATAAAATACTTTTAGCCTTATATAAAATATGGAGAGCATATTTATCACAATTTAGAACCATGTTATGTACTTGTTTCAAACTTGGAAGAACTAAACTCAATTGACCCAACATCATTTGTTTCCACACAAAATCTCTTTATTGCAGATTCCTGGAATATGCTTCATTTCTTTGTTTTCTATTTTTACCTCTCTAGTACTGGGATCCATATGCATGCTACTGTTATGGCTAGCTCTAATTTTGGTATTTTTAAAAATATTTTATTTATTTATTTGAAAGAGAGAGAGAGGAAGAGTCAGATAGAGAGAAAGAGAGAATGGGTGTGCCAGGGCTTTCAGCCACTGCAAATGAACTCCAGACACATGTGTCGCCTTGTACATCTGGCTTACGTGGGTCCTGAGGAATAGAACTGGAGTCCTTAGGCTTCACTGGCATGCACCTTAACTGCTAAGCCATTTCCTCAGCCCTTGGTATTTTTTTAAATATTGTTTTTATTTATTCATTTGAGAGAGAGAAAGAGGTAGATAGAATGGGCACACCAGAGCCTCCAGCCACTGCAAATGAACTCCAGACGCATGTGCCACCTTGCACATCTGCCTTACATAGGTCCTGAGGAATTGAACCTGGGTCCTTAGGTCTCTCAGGCAAGTACCTTAACCACTAAAGCATCTCTCCAATTCATGATTTTGATTTTGATATTCATATGTCATAAAAGTACCTGAACATAAAGGGTAATGGGAAAGATATTGAATTTGGAGAATGTATCTTTTTATATTTGTCTATGAATTGTCAGAATTGAGGTTTGATACACAGTCCTCTTTCTGTTTCTCTCTCACACAAATAAATATAATTAATTTTAAAAATTCTACTCTGTAACTTTTAACACAGCTAATTCATGCATTTTGTGTTTTTTTTATTAATGTCTCCAATACTTGGCACTACAGTACAAACCTGAATGCCATATATATTTATACATATTGGATTCAATTTATAAACTACTTGTAGTTTAAATGAGTCAACATCCACAAGTCAACTGATCTACAAATTTATTTCATCATATTTACTAATGTAATAAAAATAAGTAGATTATCTAAAATGAATTGTATTTCCTAATCTTATTTTTGTGGAAGATTTTGTAATGTCTGAATATGTGATCAGAGCTACCCATCATAAACTAAGTTTCATGTAGGTCAGTATGTCAAAGGTGGGGCTACCCAAGCAAGAATTCACTTTAAACAGGAAGTGGTAAATTTGAGGCCAGGCAGAAATGCAAACAAAAACAGAAGGTACCTGTGAACTTCAGGTTAGAATGTCTGAGTCACTCACTTCTGTTGCTATGACCAAACAATGAGTGGATAAGAAAAACATTTCTCTGATATTTGGATTTTTCACTGAGGGCTTCAGTAAAACTAAAAACTACCACTACACTAAAGCTAAGATTTGTCATGAGTCAAAAGAGTAGTAATCAGAAAATACCTGCCACAGAACACTAATTCAACCATGGTGTCTGGAAAGTAGAATGAAACCCTAGTGAGCATGTGTATGTATGTACAGTAAGACTGAAGATCTTGAATGTTAGCTTAGCAAGCAGAATTGAAAGAAGATTATACTGCAGATAAGGAAGACTTAGAAAAGGTACAGTGGAAGGACTTTTTGAAGCCTCTATAAGGCTTGAAGACTGGAAACTTGCTTTCTAAAAGAATTCACTAAGATGGTACTAAACTACCATATGGATGATGAAGCTGAGCCAATGGACCCTCCATACTGTATAGACTAGCACATTACTTCCACAGCCAGCACATGTTAAGAATAAGCAAAGGAAGCAGAAACAAATCTAACCATGGGACCCTCAGCATTAATTTCCATCCTTAAAATAATCTGTCTGGTCCAATGTTGATTTCCTATTTTGACAGCTATACATGAATGCTAAACTCCTGATATGGTTGTATCCTTTAAGAGAAGAAATTAATTTCTTGATAACAAGATGATAATATTGAGACTCTTTTATTTTGGAAATGGAATTGATTTGTATGGCTTAGAATTGATTTGTACAAAGCTATGGATTTTCTTGTGATGTTCACAGGTTTGCAGCTAGATTTCACAGAATGTTTGATATACTAAGCAAACCCCCTATATACTATTGGATTGAACCAGAATATTCTACAAAAATGTTTTAAATGTAAGCAACGAAAAATAACACATGTATGTGTACATTATATAACTAGTGTACATTTTATAAAATACTTTTAGCCTTATATAAAATATGGAGAGCATATTTATCACAATTTAGAACCATGTTATGTACTTGTTTCAAACTTGGAAGAACTAAACTCAATTGACCCAACATCATTTGTTTCCACACAAAATCTCTTTATTGCAGATTCCTGGAATATGCTTCATTTCTTTGTTTTCTATTTTGAATAGTCTTTTAATATTGACTATGTAACCGAGCCTTGCTCAGCAGGCCATAACATCCTGCCAAGCATTTATTAAACAGGCTTAGAATCGTAAATTCCAAAATCTATCTCAAGGATCTGAGAGCTATTCCCAAGAATGTGATTATAGAAAGAATGAGACCTCTGGCTGCAGGACTGAATGGATAGATAGAACCCAACTTAGAAGAATGACAGCTGATCAATGCAGCTGTCATAATCTCATTTCACTACCTCATCCATATGCTTTGACTTCTCAGGGTAACTTTCATCTACATTCAGCGCCGTATACTTTTATTTTTATTTATTTATTTTTATTTTACTGCTATCATGCTCAAATCCAGATAGCTTTATACTATGGCTAGGCATTTTTTAAATAGATCTTTGAGACAGATGTTAAATAGAACATACTGTCCTGTGAGTTATAATAAACTGTAACACTGAGGAGGATGAAAAAGAGTTTCAAACCACTAGGCATTTAGATTCAGGACTGGGAACAACAGGGACTTAAGGAGTAAGGCATGCAGACCATGAAATTACAACAGAGGGCTTAAGTTATTAAACCTTGAGAGACAGAAGACCCAAGATGATCAAACCAAAATTAAGACCCAAGAGAATATCAGGTTCATCCAATCCCAAAAGAACTTAAAATTCTTCTTGACTGTCCAATCCAGAAGAGAGTCTTAAGTGATTCTCCAGTTTCTTTGTCAATCTTCAGCCCAGCTCTTTAATCATAAATCAATGCCTATTAATTATTGATTTCTATGCAATTAGGGCATGAAGCCCTTGCAAGATACTGCATCTAATCAATGCTTTTGTTTGAACACTGTAAACAAAATATAATGTGTGAATAATATGACAAGCATATGGCTAAGGAGTCAATATTCTGGTGATTAATTTCCATTGTCACTATGCATTTTAAAAAATGCCTAGAGTGCTAGAGAGATGGACTGGAGTGGTGGTAATGTGAAATTCCTGCACAAACATGAGAGCCTGAGAGGGCCTGAAACCACTAAGTACAAGTCTCCAGATACATCACAGCCAGCTGGGCATGACCTCATGCATCTATAACCTCAGTCCTGTACAAAAGATCAGAGATCAATGAATTGCCTGGACTCACCAAAAAGAGCAACCTCCAGTGTCACTAAGAGACTCAATTAAGAATAAACATAAGGTCAATGCATCAGGGCACCTGACACTGGGCTGTGGCGGCTAAAGGCAGGCATTTCTCCCCTCTTTGCAGGAAAGCACATGCATGGGAAGCCAGGAGAGCAGATAAATGAGCATATATCACACATCACACACACACAAAACCATATTATACTATATATACACAAGACACAAGCAAAACATAAAAAAAAATGAGAGTAAAGCATAAGGAGCCTAAAATAGTGACACATGTCCGTAATTACATCACTCTGGAGGTAGAGGAAGGAGGCTTAGTTCAATGTCAGCTTCAGCCTAGGCTATATGAAATCTTGTCTCCAAATAAAAGAGCAAACAAAAATAAATTCCTAATTTCCACACCTTTGATTAAGTCTAGGTGGAGCTCTCAAGATAATTAAATCGTGACGGGTTTAACATAATGACCTAATTATCCCCTTGATAGATTCGCAGTGTGAGAGCATTAATGGGAGGCAGTACAAAGTGGTAGAAGTGCCTACTGGGAGAGTGGCAGCAGGCCACTGGGGTCATCTCTGAGCATATGTTTAGTACTGGCTTCTTCCTTAATATACTTCCGTCTGCTTCCTATTGGTCACGATGGAGGTTTCTACCATGTTCCCTGCCATGATGGACTAAACTCTGAGCAGGTAAGTGAAAACAATCCTTTCCTTTTTATGTTGTCAGTGAGGCTTGTCATCACAGTGACACAAAAGTAATTAATACAATTGCACAATTAAAATATGTGTGTTACCCATACAAAGACAAATAAAATAGACATTACTCTCAGAATTGTCTTTTTGTTTTCCAGTCTTCATTCAAACTTCACATGGAATCAGTGCCTTATACATTTTGAAAGGAAATGCATAACTAAAGAGAAGTTTGGTTCAATTTCTTTTCAAAAAAAAGTACAAATGAATGTAAAATATTTAAAATATCAAAATGCAATGCACCTATCACAAATAATAAGTACTAAGAAGCTAGAAATAAATACTAGGTAATACATAGACTTATTTACTTTACCATAACAAATAAAGGTGATCAGTGTGTTGGGTTTTAGTAGATTTCAAGTAAGCTTTTTGCATTATAACTTTTTAATTTTAATGTCTGTCATTGCAACATAAGCATTCTTAAATAGGTAATAATTCTACAGTTGCAATATTTCCTTCAATGCACAACTGAGCCAAGATGTCAAACATGATTCAGTGACCCATATGCATAAAACCCTTCACAATCAATGCACTGTCTTCACTGTCAGCACAGATTTTTACTAATAAAGAAAAATATTTTCTAACATTCCTTTTATTTCCTTTAAAATAATGCTCCGATGTTACAGAAAATCTTAAGCAAAACAGTATAATTCTGATTGAAGTCTAAAGATATTTTCAAATCCTAACACAATTGGAATTTTAAAAAATTAACATTTTCATTTAAATATTTGCAAGGAAAAATATGGAGAAAATATACCGAGAGAATGGGCGCACCAGGCCTTCAAGCCACTGCAAACAAACTCCAGATGCTTGGATGTCCCTGTGTGTCTGTCATTACCTGGGTATTGGCGAATCGAACCTGGGTCATTTGGTTGTGCAGGCAAGTGCTTTAAGCAATGAGCTATCTCTCCAGCCCACAAGTGGATTTCAAACCACTTGGATAATTTCCCTAGACCCACGTTGTAGACCATCAAGAATACTCCAGTTCTTTTAATGACTATATTTGAGGGCATTCAAGTGGACACCGTACTCTGACCTTTCTAGCATTTACAAGGTAACATGCATTGCATTTTAAGGTACCATAAGACTTTTTAAATGAAAATTAATTCTAATAATAATAATAAAGTTATGCTGATAGAATTTTAGGCTTGGAGGAATTGATATATATAGTAAAGTTTTTCCTCCTCGGATAGTAAAGGAAACAATGGAGGCAAAAAGCAAAAGGGGTAAAGAAAGCAAGGCAACATTTCATGTGTACACAATTAATGACCGGTCATTCTCCTACAGCTAGTGCCTGTGCTTGTCCTAGCACCCTGAATCCACTGGTCCCAAACAAAAGAACACATGTGTGTACACAGCCCACATCTGCATATTCTTCCTCTGTCTTCACTGACTAGTGGTGATGATCCTAACTGGTTGTGATTTTCAATTTTCCAAAGTGCTTTAAAAATATTTTTTCTGAGCCAGACTTTCTGGTGCATGCCCTTAATCCCAGCACTTGGGAGAAAGAGGTAGGAGGATTTCTGTAAGTTCAAGGCCACCCTGAGACTATATAGTAAATTTCTGAGCTGGAGATATGGCTCAGCCATTAAGGTACTTGCCTGCAAAGCCTAATGACCTAGCTTCGATTCTCCAGTATCTATGTAAAGCCAGAGGCATAAGGTGACACATGTGTCTGGAGTTCCTTTTCAGCAGATAGATACCCTGGCACACCCATTCTCTCCATCTCTCCCTCTCTTTCTTTCTTCTTTTTTTTCCTCTCTGTCTCAAACTCACTCTTTTCCACCTTGCAAATAAATTTAAAAAATACTTTTGTTATATTCTGGTCCTTAGTTCTTTAGCAGAGCTTGGGAAATTTCAGGTCTTGGCACCATGTGGGACAGAAATTCTGATAAGCCTGCCTCAGCACATCACAAAGTGCTGTAAATGTGGTTGTTAGCAGGAAATCAATGCAGCAATGAAAAATAGTCCTATCACCATTCAAATCAATGATCTTCAAACTGTCCCTTCTGAGACAATGTGTTATCACTCATCTTCACACTTTCAAGTACTGTAACATATCATCCAGTGATACTGCGTTGTTACAATACATCATTTCAAAATACTGATGATAAATTCTGGGATAAAGATATACACAAAATGTAAGGATATATGTCAACATGTAAGTATAGGTTAACATGTGGAGATTATATATATATATATATATACATATATATATGTATATATATAGTATATATATAAAAACTATAATATCAACTGTTATTTTACATGCACAAGCTCATATGCACTTGCTTTAAATCATTTTAATTAACCTTCCTTGAAAATTTGTCAAATTTTTAAAAAATATAATTCAAACATTCATTCAACAAACTCCAGAAGATCATTTGGAAGCACCATAGCAAGAAAAGGTAATATACATAGTAAATATAGAGTTGGAAAGCTAAAGAACAACTGAAAATTTGAGCAGGGAAATTTACAGGAGAAAAAACTAACAGCAAGTCTCTAAATATAAATTAGTGTAAAATTGTAAGCCTGAAATTATAATGTGCTATATATTGCAATTGACCCTGTCACTAAACATTTTACATTAAATTATATCATTGCAGTCAGGTTAGGGACATTTAAACAACAATTCTCTTTTTTAAAATTTTTTTATGTTTTTAAATTAATTAATTTTTATTAGAGAGAGAGACAGAGAAAGAGGCAGATAGAGAGAGAGAATGGGTGCACTAGGGCCTTCAGCCACTGCAAATGAACTCCAGACATATGTGTCACCTTGTGCATCTGGCTTACATGGGTCATGAAGAATTGAATCTGGGTCCTTTGGCTTTGCAGGCAAGTGCCTTAACTATTAAGTCATCTCTCCAGCCCTAAGATACAATTTTCAAAGCTAGTTTAATATAAATCCCTTGGAATTTTAGAAAAAGAAGTCTTATTTCTTAAAAATATTTTTAGGAGCTAGCCATGGTGGCATACAACTTTAATCCCAGCACTCGGGGTGGGGGGGGGCGGGGGACAGAGGTAAAATGATCACTGAGTTTGAGGCCACCCTGAGACTACATAGTGAATTCCAAGTCAGGCTGTTCTAGAGTGAGACTCTACTTTGAAAAAAAAAATAAAAGAAATTAATTTCATTTAATTATTTGCATGTATGTGTAAGACCGAAAGATAGATAATGTGCTTGTGTGTATATGTGCATGCATGTACCAGGTTCTCTTGCTGCAAATGAATTTCAGACATATGTTCCACTTTTTGTGTCTGGCCTTATCTGTGTTCTGAGCCCAGGCGGGCTGGCTTTGCTCACATGTAGTCTTTCTATTTTTTTCTGTAAAAGTACCAACAGAATATTTTCATTGTAATTACTTTTAAAATGGACTAGAAAGATAGCTCAGCAGCTAAGGCACTTGCCTGCAAAGCCTAACTACCCAGATGCAATTCATCAGTGCTCACATGAAATCAGATTCACAAAGTGGCACATGTATCTGGAGTTGGTTCACACGGGCTGGAGGCCCTGGTACACCCTTTCTCTATCTGTGTCTCTATTCATTCTCTCTCTCTCTCTCTCTCTCTCTCTCTCTCTCTCTCTCTCTCTCTTCATTCTCTCTCTCTCCTTGCAAATAAATAGATAATATATTTTTTAAAAAATTACTAGAATGATTTGTTTATTCATTCATTAGTATTTCTGTTTTTATGTTTTTAAAATTTATTTTTTTATGAGACAGAGAAAGAGGGAGAAAAATAGAGAGAGATAATGGGTGTGCCAGGACCTTTAGCCACTGCAAACAAACTACAGACACATGCACTACCTTGTACATCTGGCTTCACTTGGGTACCGGGAATCAACCCCAGGATCTTAGGCTTTTTAGGCAAGCACCTTAACCTCTGAGCCAACTTTCTAAGACAGTATAATTAGTGCCCTGTGGAAAAGCTGTTCCCTTGTATTACTCAATATAGAGAGTTTGCAGTGATTATGTAAGATCAGTTATCTCATGGAAAAACCAGAGTGATTAATGATGGGAAAGACACATAAGTTTCTCCAGATGTTAATAGTTAGCAAGGAGATCACTCTGATCTCCTTATTCACCATCACCAATCATAGGTTATGTGTAATCTCTTTCTCCTTAAACTATGAGAACTTGGGGTCATATTTCAGAAGAAATACCATAAATGTTCACCTAAAAGACTATATAAAATTTTGAATTTTAATGATAGTAATATCACCTATGAGTGAGAGGTTGTAATGGCTATAAAACTATCAAATCAGATGTAACTGATCTTATATCGTAAATGAAAATGAGAAGAAGAAAAAAGGAAATGTTGGAACATAAACTTTCAGTGCATTTCAGGTAATATATGCCTATCCCTCTTAATTTACATAGATGTAATGCTAAAACCATGCAGAGCCCATGGACTTCTAGGGAAAGGAAGGCAGAAAGCTTTATTTATCTCTTCACTAACGTAAATGCTAATTCTTAAGAAAAAGTAAAAGTTTAAAAAACAACAAAACAGATAGTTTTAAACTATGTCAGACTCCGGAAAATCTTTGATTCTTCATACAATTTTGTTACACAGAAATAACAGAAGCAACCATTTTAAGTGAAATGTCATCATGAGAATATATAAAGTTAATTTTTCTCTGTTTCCAAGGAAATAAAGTAAACTCTTTTAAGCTACGTTTCTAATAGTACTACCATTTTCCTCAAAATAATCTATTTTCTGACACAAGAAAACAAAACTCAGAACAACACAGTGATAACAATATAACATGAGCTCATTGAGAGTAATCAAGTAAACTGTGTTTCATTTCTGCCTCTCCCTATGAGTCATCTTATGAAGACCAGTGAATGTATTTTAAACCAGGTATTAGTCTCCCAGGGCAGGAGGGACACTATAATAACCATTCACTAGAAGCATACATGGTAAAAATATTATTGTTTGTAATTATGAAGCTAATTTTTTCTACATAGCAGAGAAGCACAGAGGGTCTATGGAGACACATACACACACAACTATATCTATATCTATATCTATGTATCTATCTACCTATCTATACATATATGGTTTTGAAAAAAAACTCCAATCTTGAGACATAGGAACAAGATTTTATTGTAAATTCTTATAAGTTAAATTGTCCAGACAATATTACATTTATGAATAATTTACTAATTTCAGGAAAATAGAATATACCCAATATTCATTGTCATTTTCATCTGAAAGCATTAATTATAGGAAAAGAATAATTACAGAAACATGAAAAACATGAAGCTGAGACTTACTAAGAAACTCCGACAGTTTTAGGAAGAAAAGTTTTTTGTTTTTATTTTTTCCCAGTTTTTTGAGGTATGGTCTCATTCTAGCCCATGCTGATGTGGAATTCACTATGTAGTCTCAGGGTGGCCTCGAACTCATGGTGATCCTCCTACCTCTGCCTCCTGAGTGCTAGGAGTAAAGTCGTGTGCCACCACAATTGGCCAATAAAAGCTATTTTTGCATAAGTTGATGGTATCTTCTTCATTTCTTGGACTTAGTCTTGGTGGATCATTTTAGTACTATACTACACTGTAGATATAACTTTTGACCAAAGTGTTACTGAAAACATTTTATTATGAAATAGTTATTCTTAAGTATAAGATTGGAATAACCATGTATAAACATGTGGCATTCTGACCTAATACTTTATGAGCCCTGAGAACCAATCTCTCTCTCTCTTTTTCTCTCTCTGAGAGGTAAATCTGTGAAATTCCATTGTCAGTCAGTGGGAAATACAACTTGATAGCTGATAGCCAAACAACATAAAATCTGATTTATAAATGAGTCTTAAGAATACCTCTTTTGTTTTCCTGTGAACTGGATTCCAGCACAAAGGGGAAGGAGACCAACGCAGAGAAAAATCAACTCCTACCAAATCAGAGAGCCAGAGCCTCAGAGGCCCCCAACACCTCAGCACTGAAGCAGACCAAAAATGAACCCAACATGGCTCAGGGAAATTTTGCGGAAGAGGGGGCAGAAAGAATGTCAGAGTCACATGTTGGGTCATGATTTGCAGAGACATTTATCATACCAATAACTGGGGGCTAACTCCACAATGCACGACCCATTTTCATTAACAAGGAGGGTCTAATGGGAGGGGGTAGATCACAGATGAGCCTAAACAATGGTACCAAACTGCCTGTATGTACTGAAAAGAAAACTAATAAATTAAATTAAATTAAAAAAATCTAAAAAAAAAAGAATACCTCTTTCATATAAAGTAATGCATATTTACTAATTCTAGGAATATTGTGATTTATACTACTCTGTAGAATTTATTACCATACACAAAATACATATATATATATATATATATATATTTGCATGTGAATATTTTTAAAGAAGAAAATATTTCCAATGTTATTAATTTATATCCATAAATCATAAAACCTGGTTTTCTAAAAGCCTAGTTTTTGTCACCACATGCATATTATATATCAAGACAATTTCTTCCTTCATAATGTCTCCCTATTTTCTTCTTGGTCTTAATAAACATAGTACTCATAACTTTTATCTATGTCCAAAATGAAAATAAATTGCAAAGGGTATACTATAAAAAGCAATACTTAAAAATGACTATTTTAGTAAATAAAAACATATATTCATTTATGAGTACATTAGATACTTTATAAATGCTGAACATGCATCATACATATAAATGCATAGTAAGAACATATTATACACATCGGTGGTACTTCAAGAATCCCACAGCAAAGAACTACACCGTGCTTCACAAGAAGTCATTCAAAAAGATTAACTAATATAAATGTATTCAAATTGATTGCCAATCTTTCAAAGTCAGTAACTAGTAAAATATTACATTTTTGTGGTATGTGACATTTATTATGATGAAATCACTACAGATATATCAGAGCTTTAACCTGATTCATCAACACAGGAAAGGTGAGTTTTAAATAAATTCTAAGATGGTGAGGAATTCATTCAGGAAATGCACATAGGTGTGCGCAGTTTACATATTCTTGAGCTTAAGTAATTGTGCCCATTTTGCCTGGCTTCTGAAAGTTATCAGCTTATGCACTGTATTCTTGAAAAGCAATAAAAGTGTATGTAGGGAACCATGAATCACATTTGTCTAGTAGAATATTATCTGCCAGTGTTCTTCCCATAAAAGTCCTGCAAATAATTCTCATTCAAAGAAAAATGTTGAAGCTATTTTCAAGATTATGGGAAACTGTAAAATATTTCCCAAGAATGATTATGAGAGAAATACTTAGTCCTGTCTCTTTAGAGCAATAACCACTCTTAGAAACTAATTTGGACATCAATAAAATAAAACAGCTGTTATTTTTAGAATCTTAGAGTAATATTTTGGGATATTTTTCTATTGGGGCACAAGTATTTGGGACTAATTTAAAATTATACCTAGGGGCTGTAGAGATGGCTTAGCAGTTAAGGCACTTGCCTATAAAGCCAAAATTCCCTGGTTCAATTTCCCAGGACCCATGTAAGCCATTGATGGCACATGCATCTAGAGTTGCAGTGGCTGGAAGCCCTGCCATGCTTATTTTCTCTTTCTCTCTCTCTCTTTCTTTCGATCTCCTTCTTTCCCTCTATCAAGTAAGTAAATAAAAATAAAATTATATCTATATTAGAAGCTGTAGTATAATATTCACTTCTATATAAAAGTCATTTGCATGAAAATATATAATGCATAGGGTATGTTTGAAAAGATCATTTCATTTTGTTTCACTTCTACTTCCTTATACTTCTGAGACTGAAGCAGATTTACAAAATAGGACTTCTTCATTTTGTGAGTGTGTGTGTGTGTGTGTGTGTGTGTGTGTGTGTGTGTGTGTGTGTGCATTCATGATATGTACCCATATGAGGGCATGTGAAAACCAGCAATTGATGCCTACTATATTTCTTGGTCACTATCCACCTTCTTTACAGAGTGTTGGGGTTACAAGCAGGTCACCATACCTGCCCGGAATTTATTTGGGTACTAGAAATCCAAGTTCAATTCTTCAGGTTTGCATGGCAAGCATCTTCCCAACTGAGCCATTCCTCTATCCCAGACTTTCTTTGTTAAATATAAGCAACATAAAGACTACTATGTTAGGATATAATAAAATTTAAACAAAATTAATTTAAAAGTAAATCTTTTATATCTTCAATGTAGCAAACTTTATTCTAGGTGCTGGAAGAAAAATAGCAATGCCCAAAAGAAAAAATAAATAAATAAAACACTGAAGATATAAATAACAGAGATTTGTACACAGAAACCATGTCAGTGTGCAGTTACTATGTCATCAATGGCACAAAATAACCAACCAAAAACAAATGAGAGGAAAGGATTTATTTCCAGTCTCTACATGAAGCTCTATGGAGGCAGAGGACAGCATGGCATGAACAGAGGCTGGACGTCACCTCTGCCACAGCTGGTGGAGACCAGAGTGAAAGTACAAAGGGGAGCTTACTGTGACAGCCCTAAGCCTGCCCCACCCACACACCTCCTCCAGCAAGGGACCACCACCCAACCTGACATCATTTGGGAGTCAAACATTCATAACACACGAGTTTATGGAGGACAACTAATTTAAGCCATTACATTCTGGCCATTACACTCATAAACTGGTGACCATCCAGATGTAAAATGCAATGAACTAGGTCCAACTTTAAAAACCCTCATAGATTTTATCAATCCAATGTTCAAACATCTCTATAGGATGAGGTCTCTTACTCGTGACCTATAAAACCAAAATCACAATGGCACAGAGCAAATATTTACACTGCAAAAAATGGCAACTAAAGACTGAACCAACACAAAAAGTCAAATTTTTTTAAAAAGGCAAAAATCAAATCCTGTAGCTCCAAGTCCAGCCAACATCCATAACCAGTGGAAAAAAAATTCCTAAGGTTCTGATTCTGTCCCTTCAACTGGGCTTCTCACGGCCTAGGGAACAATCCAGCTCTATCTAGAAGCTTGGCAGCTATCTCATTATCCACTACAACCCACAGTTCATCCTAATAGCTCCACAGGGTCTCCATGCAAGGACAAGCCTGTCTCACATTACCCAGTGGCTGTTTCAAAAAAAAAAAAAAAGTTGCATGTCTAATGATCTTCTCTTTCCTGCATTTGTTGTATTGCCATAACACTGGGTGAAGTACCAAATTTATTAATACAGGAAGGGAATTAAACTGACTTTGAACAGCAGGACACTCCTTCATCATCGAGGCCCCCTATATTCAAAAGAGTCAGCATTCCTTCTGTTGTACCAATTCAAAGCAGGTGGCCCATTCTCACCTATGGTTCTCTCTTAAACAATAGCAACTGAACTAGGCTGTGTTCTCCAGCCTGACTTTCATTTCTTTATGTGCCATATCCATCTGCTCACACCACCCCGTTTCTATGCAACACAACCTTGCACAAATTCTTGGGATATGGTCAGAATGCAGTTAGCCTCTCACACAAACTGCCTCTAGGCCAGTCCATACTGTTATTTATTTCCCTCATAAACCAAACTTACAATCCGTAGTTTTTAATTGCATTAAGACTCATACTAGAATGTTTCATCAAACTCTGCTCATAGCACTGAAAGGCTTTTCTTACCAAGGTTTCAAATGTTTCCACATTACTCCTACAAATCAGCTTTTCCAAGAGGTCAAAAGCCACAGTCTTTGGTTGAAGAGATGCCTTAGCAGTTAAGACACTTGCCTGCAAAACCTAAGGACTCATGTTCTTTTCCCCAGATTCCACTTAAGCCACACATACAGATGAGGAAACTGCACAGTCACATATGCTCACTAGGTAGTGAAGTTGTATGGAGTTCAAATGCTGCTGCTGAGGCCCTGGCATGCCAGTTCTCTCTCTCTCTCTCTCTCTCTCTCTCTCTCTCTCTCTCTCTCTCTCTCTCTCTCTCTCTCTCTCTCTCTCTTTCTCTCTCTCTCCCCCCCCCATCTGACTCTCTCCAATCCCTAAAATAAAAATAAATAAATAAATAAACTTTTTTTAAAAAGCCAGTCTGGTTTCTTGCAGCAACAACTGCACTCTCAGTATCATTTCCTATTGTAGTTACTCTGAGTTGCTGGCATAAAACACCTGGCCAGAAGCATCAGATGGGAGGGAAGGATTTGTCTTGGTTTATAGTCTCAGGGGAAACTCTGTAATGGTAAGGGACAGCATGGCACAAATTAAGCATTCAAAATGCATGAGTTTGGTGAGACACCTGATTCAAAGCACCACAGTCAGGGAGGCATTTCCTCTGTGAAAAATATGAAGGAGTGATTGAGCAGGGATCCCATGAGGTTACAGGACATGCTAGTTGAAAATTATGTCACAGAAGTAAGTATTATGGATACTAAGTTCATCTTCTCTGTGTAGTAAACACATTTTAAAAAGTAGCAATATTTCAGTAATATCTAATGTAACATGGCAAGAAAAATATATGATTAGTCAAGGTACTAAGTAGACACCTGCTACAGATAGGTGGTGAGAGGGTGGCACCATGAGAGTGCCTTTTGGAAGCATCAGCCAACATGTGTGGAAGGAATGTGTTTCACCATTATGGCTGCTTCATGGGTAAAAATGAGCTGAGCAAATGATGAAAATTCCAAAAAAAAAAAAAAAAAAAAAAAAAGTTAGAGCAGGAAAGGTAACTTGCTAAAACAAATAATAATTGACAACTTGTGGGATAGCTGTGCTTGGAGACAACTGAAAGTGGTGGTCATTTACCATGCAATGATTTATTTAATAGTACTAAATGCCTATTCACACATTTGGTTAAGAATAAAGTGGAATACCTGGCTCTGGCTTTCAGGGAGCAGGTTCCTGAATCCTGTGCTCTCAACACTCTCAGTAAAGCTCCTCATATTTTTCAATAGTTTCATTTACATTTTCTTAATATTTCAAATTCTGTATTAGGAAATTCTTCATTGGATACCCAGTATATCAACAAATAATGAAATTTATTTTAATGTTATTTTAACAATGTATGCAATAGGTATTGTTTCAACAATACATTTGAGGAATTTACAAACCCCCAGTTAAAATGTTTATATACAATATCAAATTTATGTTATAATTCAAGTCACATAGATTTCAAAAGTAAAGAAAACTAAATATATATTATTTAAACACTATTTATATGTAGTGTTTCTGTTAGTGCACACGCTGATGGTAAAACACTT
Organism: Jaculus jaculus; assembly: GCF_020740685.1. Taxonomy (NCBI): domain Eukaryota; kingdom Metazoa; phylum Chordata; class Mammalia; order Rodentia; family Dipodidae; genus Jaculus; species Jaculus jaculus. The sequence goes on from NC_059119.1 coordinate 1,087,229, forward strand.
TAGAACAGTCTAAGTTCTGTGATTATTCACTATTGCATGAAGCCAATAATTTGAAAATTTTGTTCTAACTACTATTGATAACAGATAAGCATAGTGCATTTCTTTAAATGCATTGATACATTAACTAATATTTTTATATTAACATCCTGAATTTTAGTGTTTTAAGAATCATGCCATAATGTTTTCATCTTCTCATAAGTTACTATGAAAATTAAAAATTAACCTTGGTCCTATCCTTTTTTAAATATTTTATTTGTTTGCAAGCAGAAAAGAGAGACAGGCAGAGAGTCAGAAGGGAGAATGGCCCACCAGTGTTGCCTGCCACTATAAATGAATTCCAGATGTATATACCATTTTGTATGCTTGGCTTTATGTGGATACCGGAGAATAGAACCCAGGATGTCATGCTGTAAAACCAAGTGCCTTTAACTGCTGAGCCATCTTTCCAATCCTATTTCTAATTAAAGAGAATTGATTTTAATCTCTGGGGACAAAAAGGAAAAATATGATTTTAAATTCTGGCCTTTCCAACTGTAAACATTGAATAAATAACATTATTTTCTATTAAAATTGAAGGATAGTCTTATGTGATCTGGATAAAGCACATAAGTTATCATGTTAAACGGCTGAGAATTTGTACACTATAAAAGAGATTGATATTTTATCTGAAATCTAAACTTTCCTAGACTATTGCCTTAGTGCTGTATCTATTCAGCATGACCGTATAGCATCTGAGCCTCAAGTCAGCCAGTCAAAAGATCTATATTAAATATCCTCTTATCATTTGAAGATGAAGCATAGAAGAGTTAATACAGTTTAAAGGGCCATAGAAAGCTATTCTGCCAGAATTGTTATTCTTTTAGGTTGTGGCGAGAAAAAGTCACTGATGGATACTTAATAATGATATAAGATCATATTTAGCATTGAATGCAGATATTAAAGTTTAACAGTCTAAAAACATCATTGGTTTAAATAGATCCATGAAACATTATTAAACATTTAAGATCATTTTAGTAAATTATCATGAAGCAACTGCTATGTTAAGTGATAGATATCAAATTCATTATCCACTAATTAGAACATCACTACCATAAATGAAAGATTAACTCATATTTTCCTATAAATAATTAATCTCTAATATGAAAAGAAATGTATCTGTAGAAGATATTAAATGTGATTGTAAAATTATAACATTACCTATAATTATGTTGCACATTAATCGCAGTATAAACATGATTGTAACAGGCATGAAACCAATCAACTATTTATAGAATAAAACAATATAAAGCTAGCAATTAATGTTTTACAGAAAAATTATACAACTATATCTCTAACTTGTTTCATTTTCATTGGCTTAATAATAATTCAATCTGACCTGTAATGCTTTTCCCAGGCTTTCAGTTCTTGCAGCTGGTGTAGGAGAAGGCTGTTTGATCTTAACCCTAAGGAAAAAGACAATTCCATAGTATCAAACAAAATTCCTTATGTCTTTCAAAAATACAATATTTAGAAAATTATTCTTAAATATTTTATAATTCAATATTCAGTATTTTAAAAATGAATCCTAATTTAATGATTTAGAGACAGAGTTTATTTGATTTTACAAATATAAGGTACCTTAAAACCCCATCAGAACGGAGAGAGAAATCTATAATACCAAAGGCAAAATGTTATAAAAGATACCAAAATTAAAATTTAATTTGCAAACTTTTCACAAAAATAAGTTAAATTTCCTGGACTTCAGCTTTCTTTTGTGTCAAATAGCTATAATAAAATACAAAACAATACTAGATACTCCTTATTTAGGATTTAGGATACTACTTAAAATTTGGTGATGGAGTACTTGATGACCCACCAAAGGTTAGTGGTAAGACCCTACTGCTGAAGACACCTTACGTGGTCCACACATAAAATGGAATGGTATGGCTGGAAGCTGGGAGAGAGTCAGTCCCCAGACAGTCAGTGTGTCTAGTGCCAAAAGGTGCTGCATGGACAACTGGGGGAAATGACCAATATCTGTCCAAGCAAGTCATGGTCAAACCTACTTAGCAGCAAATAACCTGTTGTGATGCCCACACAAGTGCAATAGTGGTACACAGCCATGGTGAGGAACCAATTGCTCTTGATTTGGCTAACTGATCCCTTCAGTGGTCAGGGACCCATAGCTGAAGCTGGGAATCAAGTCAGAACCATATCCAAACATAAGCTCACTCTCCATTATCAAGTTACCATCAATCGTGGGCTACAAGAGGGCCTACATCTATTAAATACTCTATATAAAAAAAAGTAAGGGTTATCTCATTTGTCCTGGTGCTAACCTACTCTCTATTGGAGAATCTGCTTCTCTTTTTCAGATAGATTTAGATCCTAGGGAGAGAGCTACCCCATCATACCTCAAAAGGGCTCCAGCTGAAACTAAGGAAAAATGGCAAAATAAGCAAGGGTGCTGTTTTCCTGGTGAATGGGATACCAGCACAAGGGTGATGGAGCTCAACACAGAGAAAAATCAACTCCTACCAAATCAGAGAGCCAGAGCCTCAGTGCTCCCAACACCTCATCACTGAAGCAGACCAAAAATGAACCCAATATGGCTCAGGGAAATTTTGCTGGAGAGGGGGCAGAAAGAATGTCAGAGCCACATGTTGGGTCATGATATGCAGAAACATTTATCTTACCCATAACTGTGGGCTAACTCCACAATGCATGACCCATATACTTCAACAAGGAGGGGACAAGGGGAGGGGGTGGGTCACGGATGAGCCTAATAATGGTACCAAACTGACTGCATTTGCTAAATACAAAACTAATTAATAAAAATTTTTTTAAAAATTAAAAATTGGGTGACATGGGAGAATATAAATAACAAAAAAATATTATTTTATACTGACTTTATGTTACTGAATAATATTTAAGCAATTGAAAATAATATTTAAGTTAAAAATACTTTTTTTCTTTGGAAATATATTTTTTATTTCATAAAATAAATCTGTATGCCTTAGAAACCTAAATTTTATTCTTGCATTTTAGATAACTACTAAAATTATCCCATGTTATTAAGACTGTGTATAAGCTAATTTCTTTAAGCTATAGAAGTGGTATAGACATTTTTCTTTCTATGATAGAATAGTTGGAAATGTGAACAACTCTTTGGAAAAGACTAAGAAAAGATTATATCACACCATTACTGAGAATGGTTTTGTTCACTATTCCCAGGATAGCAGAAACTAAGTACTCGTAAGTCTGTGTGTTACTGAACTCTTAGACATTATCTTCTCAGATCTTTTCTTTCACAGTCACTGTGACAACTCTATCACTGGATATCACACCTCCAGGGACAATTTCTTCTCTCATAATCACTCTACAAATGAGAAAATATAATGTGATGTTGGTTAAATGAAAATACACTTAATTTACATATTCTTTATGTTCCTGAATTTAGACTAATGTGGCCACTAATGACCTTCATCCTCAACTTAACTGTTATCAACATTGTTTCCATGTCCATCATCACCTTAATAATTATCATAATTATCACCATCACCTCCTTCAGCATCTCCATAATCATCCCAGTCATATTCACCATCACCATCATCATATCTATTACCAACAGCATCTCCATCACCATCATCACTATCATAATCACTACCATCACCTCCTTCAGTATCTTCATTACCATCACTGTCATATTCACCATCAACATCATCATATCTATTACCAACACCATCACCACCATCACCATCCTATCATCACCACTATCGGCGTCTCCATTATCATCCCTCTCATAATCATGATCACCATCATGTCCACCATCATAATCATGACCATCACCACCACCAGCTTCATCACCAAAACAGTTGTACTATTATTTGTCAAAGTTTTCCATGTTTCAAATCTTGTAGTAAAAGGATTATACCCTAAATCTATGCAGAAACTCACAACATAGTGCTTTGATTATGCCCACCTAATTGATAAGAAAACAAAGGTCATAATCAAAACTGTACTATTCCTAACTAGGAAATCTGGACTGGGAATTTAATTTTACTGACTATAAATCACAAAACACTGTTTTAGACATCATTTAAAGCATTTTATTAGTAAGTAAATTATAATACCTCTCTCCTCTAGGGTGAACATAAGCCACTATGTTGGGTTCTACCCAGTCCCAAAGTCCTAATGAAAACCCATAGTCACACACTCAGGAGCATGCAAGTCAAAAACCACAACTGGTTTCTCAGTTCTCCTCTAACTTAAAGTCACAAAACTCAAATACTACTCTGCACTACATTTACTGAAATTCAAAAAGGTTCAGAAACCTTTTCTAGCTAATTTTCTTCTGAAAATTCCTTCAGTTGTAAAATTGTGCAGGATGAGAATTTCATAGATACCAAGGAAATTTATAATCATTAATGAGCAAAGTTCTTTGAAATTTAAAGCAGGATTAAATGCTAATATTACTAATCTTCTTACTTAGCAAAAGTTAATAAATGTGTCCAAAAAGCCTGTAACTGACTTCATTACTTTTTCATTTACATGACTAAGTTTCAGTCACAGAAAATGTGTTTTAGTTGATTAGACATAAGGTTGGATACATTTGCAAACAACAGTAACTAATAGTATATACTATGGTAAATACATTTCTGCTGTTCTGACTGAAAATTATAAGCTTAGCTTAAAAGTTCTAGCACAATAGATATGTTTTGCTGTTTTTTTTTCATTTGTAGCAAACATGCACTTAATAATACAATCATATTCTTCTTGAGTAAAAAGTATGAAGTGTCTTATGCTGATAATATTGGCTACTATTTTGACAAATAATGCAAAATTCAAACTACAGTATCTAGATATGAAGGAAGCAGAGTACAAAGGCCCATGTTCTACAAGTGTTTAAATCAAAAATTATTGTTGAGGATTCTTAATATTGACTTAAAGGTGCTTACTCAAAAACACAACTTTTGGTTTTGTTGTTAAATGGAAGGAAACACAATAAGAAAAGCATTTTATAAACATAATATATTAGAGATATACATTTCTTCATCACATCTCTCCAGTACAATTATGTCTCTATAGTAATGTAGAAGGTTATGTCATTTACTAAGCACACTGCCCTCAGTTAAGAGGCTGTACTCTATGAAACTTTAGTAGCACGTGACTCTATTCCGGCTCAAAGCCTTTTCCTCATTTACATGCCCAAGCTCCCGGTATTGTGTGCAGTCAGAGCTGGGTCTGGGTGAGTTGTCAACAGGGCTGTTTCCTCACAGCTCTTTAAAGTCAGTACTCCTGTGGCACCCTGGCCCTTCTCTGTACTGTCCTTGGGTCTAGAGTATTCTATTAACTTGATGGTTCAAAATTATTTTGGTTGTTCAAGATCTTACTGAATGAAACAAAGGAAAAGATATTTGTGAAGACTAAAAGGAAAAAGAGAATTTCTTGTTTGGTTGACTTGAAAAAAATATACTTTGACAAGGATAGTTTTGCTGAAACAATCATTTATAAACATTTATTTAAGAAGACTTTTATTGAGATTTGAAGATTTCAATCCCATTTCACATACCTTTTCCAAGAATTTATTGCTAAGGGTCACATAGAAACTTTGTGGTTTCCTAAGCCTTGGCCATTCAGAGTACTGAATAGTGGTGCTCAGCTTGGGTTGGTTTTCTTGAACTGAAAATGTCAGTCATGTAATAAACAAATAAATAAATAAGGAAAAGAAAACAACAATAAAAACAGAGCCAAACATGGGATTTGACATTGACATATCAGTACAAGAGCTAATTCTGTCACTCATGACGAAGGTCAGCATTACTATTTGAGTGAGGAGATGGAGTGATCTGAGTTGACCTTTCCCAATGAAAAGAATAGCTAGGAACTTCAGAGTACCAGCCCTCAATCCTTTTGTTTTAGAAGATGCTATTATATTACTCAGTTTACCTTACCATAAGCCTCTAGAACCTATTAGCAAATGCAAAGGTGTCTCTAATGCTTTTTATAACCTACTAGATATTTGTGACAAAGACACCAATTAAATCAGAATTCCAGAACAGATGCTGCTGGCAGCAGAGTTTATTCAATAATTTGAGTAAGGAATATAAAATAAAATCCTGAGATTTTAAGTTATTTGCTCCTAATTTTTTTTAATATGGAAACTCCAATGAATGTATGGTATGTATAGTATGTATGGTAATCAATGTTACAGTTGGTCCACAAAAACATTCAGTGGGTGATGGCTCAAATATAAACAAAATAAAACAAATATTTTTAAACAGCGTCTACATGGAAGAAAGTGTGCATAATTATAAAAACCTATAAGACCATGTACTTTACAACTAGCAGGAAAATAACATTTAGGTCTAATTTCAGCTTAAACTTCATTAAAATGAGACTCATCATGACTGTGTGCTGTATGAGAACATTGGGGAAGGTCAAGAAGGAGGAATAAACAAGTGTCTAGTATCATCCAACCTCTTCCACATTTTAGTTTCTGGAAAAAAATATACTTGCATATAGCTACAGGTAATGGCAATATTCCTAAGGAAAAAGGAAGAGTGAACATAAAACTTTCCTCTAATAACATTATGATAAACTCTCAGTAATAAAGGAATGAAACAGTGAATTAATACAATGCACAAAGAGGTTTAATTGCTTAATTTTTTAAAATTTATTTTATTTACTTGCAAGCAGAGATAGATAGCAGAGAGGGAGGCACTCCAGGACTTCCAGCCACTGTACATGTCACTATATCTGTCTGGCTTTAGATGGGTACTGGGCTCGAATCAGGGTTCTTAGGCTTTGCAGGCAATAATCTTAACTGCTGATACATCTACCCATCCCAATTGCTTCAATTTCTGTAGAAGCTAAATGATAAGATTTACTTTCCCATTGTGAACAGGAGATAGCTTCTCTTTAGAGATTTATAAGTTCACCACTATTAATATATCACTTCTTGAAATCATTAAATTATGATGGGCAGAACATTACATTTTATACTAGTGAAAAGCAAGAGGTAATTAATAAAATTAATTAATTAAAGCACAATATTAGATTCATTTAAGGATATCCTACTCTGTAAACTTTAACTTTCATTTTTTGAAAACTTTCCCATGAAAGATATCTGAATCTAAGGGCTGTGGCAGGAGCAATAGAGATATTGCAGGCTAAAGGAGCTAATACTAAATCATGATTCCATGATCTTAAATAGGTAACACGTTTATAATGATGGACTAGATGTGGACACTTAACCACCATGCAATGAAGGCTACCATCTTACTGCTGTGTGACTTTTTAATGTAAATACTGAAAAATGCACAAAAATAGCACAAATTGGTATGGGCATATCCTTAGTTCACATGCTGATTATGGTGTATGACACATTAGATTACTAAAATAGTGAGCATACTCAAGCCAAGCTAAGGAATACAGACATGTATTAAAGGGAAAATAAGATAAAATAATTTAATAAATTGTTTGAGGGGAGAGATGGCTCCTTTTAGTCTGACCTCAGAAAGGTTCAAGTACAGGAAGGACAAGGAAGACCCTGGACAGAGAAACTTGAGTTTGGGTAGCCCAGCTCATAGCTCTCTCTTCTGAGGTTTTCAGCACTAATGGGTGACAAGTTTTTCTTTATGACCCTCCCTGTCTACAATTTCTGATAGCTTCTATCTTTATACCAGTCAGAATAAGGGGTACTTCCATTGACTTGATGTTCTTTACACAGATATCTAGAAAATACTACAGGGTTATTCTAAGCATGACTAAATCTTTACCATATGTTTCTCATAACAATCCATGTAACAATATTGCCTTCCACTAGGAAAAACTTCTATTAAACCAAAAGAAAATTTCAACACTTGGCTTGCTGGACCTTTTCTTAAGACCTATTTATGGTAATGACATGATAGAAACTTACCAAAGTATTTTTTAAAATACCATTCCCTGGGCTAGAGAGATGGCTTAGTGGTTAAGTGCTTGCCTGTGAAGTCTAAGGTTTCTCCAGGAACCATGTAAGCCAGATTCACAAGGTGATGCATGCAGCTGAAGCTTGTTTGCAGCGGCTGGAGGTCTTAGCATGCCCATTCTCTCTCTCCTTCTCTCTCTCTCTCTCTCTCTCTCTCTCTCTCTCTCTCTCTCTCTCTCTCTCTCCCTCCCTCTCTCTCTCTCTGTCTCTCTCTGTCCCTCTCATATAAATAAATAAAAACAAACAAAAAATTAAGAAAATACCATGCCCTTTAAACTATGTCAGTTATTTAATTATTTTATTAGCTACTTTATTTGTTAAATTAATGTGTGTTGCTTGTGTGTACATTTGAAATATATCTGGTTAAACTTATAAAATGAAACACACCTGAAGATGGTCCACTAAAATAAAATGACATATTTTATAGTGTATATGAAAGTATAAGTTAAATATATTAACATAATATTAATTCTAGAAATGCCTTCTTAAGAACTAATCTTGGATAAGTAGTCAGATTTTAATTTAAGGATATTCATTTTCACCATTCTTAAGAAGAAAGTACATGAAATCAATACAAATGCCCAACTTTATTATTGATATTAATGGGAAACTAAGACATGTGTGCTTTTAAAATAATAGTAACCCAAAATATATTCACAATAAATTGGTATATTTTGAAGAAGATAGAACAGGATGTCTATTAGAAAACATGTTTAGTAAAATTTTGATATTTAATAAAACTTAAATGAAATAACATTTTTACTGAAATAGAATGTGATTTCAATTTGCTGCAATTTTAAGTAAATTTCATATTTCTTTGCTGTCTTTTCTGTACTAAATGAGCATGCATAATTTATGAGTTAAGAAGAAAATAAGTTCAATTTTAAAATAACAATAATAGAGGGAGAAGATAAAGATGAGTTGCATATTTCTTTTTATCTGATGAAGTGAGTAGAGAGGTAATTTCTCCTCTGGTCCCCAGTTTAAGATATAAGAGGAATTTTTTGTAGCTATCTAGAAATAAGGGACAGAGAATGCTTTTCTATGTTCTAAGATAAATAACCAATTCAAGTTTCACAAAAAAAAAAAATAATAATAAGAGTATTGTCTGGTCACATTTTACCAAATATCAGGAGTCAAATAGCAAAGCTTTAGTTAAAACTGAAAAGTTCCTGTAGATGTTTTTCACCAAAGTATTGAAAACTAACATTGGTGATTAAGGAAGCACCTCATGAGTTCCCACATAGGGTGGAATTATTTGGGCCTCTACATCTCTGAGGTCTTTGAGATGACATTTGGTAGCATCACCACACAAGTCTGATTGGGTTTTATTTGCATATGTTTAATATTCATGGACAGAAACATATACACATTAGATTTCAGCCATGAGGCTGACATAAATATTTTTAGAGTGTTTTGAGTTTCCTATCCTGTTAAGTATGTGTAAGGAGTCTAGAATATGAAACTATCTCTTCTCTATACCTGCCAAGACTGTCATTCCACCTCTTGCCTCAGCCTGTGCAATATAAATATAGATTATAATGAGAGCATGTGCTTACAATGTGCCTCCAGATTACAGAGAATAATAAATACTTAAAGCTGATATAGCATGTTTGTGTAAATGTCCAGATTTCAGAATAATCAATTGAAAATATTTATTGAGGTTAAACTGCAAAATTATAACAGAAGTTATGAAAATTCAATGCCATATACATATATATAAAATTTGCACTGAAGAAAGTTGTGCTACTTCAAGCAACCTTACTCAGGGTGGTGTTGCCTAAGTGCAGAAGAAAATACTAATTACTATAATAATTTGAGACAAAAATATGATAGACAAGAAGATGCATGCAATCCAGATTAATAAACTTGTTGAGGTTTTCAACTTTATAAAAGTGACCACTGTAAACACTTACATAGTTAGTTCAATGTTATGTGAATACTAAATGACTTGGAAGACACTATTTCTTAAAAAGAGAATGTGACTATCATTCATGGTTGCTAATGTGCTTTATATTTAACACTGGTATATAAAATCATTTTCATCTTTTATGTAGCTTGTGATTTTATAATGGATGTCCATGTTTTCAAACAAATGGACTACCTCAGTGCATATTGATAGTTACAAGGAATATCTTCTGTGAGACTCAGCTGAAATCGTGTGGGAATTGTAACAAATGTCTGGGTGATTACTGTATCTCCTCTGAGAGCCTTCTTTAGTTTTCAGCAATGATTTCCAGTACAGGTGGAAACTGGCTGACACACCTGAAACAGTCCTGGCACTGGCACTCTCATATACATTACCCATGAATTATCGATTTTTTAAGTATTTTAATTTTATGTATTTATTTGCAGAGAAAGAGGGAGAGAGAGAGAATGGGCATGCCAAGGCCTCCAGCCACTGCAAACTAACTCCAGACACATGTGTCCCTTGTGCATCTGGCTAATGAGGATCCTGGGGAATCAATCCAGGGTCCTTTGGCTTTGCAGGCAAATGCCTTAACTGCTAAGACATCCCTCCAGCCTAATTATTGATTTGTAGTCATTAAGTTTCATGGAACCATGTTAAACATGAAAACCAAACATATGTAATTTTGCACATTGGGGTATATTCCAAATTCTTTATAATTTCAACCACTCACACATCAAGGTGATATAAATGGGAAAGGTGGAATATATAATCATTGATTCATTGTTCTGAAAAGCCTGTCTTTTTATTTCTTATTTTGGTACTGCTTTGTAAATCCAAGAACTCATGCATGTTAAGCATGTTCTCTTAAGCATGTTGAGCTACACTCTAGTCCGTTTTTCAAACCTTTACAGGTGTAGGTTTCTAACACAGTGTTTACATATTTGGGGATACACCCTATTTCTTTGTAAGCTTCATTGGTCTTGGTCATGTTCATGTGATTCAAATGCCCTCAGGTCTCAATCTTGGTTTATGACATTACCTCTGCATCTGGCCTTATTAGAAAAGACTAAGGTAGTTTTCAAATTTTGTTGTGGAATAAAATTTACTGAGAAGCTTTGAAAATGCAACTTACCAAAGTAATTAATACCAAATGCCTTGCCCTAGAGTCCAGGTTTTAAAAACAAGAGATATAACCAAGGCTGAAAATTAACTGCTACACAGAGAGAAATAATAATGTATGGAGTTCTGCAGCACAGTGGATAACTAAAGTCATGTTATCTATAATGTATTTTATAAATATCCAGAAGAAGCTTAAATTATAATCAATCTTGTTTTGTCATTATAGGGTATATCAAAGAATCATAAACATGTACAATTATCTTATATTTGTCAACATTTAAAAAAATGTTTAAGGACTTGGACAAGTTAACTGTACTGATGTGGTCATCACATATTGCAAAGATACAATGAATGATCACACAAAAATCATGTAAATTTTGAAAATACAATTTTATGTGAGCTAAAATTAATACTGTTCTTGTATCTAACCTTAACAGTGCTTTCAGAAACAAAGTAAAAATTTTCCAGGATTGAGGCTGAAAAAATAACATGGGTACTGGTTTTTGTGTTTTGATTAGAGAGAATGATGAAGCTGGAGAATAACCTTTCAAGAGATGGAGAATTTTAAATACTAGTAAACATTATGACTTGTTGAAGCATTCATTAGTTCCATCATGATATGTACATCTTGAAGCTATTTAAATAAAGGATGAGGAATTAGCTGTTGCTTTCAGTTACGAGCTATAAAGGTACCATGAGATGACTTACTGATAAGTGCCGTGAGACATTGATTTTGACAGTGCTCACTGAAGACTCAATTAAACCCAGACCAAAGCTCACCTTCCATGAAAATGTCCAATGATCTTAGTGTTTATGGCTCAACCACAACCCACAACACAACCCACAAACTAGCAGGGCCAGGTTTTTGTCACTGCAACTTCTAAATATAGCACTGGGCTGTTTTTTACACAGCTAACAAATTGGAAGATTTAGCAGAAAGAAATGAATTTATATTCAAGGATTTCATCAAAGTTACAAAGGGAAGGTATTTTTGGAAATTAAATGCATAATTTTAAGAATAAAAGATTATCAATACTACAAGGAGAATTCCAGTGCCTGGGATGATGGCTCGATTGATAAAGAAATTGCTGTGCAACCATGAGTACCTGTGTTAGACTCTCCAAAACCTACATAAAGCTGCCAGTAATTCCAATATGCCTACAGTGAGAATTATCTTGACTTCTACATGTGCTGGGCCCAGGCGTGAGGCCTAGTGGAACTTCCTGAGCCTAGCTAAAGTTTGGTGATCTGCCTCTGGCCATCTATGACTCAGAAAGATGCCTAATGGCTTCTGGTCTTCTACTTCCACTTAGGAGTTGGAATTCCCGTACGTGTTCGCTTGGAACCAATCATCTCAATGGTCACAGTTTACTATTGGCCCTTACTTCTCCCCCTCCCCATCCTAAAATCTCCACCCTCATTTTCAACATTATATAAGTAACTGCTTATAACAATCAAGCAAGTATCTGTTTCAACAAGACTCATGACTCAGTGTGTTTTTTCTCTGGTGACTAGGAGAGGTTCTGAGCCGTGGACACTCATCTTCCTCCTCAACCCGTTGGGAAGAACTGGTGGGTCTGGTCCTTCCTCAGCACTACCTGCTGGGGCGGGGGTGGGGGGAGCCTGGCATCTGGCGCCTAATGTGGGGTGATGGGAACCCAACAGACTAGTGCCCCATGAGAGACATTCTCATTGAGGAGGTCAATCAATGTGCATGTGTGGGTGAGTGTACTCTCATAAGTTATGAGGCAGTCTTCATATTTAATGTCCTAAACTTTTCTTCTGTAACCTGTGCTTGTTTGCCAACAACTTTTCAGTCCCTTTCTCTTTCCTTTCACCAGAAAGCTGCATCTGCGGCTTTTGTATTTCTAAATGGGTCATATGTCCCTAGTGGACACACTGTGTGGTTTTTGACCTTTAGGCTTGTGCTTCTCTCTTTCTCTCTCTCTCTCTCTCTCTCTCTCTCTCTCTGCTTGGGCCTATGAAGGCAGGCCAGCTTCTTCTGCCATTTATGAAACTTTCCCTGAATCTGCAAGCTTCAATAAATATCCCTTCCTCAATAACCGTGCTTGGTCTGGAAGTTCATCTCAGTGAACCCGAAGCTGTCTGCTACAGAACTTGGTACCGAGGAGTGGACTGAGATGAACCTGACCATGTGGATGTTGATTTTTTGGAACCTTTGTTTTGGAGGAATAGGCATGGACTTGGTGCTTGCAACTGAAGATGTCTTCTGGAGTGGTAAGCCAACTTTCATGGACTATTCTGATGAGAATCTGAGAATACTAAGTGCAGACAGCATTAAACTTTGAGGCTTGGCTTACGAGCTTTCTAAGGGAAAGGAAAGCCTGCAGAGGACTTTTTTGGAACTGGGCTACTGGCATAAGGGCTGGATGCATCCTGCTTCCCAGGCCCAGAGAGTTTGATCAAGGTTAAATTTGTAATGGACTGATGTGCTTGGATAGAGATATTGTACTGAGAGATTTAAGATTTTAAGCTGTAAAACTTTAAGCAAGTTAAATTTACTGGCACGGAGACTGGCTTTAGATTACTAAAGCTGCCAATATCAACACATTAGCAATCTTAAGGAGGACGTCTGAGGGAAGACTATCATAGAAAGGCAAACACCTTTGGATGGTGGTTGAGTTTGCATTGTTTTAGTCTCTCCTTGCTATGCCTTATACCAGTTAAAAATGTTTACTCTATGCCTTTGTATGTTAGAAGTGCTTAACTTATTTGATTTTACAGGTCTTAATATCTTAAATTGGTCAAGACTATGGGCATTCAGTTGTTTATTTGTTTATAGTTTACATTCTGCAGCCACCTAGATGGAGGTAATGTCATTGTGTGGATCTTAAGGTATGGTGGTAGGTTTCAGATTTCAATCTACAGATATGCAAAGTGTGCCTAGCAGGAGTTCCTGAAGTATGCTGTGGCTTTTGGCTTTAGGCTTGTAATTTTAATGTCTAACTATCCTTCATACTCACAGATTTAAAGTAGCTCCTGAGAAAGTTCAAACTGTGCCTCCCTTTAAGATCTTGGGCTCAATCCTTACCCTAGATACAGTTTCACCTGTTAGATGCTCTGTGTGATGTGGTTAGGTATTTAGGTGAAGAGATATTAGGGTTAAAAGTTAGAACTTGTTTGGAGTGTCATGTAGATTTGCAATGGATTTGTGTTACTTCTAAAAAATATAATGAAAGTCAACAGCATTGGGAAAATACATTTAAGAGGTATTTGGCATAATAATATTTCCTTGGATCTGATTCAGTTGCATTCAGAGATTTTGTCTTTACAAAATAATCATCTTACTTTTGATGCAGCTAAAGCTGCTGATGACTTAATATCTGCTTTTAATTCTGCCTTGCCTGGATGGAATTCTCTCACTTCTTGGATAGGAAGCTTTACTGCTAGAGGTGTTTGTCTTTTGCTCATTCTGTGTCTACTGCCCATACTCATTAAATGCCTTTTGAGATCAATTATGGATATCTGTGAAAATGTACATGGGATACAGCTACAGACCTGACCCTGGCTTCCTGAGACATTATCTTAAAGCCTCTGCAGAGGCTGGTAGTCAAAGACAGGTAAGATTCTCTCAAGTTAGTTCAACCTAAGACAGGGCATGAATGATGGAATTCATGTACCAATGATGGGTAAGGCCTAAATATCATAGAGGACAACCTAAGACAGGGGCCATGGTGACTCATGCTCTTACAAAAACAAAAGGGGGGGCTAGAGAGATGGCTTAGCTGTTAAACACTTGCCTGTGAAGCCTAAGGACCCCGGTCAAGGCTCAATTCCCCAGGACCCACGTTAGCCAGATGCACAAGGGGGCGCATGTGTCTGGAGTTCGTTTACAGTGGCTGGAGGCCCTGGCGTGCCCATTCTCTCTGACTCTCACTCTCTCTCTCTCTCTCTGCCTCTTTCTATCTCTGTCTGTTGCTCTCAAATAAATAAATCAAAATAAACAAAAATTTTTTTTTAAAAGGGGGGGAGATGTTAGGCCTTGAGAGGCCTGGGTATGAGGCCTAGTGGAACTTCCTGAGCCTAGCTAAAGTTTAGTGATCTGCCTCTGGCCAGCTATGACTCAGCAAGATGCCTAATGGCTTTTGGCCTGCTACTTCCGCATAGCAGTTGGAATTCCTGTGCGTGTGCGCTTGGGACCAATCATCTCAAAGGTCGTGGTTGACTATTGGCCCTTACCTCTCCCCCTGTCCTAAAATGTCCTTGTTTTCAACATTATATAAGTAACTGCTTATAACAATAAAGCAAGTTCCTGCTTTGATGAGACTCCCGACTCAGTGTGGTTTTTCTCCGGTGACTAGGAGAGGTTCTGAGTCGTCCGACATTTACCTTCTTCCTCAACCCCTTGGGAGGAATCAGCGGGCCTGGTCCTTCCTCAGCACTACCTACCCACCAGGGAGGAGCCTGGCATATATGCATTCTATGGAACAAGTATACCTGTGATCACACACATAAACACACACACAAAGTAAAATCAAAAAGTATTAATTTGTTTTAGTGCTTTATTTATTAATTTGCAAGGGGGGGGACAAAGATAGATAGGGAAAGAGAGAATGGGTGTTCCAGGGCCTCTATTTGTAAACACACTCCAGATTAATGCATTACCTTGTGTGCCTGGCTTGACACGGGAACTGGGAGTTGAGCCCAGGTCATTAGGCATTGTAGCAAGCACCTTAACTACCGCACCATCTCCTAGCCCTTAGGATTATTGAAATGGGCTGTGAATTAAAAAATGGAATTAAGGCCAATAGTAAACAGCTGGGAGCATAATCATGTGGGCATGTTCTCTTAGGTGTAAAGCTTTCACAGGTTTCACCCAAGAATTCCACAACAACAGGATATCAAATGTTAACATTATGCGAAGGAAAGATTGCAACATGAGAAAGAGACATCTGAAAAACTTGCACACCTTAGAAAACTATGTGTACAGCATACATTTGCTAAGGGGTTAATATACAAAGTGTACCAGGAACAGAAGCAACTGAATAACAAGTAAATCAATGCTGTACCTCACTGTGACACTGATAACAGCAATACATATTTATCAAAAGAAGCCATGTAAATGGCCAATATATATATATGACAAAATGTCCAGTATCATTTATCCTCAAGGCCATGCAAATTAAAGCCACAATATGGTATCACATCACACTTATTTGAATGGCTATTATCACAATCTTTGAAAATAAGTGCTGGAAAAGATGTGGCAAAAGGAAACTCTTGTAAAATGTCCATGGGGATGTAAATTAGTACAGTGATTTTGTTAAAGAGTATGGAAGTACCTTGATAAACTGAAGAAAATTAACCTGTGATCTAACAATTTCAGTTCTGGGTGTATATCTAAAGAAACTGAAATCTGTATGGCCTCCCACTATACTCCTGTTGAGAGTTATATTTTTTAGTCTATCTTCAAAGAGAAAGTTTTCACTATTGGGGGAAGCGACCAATAATGGTGTGAGTAAGCAGGGTTCTAAGCTACTCAGGAGCAAGTAGCCTGACAAGAAGTACACACCTGTGTAAATGTGGCACACAGCCTTGGTGGGTAACCAATGGCTTTCTGATTGGCTAAAAGATCCACTCAGAGGAAAGGAACACATATCTGGAACTGGAAACCCCAATATCTGGAACTGGAAACCTGGTCTGAATCCTATGGAGACAAATATTATGCTCTCCAATATCAAGCCCCCACTAGTCTTTGGCTAAACTACGGGCTATATCCATCAAACTCTCCCTAAGTTAATAACACTTATCCAATTTAACCTATGCTGACTTCACTCTCCATTGGAGAATCTGTTTTTCTTTTTCATAAAATAGAGAGAACCAAGGAGATAAACCTCCCCTTGCATCTCAGTCAAGGCCCAGGTAAAACCACACAGGAACTGGGGAGAGGAGCAAGACTGCTGTTTCCATGGTGAGCCTGACAATCAGAACCAGGGTAAAAGAAACAGATGCTGAGAATACTCAACACATACCAAAGCATAAATCCATAGGCTCCAAAGCTAATCACTGAAGTAGACGTAAAACACACACACAAAGGCTTAGGGTTTTGTGGAAGAGGGGGGCGGAAAGAGGGGAGCCACAGATTGGGATGTCATGTCCAAAGACATTGCCTTCCCCCAGTAACTGACTGATGCTACCACAACTTAAAACCTACAACCCCATAAGGAATACCAGAATCTCCAATGAGGAGCCCCCCTGGGAAGTGGTGGCATGGAAGAGGGAAAAGATGGTACCAATACATGATGTATCCATACAAACTATGTTCTTAATTCAAAAAAAAAAAAAGGAAAGAAAACAGGTGAGCCTGGTCTGGTGGCACATTCCTTTAAGCGTAGCACTTTGGAGACAGAGGTAGTAGGATCTCTGAGTTTGAGGCCATCCTAAGACTAGAATGAGTTCTAAATTACCAGTTTTGCCTGGACTGAGACCCTACCTCAAAAAGACAAAAAGAAAAAAAGAAAAGAAAGCATAGTTGAGAGAACACAGAATATCAGTTTCCTTTGAATTGGCCCTTGCATGAATGTGATAGTTAATTCAATGTAAAATTCAGCTTCAGTTGTCAGATGATATTTAGCTATCTGGAAAAAAAATTAAAATAGAAGAGACTAAACCTAAAGGATTTCTGAAAAGATAAAAACAGTTCTCATAATTGACCTCAACCTTGATTGACAAACAAACAAAACTTGACCACCTATTTTTTGTGAATGTTTCTAGTAAAGAAAATCAGAATTTTAATTCTTCCAGTTTGAAGCAACTAAGAAAATTACATAATTAACTCTTTACAATGGGCCAGACCAAATAAGGCAAATACCTAACTGTGAAATAAATCAGAATGTTCTGGTTTTTTCTACTTCTTCCCTGTGCTCCATAAGTGGCATTCCTGAGCCACATTTGTTTGGAGCTGCCCAGTTCTTGAATTTACTGGGCTGAGCGAAGCCTCTGGCTTTCCTCCATCTCCCCTTGGCAGACTGGATACCATCAAAAATCTCTAACACCCTAAGTGTATGTATAATTCCAATAATAAATTTTCTCTTATACATGTCTCCTCAATGTTTCTATCTCTGCAGTGCCCTAAATGATACAAGTTCTACAAGAAAGAATTGATATGGGAAATAAATTACAAATTTATAATTAGGAATGAAATTGGAAATATTTCACAAAGATCATTGCTTGAGATTTATCTGCTGTTATTTTTCTTTCCAAAACATGGCATTTATTGTAAGTTTCTGACCTGTTTGACATTATATACCAAGTATGTAATAGAGCAAAGATATTTAAGGTATAAGTTCAAAAGCAAAAGAGCATATCACACCTCATATTACACAATACTCATATTTAATGGCATGTCTTTTAAGTGCAATCTGTATCACAATTACTCCAAACAGAAAGCAAGTAAAATGACACAGAGTGTTCATTAAAGCCAAAAAATTACTTATATCTGGGCAAGCTGTTCAAAATCAAATGGCTAGTCAAGGAGACCAACCAGACTGAAGAGAATTCTCTCCTCAAATATGACCTAGAAAGGAAAGTAATACTTGCATGGCCTATTGATATTCAGCAGGAACACTATTGCCTTTATGTTCTGAAACAACACACGTATATCCAAAGAAATGATATTGATTCTATATTGCATTAGACTGAAATCTCCTAGTGAGTTCTCCAGTGCTTTCCTTTAATTCTTACCAGGATAATTATCTGTCTGAAAACAATTTTCTTTAATTGGGATAACCTGAATTTTATTGCATCTTTCACTTCAAAGTGTCACTGGCTAAGACACTCTGGTAGGGGCAAGGCTAACAGCTAACCTGAGAAAGAAACATCTCTTTCAACCTAATCAGCTTTTGAAATCGGTATAATTCCACGATTTTATCTTCCACCTCAAGTTTCAAGTTAATTTTTCTCTAACTTTTTTTTTGTTTGTTTATTTATTTGAGAGTGACAGACAGACAGAGAAAGAGGGGAAGAGAGAGAGAGAGAGAGATTGAGAGAGAGATTGGGCGTACCAGGGCCTCCAGCCACTGCAAACCAACTCCAGATGCGTGCGCCCCCTTGTGCATCTGGCTAACATGGGTCCTGGGGAATCAAGCCTCAAACCGGGGTCCTTAGGCCTCACAGGCAAGCGCTTAACCGCTAAACCATCTCTCCAGCCCTTTTTCTCTAACTTTTAATCAATGATACTGAGTAGTGAAGCAGCCTGAAGGACACTTGTTTTGTTCTGAACAAACAAATGAAGGAAGAAAGGCGTGTAACTATACTATAAGTACAATTCTAATGAAATCAGGATAGCATGCAACAGCCTCATAACAAGAAATGCCATTATTTCTCTTAACTGAACTTTCAATGCAGATAATTGTCAACAAGCATAATGATGTAAAATAAATACAGTTCTCAAAGATGTCCAGGTTGATTGTATTCATTGTATTATTTTTTATTGTAGCTTTTCAAGCTCAGGAAACACTAAACACCAGGAAAAGCACCCCCTTTGTTTGTTAATTTTGATTTTGTTTTTCATTTTTAACTGAAGTACACATTCATTAGGAAAATTAACTTAGGAAAAAAAAAAAAGTCTCCAGTTATTCTCTTAGAGGAATTAAGGCCCTTGTTGCTTGCAGGATTTGTTTACAAAAATCCATTAATGCTTGAGAGTTGAACATTCCTAAAATTATCCCAGTCTAAAAGAAAATGAGCAGGATCAACAGCATATTGACTTAAACAAGTATACATGCATGCATATTCTTTTCTACCGCTCTTCCTCCACACATTTGTTCAAAATATTTCCTTTATAAGGGATTAAACTTTTAATTCAAATAATTACCATCGGCATGGCACTTGAATTCTTTCATGAACATCTTGAAACACTCACAAGATACAAGTACTGAGGAAAGTGAAACCAGAAGCTCTGGGAAATACCCAGGAAGCCCAATCACTGAGCTTGTGCTCTTAACAACCATTGTGCAATGATCAACATCCAGTAAGAGCACCTGAGGGACACTGTCTGCGTTCTAGTGCACCCAGTGGTATGAATACACATGAAGATAAATGCCTAAATATTATGACAAAGAAATCACAAAGAACTCCTGCTGTACTTTACACAGCATAAAGGACCTCCATGCAGTTTGGGTTTAAGTAAAAAATTAAATATTTCTACTAATAAACCATAAAAGCAGGATTGTAAAAACAATTCTGTCAGCACTCTGTATATAAAACATTCTCTTCAGAAAAAAGCATACCTTGTAAAACTGAACCCATAAGTGCTGATTCATCAATCCCAATATTCTTTGTGACTTAAATGATAAAAATTGAAATTTTTGCATTAAGTGAAGGAAAGCAAGGAAGGAAATATTCATGCAATTGACGTCCAGCAACTAAAATCCTAAGCTTTCAAGTTAAGACAATTTTCACTCATAATACATGTGAAAACTTCATATAAATAGAAACCAAAATAATAATAATAATAAAAATCTCACCAATTAATCACACACTGCTGGAATCAAGTTTGGTAAGGACAAGTCAAACTCTGGAGCATAAAACTGATAGTTGTTATATGGACATCAAGGGCCCTTAGAACACAGGATTGTGAACAAGGTGTCTGTGTTCTTGAGTCCACACAGTATCACTTCCTGCTAAGATAACTGCAAGTTCCACACAAATTCCACATTAGTGTTAGCTGCTGAAAGCTGGAGAAATATAAATACATGAGGAAAATGCAAAGATTAATTGAGCTAATCTGGCATAATGCAATTACTCTTACAATTGTTTTGTTTATGCTTCCTCAATATTTTGATATAGATCTGTAGTTATTTTGTTAGTATAAAAATATAGCATATATTTTCAAAGGTCTAATTGCAGTTTGGATTCTGTGTGTGTTTCCTCTCAGATAAAATAGTTTACCTATACTATAAGTTCATAAATTTTTTTTTTTTTTTAAGAATAACCTTGGGGTACTGAACTACTCTTTTTTTTTTTAAATTGTATTTGTTTATTTGAGAGCGACAGACACAGAGAGAAAGAAAGATAGAGGGAGAGAGAGAGAATGGGCGCGCCAGGGCTTCCAGCCTCTGCAAACGAACTCCAGACGCGTGCACCCCCTTGTGCATCTGGCTAACGTGGAACCTGGGGAACCGAGCTTCGAACCGGCGTCCTTAGGCTTCACAGGCAAGCGCTTAACCGCTACGCCATATCTCCAGCCCCATAAAATTTAAACTATATGTTTTCTATTTACTTAAGACATATGTCAGAGCATTAAAGCAGGTGAATCATACTAGGAACTGATTATGATGTCATACTTTAGTAATTATAAATTATATATAAGTCACTAATTCTAAGAGTCACATTTGGAGATATGTACCCTACAAATTTATCATACATTTCAATATGTTATTATGGTATCATTTAGAAAAAATACATATATACATGGTGAGAAAGATGATAGAAAGATCATGTATGATAGATAGATACTGATATGTGTGTGTGTGTGTGTGTGTGTGTGTGTGTGTGTGTGTGTGTGTGTTCTAGTAATTTTACCTTTTTGAGCATGTAAGAACCTATTTAAAAGAAAGAAAATAAAGTACTATGTTCTGGTTAGTTGAATACATAATTTGTATACGAGAAAGTTTTCTGACTGTATAAATATATGCATATATTGTGTTAATAGTTCAAAATTATTTTTTTTAATTTATTTATTTGAGAGCGACAGACACAGAGAGAAAGACAGATAGAGGGAGAGAGAGAATGTGTGTGCCAGGGCTTCCAGCCTCTGCAAATGAACTCCAGACACGTGTGCCCCCTTGTGCATCTGGCTAACGTGGGACCTGGGGAACCAAGCCTCAAACCGGGGTCCTTAGGCTTCACAGGCAAGCGCTTAACCGCTAAGCCATCTCTCCAGCCCTCAAAATTATTTTTAAAATTGTGATTAGCTTCTGCTCATTTATCAAATGATTAAATCTCATCAGGGAATTATATTTTTAGTCTTCTTTTAGAAACACTAAAATCAGTAAATGGTAATTTGAAGAGCATGTGTCTCTTTTTTAGTTGTTTCTATCTTTTCTTTCTTTTTTGGTTTTTCAAGGTCGGGTGTCACCTAGTTCAGGCTGACCTGGAATTCACTATGTAGTCTCAGGGTGGCCTCAAACTCATAGCAATCCTCCTACCTCTGCCTCTCAAGTGTGGGGATTAAAGGGTGTGCCACCATGCCCGGCTGTTTCTATCATTTTTATTTTTTGTGTGCTCTTTTGAGACATGATACTGATATGTGACTCAGACTGACTTAGAACTCACACAGTAGCCCAGCAGGCTATGAACTCACAAATATCCTGTCTCTGCTTTCACATCCCAAATGTTGGGATATGAACATTTGCTACCATGTCTGGCATGTTAGTTGTCTGAAAAATATTCTTAGAGAACAAGTTTGAGTCAGAACCATAGATTCTTTAATCATGAATTAATTTCTCAGACAAGCCAGTTCTTAGTGGCAATGGAGAAAAGAGTTTGATAAGAGATGAAAATTTAAATTTAGAAGAATTTTTTTACACATATGTACATAAACATCTTAACTACATGTCATATATTGTGATTATCATAGTATTTGAGACATAAGTAAAATGAACTTTGAAAACCTTTCTTTACACTGGTGATAGTTAAATGTCTTGTCCAACTGACAATTGGACTACCTTCTCTCTCTTGCTTAAATTATAAAGGAAATTTAACATGGGTCAATATGTTGATTTTATTATGTGCCTGACCAGTGCAGTCTAAAAACTTCTAATGGTAAAAATATTTTTCATAAATTTTAAGACTTTTATATTCTTTGAGTTGACCAATCACACTTTGTTAAAAAGTAACCAAGGAGATGTACCTCTTAGAGGGCAATTCTAGTATAGTTGTAACTTTTCATGAAAATCACTTTTCACCAGGGACCAATCTTTCAGTTGGTATTTCATAAAACAATCTATCAAATTGGCAAATGAACCTCAGAATCATGAAACAAACATTCTCCCTGACCCTAAAGAGAATGTGGACTAGATTGGGCACCATTATTCCTTATGCCTGTTCAGTTTGTTTTCCTGAGTATAGATGTGTCTTCTTCCCTTATCACTCTAAACCTTAGCAAACCAAATATCTGCAATAGTTCCACCTTCCTGACCTATCCCTTAATTTTAACTCCTTTTCCCCAGATATTATTAATGTTACTGTCATAGATTTGTTGTCCAAATCCCAAATCTAAGTCTATACAACACTGTTCTTACATACTGTGGCTTTGTTTTTGATGTGATAACAGGTTTTGTTTTGTTTTGTTTTGTTTTGTTTTGTTTTTTTAATGTAAGCATGTCAAAACCTGCCCAAGAGATGAATGTTATCTCATCATTGTGAGGAGTCCTCTTTTAAATCCAAAGCCATCCTGTTACAGAATCCAGTAGATCACTATTAGTGTGTAGGAACATTGAAAATTTTAGGCAGTATGGGTAAATTCAATATAAGTCTCAATGAAATATATGTCAAGAGTTATTCAAATTTTATGAATGCAGGACAGAGATGAGAAGAAATAATACATTGTAGTTGATGAGAAATATATATTTCTTATACATATAAAATCACCTTAATAAGTTATATCCTCTATAAATAGGATGTGATTTATGTCAGGATGGAAAAACAATACAGAAGATAAAAACCATGAGTCATAGTTAGGACAGAGATTGGAGAATAAATTTTAAGAAGTTTTTTCTTAACAATAGGCAATGAGATCTTCTAATAATTACACATTAGTTTGAAGTTTTAAAATATGTGAAAATTGATGATTAGACAAAATTCCATGTTTCCTTTAATGTGAATTTAGCTGAAGATAGTTCAAAGTGTGGAATGATTCAGAAATTTAGGCTTCACAATAGCACCACCATGTGGCTCCATCCTCTCACCCCACAGTGAGGGTCTGTGTGAACAAGAAGGTCCTAATTTCTCCCAAACACAATCCCTCTACATTTCTACACAGCATGAAAGGTGCTGGCCTTCAGCAGTGCCCTTACTTTATCAAATCCTTGCCATGGTGGGAAGTCTTGTCTCTGTGGATTACAATTAAATCTTCATACATCTTTCATAACACCTGTGGTTTCGGGTTTCTATGAAGCCAAAACATTTTTCACTTTTGGTGACATTACTTTGCTAGGATTAAACTAATTTCATGATTTACTTCCAAGGTTTATGAGTTTTTAGGATATTACCAATTAAGTATGTAAAGAGATCATTCAGAGTTTAGTAAAACAATTCAAAAATAAAACATATTCAAAAATAAATTTATAATGCTCATCCACCTAGAGAAGACACTGTTCACTAAAGTATACAACCTACATTCAAAAAATTTATTCAACATGCACATAGAAGAAAAGTCAACCAAAGCCAGGCATGGTGGTGCATGCCTTTAATACCAGCACTTGGGAGGCAGAGGCAGGAGAATCACCTTGAGTTTGAGGCCACCCTGAGACTACATAGTGAATTCCAGGTCAGCCTGAGCTAGAGCAAGATCCTACCTCAAAAAATAAATAAATAAATAAAATAAAAGTCAACCAACTCTTTGATTTTCATAAGGCATTGGTGTTAGTGCCATTTGGTCAAAGTAATTTTGGTTTTAGGTGCACATCTATAATACAATTATGCAAATCTCTCTTCCTGTAATCAAATGTGATGCTGGACTGTTGTGGAAACTTTTTAAGCAACAGGAAGCTATAAATACAACTTTATAAAAAATTACATGTCTTGTACAAGTAGCATTACATAAGAAAATGGTCTTAAGAAAGAAACTGTGAAAGAGACCTAAGAAAGTCTTAAGAAACTTAAAAAAAGAGATCTGTGATACTTCAGCATCTCTGACTAACTCAAAAAGAGTGCAGTACCAGGTGGCCAACCACCTTTGGCTGGACATTAGGAGGCATGAAGGTGATTATGAAAATTCCAGCCAATAAAGCACCAAAAGGGCACATTGCTTCAGTAGTTCCTTAAACATTTCATTTGGTTTGTTACCTTTTAAAATAAAGTAAAATAAGGAGATTACTTCAAAAGTGATCATTTGGACTTTTAATGTATAATTTCTCTTTGTAAGTTGTCATGTAAGCTAGTTGAACTATTTTAAATTATTAAGAATAAAGTTAAATATGAAAATACATAAAATAAAAGTTAGCATATAAAATACTCTTACTCCAATGAGGAAATTAAAGTCAAATGATAACTTCAAATTATCCTCTAACCAAACATCAATGCTTTTTTTTTTTTTTAACCTAAGAACTCAGTGCTGGTGAAGCATTCCTAGCACTTCAGTATCAGGACTATCCATTTATATTCAAAAGGACCACACACTGAAAAGATAGTGCAGCGTTTGAGAATGGTCATCCCCTCACAGTGCAGGCAGAAGATGGAAGTGACACTGACTGGGGAAGACGACAGAGTAAAGTTAAGAAGATAAAAATTAGAGACAGTTGCCATAACAACATGCTGGCATGACACCTTACCCCGGGGAACCCAAGTTCACCAACACTAGTCCTGTAATTTTCACAGGATGATTCTTGAACTAAGACACTGGAGTCACCCATGGGTACCACGTGAACAATTAACCAAACACTCCTGAGACAGTGTGCTAAGGGTCAATAGTTAGGAGTCAGCTATTTAAGTGTGAGAAGGTAATTGTGCTACCTGAACTGTTTTGTTCTTAAGACTATAATTGTTTATTTGAAAAATCAATAATTGCAAATGAGGGCTGCTTATTTCTTTGGGTAATTTCAAATCTTTTCAAAGTATTTGTGAAGCTAAGAATCTGTTCTTTTAAATGAATATGATTATGTTGATCTCAAAGACTGCAGATGACTCTTGTTGAAGATCACAGACCATTTGCACACAAACAATACATACATGCTCATACTTCAAGTTTTGCTTCAGTTAATTTCCTTCTTCTCTACAATAAGCTACATACAGTTTGTGATCCTTAATCAGTCCCTCTCTCTCTCTCTCTCTCTCTCTCTCTCTCTCTCCCTTCCTCCCTCCCTCTAAATTCTACTTTTCTTTTCCCTATTGAACAACTTTACAAGATGTACTGTGCAGACACTGACCACCTAGGAAGACCGAGCTCTGGGACGCCCTGAGCCCTGTGCAGAAGAATATAGGTGGGATGGTTCTGCTGGACCTAGAAAGTTAGGTCCTGACTATAAGAGTAAAAGGAAAGGACGTGAGAACGACTGGAAGACCATGAAAATGGAGGGAGGAGGGAGAGAAGGAAAGACAGAGGGAAGGGAAAGCAGTAATCCCAAGCCCTACTAGTGGTAGCCCTTGTGAAAGGTACTTTGTGGAGGAGAGTAGGTTTATTAAGTCCAGATCTTGGCTCTGTGTCCCTCTGTCATAAAGGATGTCTTTTTTACAGTACACACTTGAAGCAGTAGATAAACCCAACCAACATTATTCTATTCCTACAAATGAGTTTGAAATGAATTGTAAAGCAGTCTCTATATGGAGCCAAGCGCTGCAAGCTCAGTATACTAACTGGTTCATTTATTTCACTGATTTCCATCTGTAGCTATGAAACCCAAGACCTTCTTTTCCACAGACACCTTTTAAAAGTCAACTTTTGTCTCTGTTTCAATCTAAGCATCCATATTCTCATCACAAAGTTTTACTATAGATTTTAAAGTTTATTCACTCTTAAAAATATTTGCCAAAATTCAATGTTCACTTCCATCATTTCAGGGAATTCCTATTATGAATGTGTAAGGGTCAGCGACACACTTTTAAATGAAACCTTATCTTTCTGTTTTGCATGCTTTCCAGATATTTAGTTCATTCTTATCGCAAATTGTTACTTAAATCAAAAGGGATCAATATCTAAATAAAAAACTTCAGGCAAAAACAGCAAGTAGGTCACTATCTCTGTACATTACAGAACTGTTCCTCTGTTTATCTATAGAGAGAGACAGTCAGAATAGAGAAAGAGAAAGAGAGAGAGGCTACAATGTCCTTTATCCTGCCCTTTACAATAGAAGATGGAGATCCATCTACTATTTACATTCAATGAGACTGTGCAAGTCTTTTGCCACCACATCTAGACATTAAGAAAACTTGCATAAGGGGAAACTTTTGGGGGTGAAAGAAGGTGAGCTTTAAGCTGATGTTTTAGTCTTAACGGACAGTGGCATTTATTTCCCATAATCCTTGCCCACAGGAAACACATCCTTCAGTGAACTAAATAAAATCAAGTTGGGCAAGATATCAACTTCTCTTGGAAGCTCATGGCCCCTAGCACCACCATGCGAGGAATGAGCCTATTCCGGATGAGCGGAGGGGTTGTGCACCTGGGCGTGGAGAATGGCATTTGGTTGTTCATATAATCTGAATCTGGAAGATGGAGGGTGGGAAGAGAAATGAGGGTTAAAGCTGTCCTAGCTTTTTGAAACCAACTGGATTCCCAGCTCAGCCCCGAGAAACAGGGTGCATTCCTAGCCTACCTGCAAGCTCCAGCGAGCATCCGCCGTCCTCCACTCAGCTTCTTCCGCAGCCACGGACGCACCTTGCAAGCTGCCTGGAGCCGAGGTCCCGCAGAGCGCGCCCACCAGCCAGGCGCTTCGCTTCCCCGAGTTCCCAGTTGAAAGAGCAGAAGCGCGTAATCAGGAAGGTGATTAAAATCCAGTGTGCTGGCACCTGAGCCCCGGAAGGAAGGCTCGGGCTTCTCCTCTTCTCGCTCACCGAGCTCGATCACTTAGCAAAGGGTCACCTAGCGAGAGAGCCTCTGGCCGCAGCTCCTTCCCTCCGCTTCGCCCTGACCGTGCCAGGCTCACACCACGCGCGCCCTGGGATCCCCTCACCCCGCACAGCAGGCCTGGCAGGGACAGCGGGGGAGGAGGGATCGAAAGGATCGGTGTCTCGAGTAAGGGAGAAAAACTTTGACGCTGTCACCCACACGCAGGACAAGTTGCGGGAACGGATCCACGGAGGATGCTGATGCGTGGTCTGAGAAAAATGGGGAGAGGTGGTTCTCTGTTCCCAGAGCGATCCCTAGGCACACCTCGCAATCTTTAGTCTTCGAGGCCACCAGAAAGCACAGGGCACGGGGACAACTGCGGGCTCAATGCCAAGTGCGAGCACCCAACGCGCCTCCCGCGGGCGAGGATGGCGAGGACTCCGTGCAGAGAGGATGGAAACCAACGCAGCGCCAGACAGAGGGAATCGGAGCTGTCGACTGCCAGTTTTGGATAAAGTGACTGCTACAAAGTCTGTCCCTCTGCTGCGCAGAGAAAGCCACGTTGAGAGGCCAGAGCGGACGTCAGCAGCCGCGGAGCCCGCAGGGTGAGCGCCAGATCTCCCCGCCCCACCGGTTACCACGCACACTGGGCTGGCTGCGGCCGGCACTGTGAGGACCTGGGAGAGAGCGCTGGTGGCGCTGCGGAGTCTCGAACCCGCGGTTCATCTGAGGCCGAGCAGCTGTGGCATTCTGGCCTAGGGTGGACTTGCAGAATCACGCGCGGCGGGACAGGTGCAGATGATTGTCCGCTCTGTGCGCGCGTACGGTGTTGGACCACCCAGCCCTCAACACCTGGTTCTCGGGAGGGGGAAGTCCACTCTCATTTTTCGCTCATCACCAATTATTTTGCAAAGTAAGTTCAAACCCACCGAGACATTTTAACCTAAAATGAATTTGGTTGTCTAGTCCTGGAATTGGAATGATGTTAACACTGACTTCCTTATTCCCCAGTGTGTACTTCCTGACTCAGCCACAATAAATGAACTGCATTCACGTATTCAGAGGTCCCTTATGCCTCCACAGTCTCCACAAAATGATTTTTGCACTTAAGAGTCCCCGCAGCAACTTAAAGAGCTTTTGCACAGGGAAATAATATTCCTTAAAGGAAACTTTAAGTGTTATTATTATCCACGGTTTGTAACGATTTCCAAGCTAGAGTCAAGAAATCAAATTCTCACACTCAGAAATATAAAGAAAATGTGTGTGTGTGTGTGTGTGTGTGTGTGTGTGTGTGTGCGCGCGCTAAGTGATTGTTTTTCACTGATTATACATTTTCAAGTACCATGGTATGATATCAAATCTCTATTTAAAAGCACTGAATGAAACGGAGGTGGATACCCCATTTTCTATGTGTTTTCCTATAACCTTTTAAGAGAAAGGAATTAAGATGTGAGCTCACTATGGAAGAACCCTGTTTTGGTTCTGGGCCCCTGGAGACCAGTGGTAGAAAGTTGGGAAGGCGACTAGGAACTATAGAACTCAGGTCTCACAGACAGAGGAGCAGGGAAGGAGGGAAGACAAAGGGCAGTTAACACCAAACTACTGTTCCTTTGTGTAATTTTAACATGACTAATGTAAAGTCCCCTTCTTTAAACTCACTTGAAGCTTTTAAAAGTGACATAAAGACAAATTCCTTCAGACAGTATGCAAGGTCGGCCGGGTGTAGCCTGACACCTCTCCCTCTAGCGGCAGTGCCCGGCAAATCAGGCTCACTTGCTCTCTCTGTCTCTGTCTCTCTCCTTTCCTTCCTCTTTTCCTTGTCCTCCTCCGTTTTCCTCATCTCCCACTTATTCTGCCTACTCCTCAGTTCTTCTTGATATCTCCCAGTCCCCTGTTCTCATCCTTACCTCTCTCCACATCTAACAGAATCATACTTCTATAGCTGTCTCAAACTGGCTCCTTATCAAGGATTTAATGAAACCTGGTGCAGGGTTATGACTATATAGGCATATTTGATTTGACTATATAGGCATGATTTATTTGATTTGATTTGATTTGATTTGATTGATTCACTGGTCATTTTTGCTCTTTGTGGTAAACACAACCAAAAGATGTTAGTTATAAAAAGCATTAATAACAAAGCCAGGCATGGTGAGGCATGCCTGTAATCCCAGTATTGGAGATGCTGAGGCAGGAGGATCAAGAGTAACTTCCAGGTCATCCTGGGCTATATAGCAGGACCCTGTTTCAAACAATAACAAAAGAAACAAAGCAATAAGAACAAAACATCAATTTACACGTGAACTTAAATATTTAAACAGTTTGTGTGAGCTTCCCTAAGGCAGTAAGTCAGAGGAAGCCACTTTGTTTTGCTAAAGACTACTGCCAACACCGTGATATTCCTGCCTCATAAACTCAGTCTTGCCTGGCTGAAGAAAAAAAAAAAACAACAAAGTTAAGGGTTGGAAGCCCTGGACCTCAGCTCGCTACTCCTTCCCCTCAGTCTTTGCGGCTTTGTGATTCACAGCGAGCGGCTTGGGGACAGCAGGAGCCACGACTGTTGAGCAAGCTACAGGTTTTGTTCTTGTCTGCGTTGGAGTCGGATCGGATCGGATCGGATCCGGACCCGGGTGGACGCTGGGAGGAGCCAGTGACATCAGAAACCAGTATCCTCACAGGCTCCAGGAGGGTTGCGCCTGTTTTCCCGTCTGCCACTGGGACACAGAAGGAAGGTGAAGTATACAAATTGCATCATCTTTGCTGCTTGGGGACCCGGTCCCACCCTTATGACATGTGCATGTGTGGCGCCTTTAGGGAGAAGGCGAAGAAGATTCCACATGAGGTCAGTGTTGTGGCCAACGGTTAGCCTTCCGCAGAAAGCCAGGCATACGGAGCTACTAGCCAAAAAAGGAAGAGCGCTCCTCACTGCCTCTGCCTCCAAGGATGTTTTCCAACCCGGCGTTGGCCACTCCCTGCGCCCTGTCGCCCCCAGAGAAGCTCGCACCCAAAGCAGACATCTGGGATTAGGCACTGTGCAGTCCCTTGGCATCAGAGCGGATCCGCCAAGGTCCCACCGCCAGGCTCGTCCGCCCCACACCCACCGTGATCTATGTCACTGAGCCCACGTGTCCCCGCTGATCACTGGAAGCTTGGGGATCACGCGGGTCCTCCTGCGTCATGGAGATGGAGCAACGACCGCAGGACCTGCTGCTGACATGGCGCCTGTCTTGAGCCGGCAGGGCCACCCGCACTCCCGCCAAGCTCCTGGTGGAGGCAGAAACGGGCACAAAAGGTGTTTGCGGTTCTCAAGAGCCCGCCCCCACCCCCAGCGGAGTTATTTCCCTAAAGACGGAAGCCTCTTTCCATCCCGCTCTGCTGGTTTGCTTGAGTCTAATTTATGTCATCCAAATACACTTGAGTCCAGCCCTGTGTAACAGGGATCTCAGGAAATGTGGAGCCCAGAGTTCTAACTAGCAGACTTCCAGAGATCTTGGACTAACTCCAGGGCTCTTAGGTAGGCTGGCTCTATGCTGATGACCAAACACAGTGGAGCCGCCTCACTAAGAATCCCTTGCCTTTTCTTCCCTATGCTTGCACAAGATAATAATCACATTTTATTTTCTGTCCTAATATAAGGAAAATGTTTTGGTAAAAAAAAAAAATATATATATATATATATATATATATATATATATATGTTACATAGTAATTGATTACATGGTTATTAGATTTCATAGTATTCAACTTCTGTTTATTAAAATCCTTTGTTACAAAAACAAGCATGATAATTTTCTCAGATGCAAATAAATTTACCTTTATTAAAATACTCCATGAGCTCCTTTTAAAATATTCAATAGGCCTAGCATGATGGTACATGCCTTTACTGTCATCGCTTGGGAGTCAGAGGTAAGAGGTTCACTGTGAGGACAGTCTGGAACTATAGAGTAAGTTGCAGGTCAGACTGGACCAGGGGGAGACTTTGCCTTGGGGGAAAAAAGAAATATATATGGCAGAAATAGACAAATGGAATTGTGTCCATTCAAAAAGCTTCTGCATAGCAAACCTAATGATCAACACTGTGAAGAGACAACATACAGAAAGTAGGAAATGCCTTTAAGCCACGTGTTTGACAAGGGATTGGCTCCTAGAATACAAAAGGTTCTCTCTAAACTCAATAACAATTAATAATGCAACAATCTAACATTCAAGTTGAAAAATAAGCAATGCCTTACAACAACAAAGAAACAATAAAATGAAACAATTAAAAAAAATAAAAAGTAGAAGATAAGCAATACACCTGAATAGTTTTCAGAAGAAGAAATATGTATAACCAGTTGGGACATGATAAAAATGTTCAACATCACCAACCATCAGGGAAATGAAAATCAGAATTGAAATAGAATATCCCTTTATCCCCAAATCATGACTCTTATTTGAGAGTAAAGATAACCAGTGCTGTTGAGGATGTGAGGAACAGGGAAGGCTTGCCTGCTGCTATGGTAACAGAAAGGAGTATGGGTTCTGTGGAAAATAATGTGAAGATTCCTTTAAAATATGAAAAACAGAGCAACAATCTTCTCCAATAATACCACCACTGGATTTCTATCAAAAGAGAATAAAATCAGTCTGTCAAAGAGACATTTAGACTGGGGAGATGGTCCAGTGCAAAAAGCAGAGACTGTATACTGTGTGTTGTGTGCAAGGAGAGTACTTCTAAAGGTCACTTCCTGCCATAACCTGGTCATACTTAGGACCATCCCTAAAGAGGAATGAGCAAGGAGCAACGATCCTTGTCTAAGTAAAAGGAAAAAAAGTTCCTTATTTATCATGAAGCATCTACTATATCCTTTTTATGCTTGTAGTATCAAGTTAAGTTTACATGTATTTTAACATTTTTACTTCATATAGATAAAAAATGTATGTGTATGTAAAGGATTGTTTCCCAACACTAAAGGTACTATCCAGGTATCTTTGCACATAACTGCATTGATAGAACAAGTTATTTTGAGATAGGGTCTCATGTAGCCCAGGATAGCCTCCAACTCCTTAGGAGTGAAGATAGCTTGACTTTCCTGACTCTCTGGTCTTCACCTCCTGAGTTCCAGAATAACAGCAGTGCACCACCTTGATGTCCATGCCATGTGTAGATGGAACTCAGGCCCTTGGGCATATTAGGTAAACTCTCTACCAACTGACCTTTATCCCTAGCTCTGTGTGGCTACAGCATTTAAAAAATGACTTTTAACATCTAGATTCTGCAATACAAGTACAAAAAGAATAATATCTGTAACAGACTATAATAAGAATAACACAAAGCAGATAGTAATTTCTGTGTGTTTGAGAAGATGTCTTGCCTTTGAGAGTTACTAGAAGATGCCACAAGATCTGAGTTGAATTAACAAAGCAACCTAAAAAATTATGACACTTAAAAATGAAGAATATATATTAACCTCTGTAAATTTATATAAGAACTTTCAAGTACTCTGTGCATGCTAGATGTAGTCATTATTTGCAGTTGGAAATTTTAAAATAAAATAGCAATGCAATTCTTCATCTTAGGCATTCTCTCAGAATTTAATGAATCAACTGGATAAGTGACCACATTAAATAATTATTTAGAGATAAATTTAAAGTAAAATATCTTGATAGGTAAATATATTGTGTTCCTATAAATCTTACCTCATAATATTTTCAAAGTACCTTGACAATCCAAATATATTCTTGAATTTTTGAGTGGCTTGTGTTAAAATGCAGATTTTTTTAACCATCTTTAGTGACTGTCATAAAAACAAAAACAGATGTAAATAGCATCTGCTTGTGAGGCAGACGTTAGGGCAACTCCACTGTCCACAACTCTCTGCAGGCTCTGATGGGACAGTAATTTGCAATCTGTGTAAAGTTCAGCAGCTTTAGAGGAAATATGGCACAACTGCCTAATGTGTCTGTGATTATCAGTTATGTCTACAGTTCTGTCATGCAATCATGCTCTTCATGATAGAATTCTCCGAATTATAACTGCACATTTCCCAAGTATTGTCACACTATTTTAGAGGCATTCAGCAAGGTATAAAAACTCAAGAGGAATAGATTAAAGCAAGTAAAACTTTAAGGATTTCTTCCTGGGTCCTGATCTTTATCCCCTTTCATCAGGAGTGTTTGTTTTCAGGATTTTATCAAACTCCTACATGCATTGACCTACTTAACAAGAAATAAGCACAGTTAAGTTACCATCCTCACTTTACAAATGAGTGAACAGAACATCTAACGGATGAAACACTGTTGAAGACTTCCAAAGCTAGAGAGCCAGTATGCTAAGACTGGGCCAGGGTGTGACTGAGGCT
The DNA here is from genome assembly GCF_020740685.1 of Jaculus jaculus. NCBI lineage: Eukaryota > Metazoa > Chordata > Mammalia > Rodentia > Dipodidae > Jaculus > Jaculus jaculus. The sequence continues at coordinate 1,121,281 of NC_059119.1, forward strand.
GGCAAAATAATGGGGCCTCAAATATGCCTAAGATCAGCTTCCTAGGACCTGAATTGATATTTCCAATGGAGGTAAGATTTCTAATCTGCTGACATGAATATCTTCAGGCTATTCTACAATCCTGATGACTACAAGGTAGAAGAGAGGCACAAGAGAACGGCAGAGTGGTGCCATGTGGGGACTCAAACTGCCACATCTGGCTTTGCGGATGAAGGGTGCATGTTGCAAAACAGCAAATCAAGAAAACATACTCTCCATGAGATGGTTGACTCTGTAATTTCACCTGAATTTTACTCTGTGGCATCTGAGTCAGACCTAAAATCCACAGACTGTGGGATGAACATTGAGTTGGAAAACACTAAGTGTGGGGGAACTTATCACAGCAGACCTGGATATGAAGGAGACACAGCGACCCAGAACTATCTGATACAGAACTCATGATGAGAATGGAGCTATTGAAAAGGGCCAGATAAAAACACCTTGATAGTAAAACAAAAATAACCCAGGGCAACAATTTGGTTTTCCTAGTAACAAATGCACATGCATCTTTCCAAGGCTGTAGGTCAAAAACTCATTTATACATCCACTCCATAGTTACTTTATGATAAAAAAAAACAACAAATCATCTTACATAACTTCAAATGGCAAATTTATGTATTTAATTATTTAGTGAACATCATATTTTATTTTAACTATGCATATACACATATATACTCAAGTACATAATTAGCAAATGAACTTAAAATAAGGAAGCAGTAAAATGAAAATTAGAACTCAAAAGTAAATAGAATGGCTAAGAACTCAGCTCTACAGAAGAAAATGCCTCTCTTTTGCTTTTTTAAAGAATTTTTTTCTTTATTACTGTCAGAGAGAGAGGAAGAGAAAGAGGGAGAATTCGTACACAGGACTTCTAGACACTGCAAACAAACTCCAGATGCATGTGCCACCTTGTGCATTTGGCTTACATAGGACATAGATAATTGAACCTGGGTCCTTCGGTTTTGCAGGCATGTGTCTTAACCACTAAGCCATCTCTCCAGCCCGAAAGTGCCTCTCTTATAAAGTCTCTGAGTTCAAGTTCCAATAAAGCTCCCCACACCTACAAAAGTAAACAGACTGCAGAAATGTGAGTAAATGCAGCATGTATCAAGAGCTATTATAGAGCAGTTAGTCTAAATTTGTATTCAATGATATTTTATGTAAAATAACTTCAATTGAGAAAGTTGATTAAGAATATGAGTAAGAAAAGAATGGGGGGGAATAAAACACAATATTTATAACCAATATAAGGAAGGTGAAGAACAAATTGTTTTCTTATATCCAAAGCCCATTTTAACAATTTATTTTAGGTGTTCATTATTGAACCATTAATTTTGAATTACTCCTCATCATGAATATTACATGACTAACAGATGAGGCATCAGGTGGAGAAATGTACCCATCTTACATGACTACCACTTTTCCTTTTATCTTTTCTCCTTGTTATAACACTGAAAACAATTTGGGCTAGAATAGTGCTATTATATAGAGGCAACACAATTGATATTTCATTCTAATTCTAACCAATGGGCAAAAGAAAAAAAATGAGGTCTTTTATTTGCTCTAAACTTTCTTTTTAAAGTGTTCATTTATTTGAGAGTGAATGAGAGAAAGATAAAGATACAGAACTAGAGAGAATGAGTATGAACACTCCAGGGCCTTCTGCCTCTGCAAATGAACTCCAGATACATGTGCTACTTTGTGGCCTGGCTTTATACTGGAGAGCTGGACATGGCCTTTGCAAGGAAACACCATTAACAGCTGAACAACCTCTCCAGCCCAAATTTTCTACCTTAATCTTTATTTTGTCTGTTTGTTTTCAAGGTAGGGTCTCACTCTAGCCCAAGCTGATATGGAAATCACTCTGTTGCCCAGACTGGCCTAGAAATCGTAGTGATCCTCTGACCTCACTCTTGAGTTGTGGGATTAAAGGCATGTACTGCCATACCCAACTCTGGTTTGTGGTTTTGTAGCTTTTTTCACAGTAGATCATAGGTAGAAAAAAAAAAAAATATATATATATATATATATATGGAAGACTATACTATATGTATATGATAGAGATTTATAAATGATAAATACACTGATAGAAGATAAATGGGTAGATGCTTATAGATTATAAATGACAGATGGTAGATAGGTGGTGAATGAATCTAGATATATTATAACATAAATAGAGAGGAGAAAGATTGGTGATAAATGATATATGTTAACAAGATAATAGATCATAAATATATCTATATAAATACATTCTAAAATCACATGCATTTGACATCATAAAACATCAATAACAATCAGTTCAAATGTAAATGGAATTAGAACCAAGAACATCAACAGCTTAACAGATAACTGTAAATGAATTGTCTCATAGACTGCATTGTTAGGGGCCTGAGCCAACTATTAATTCATATTGTAACATCATCAATCAGGAAAGTATATACTATGATCATCAGGATGAAATACAAAACTCTATGAAAGTGTCACTAAGATAATAGGGAGCCATAAAATTAAAAAAAGTACCTCCATTTTTCCTTAGGAAGGCAAGGAACAGAAAAATAATGATATAATTAAGCCAGATGGATCATTTATTATGTTAGGGATTCATCATTATTATGTTGCTATCAGAAAATACATGAAGTAATAATAAGAAATAAAATATTTTTGCACAGTTTAAAGTCCAAAATAATTTGTTACATTGCCTTATAAATAATATAATAATTATAATATAAATTTACATTATATTATTTATTAAGAAATACAATATAAAACATATAGTCACCTGAAAACTTGCACAATGACTTAAATAATGGAATTATTACACAATGACATGAGAATAACCATTATAAATACACTAAAGAGTAATAGAAAGTGGCACAGATTTGTAAACACTTGAAAAGTTTCTTAGGAGTTTGAAACTGAAAGACAACTACAACTTCCATAGATTAAAGGAAAACATGATAAAATAAAATGCTTTTTATATTCTGGATTGAACTTAAATGTGGAATGTTCACTTGCATAAATACTAGTCCAAAAGTAATTACAAAGAAGCTCAAAGAAAAATAAGATGACATAAGACCTGAAGTACATATCCAGCATAAAAGAGGGAAAAAAGTGCAATTGTAATTGTATTTCAGGAAGAATACACAGTGAGTAGCCAGAAAACATATTTATGAGTTAAATGTTATCTGACTCTATGCATTTCAAAAGTTTAGCCATAACCAATTTTTTTAAAAGTACAAAGGAAACTACACTGAAAAACTCGAGTCAAACTGCCAATTTTTGAACTATAGGCAAAATAAATAAGACCAATGTCAAGGACAACAGGAATGATTTGAAAGCACTGAAGGTGACATTCTACTCAGCAGTAAGAAAAAAATGATACAATGAAATTTTTAGGAAAATGAATGGACTTAGACCAGATCATACTCAATGGACACACACAATCACAAAGTGAAATGCTTAGTTTTCTTACTCATCTGCAGTTCCTAATCTGGATCAACTTGAGTTGCTGGCATATGAGATAAGCAACTCCAGGCCCAGTCAATAGGTTTGGAAGGGTTTGGTTGGGGGTGGGGAGAAGGTGGGCATAAATTAAAAAAAAATAATAATAATAATAACTAAACCCAGAATGCACTGATACCATAGAAACTTTCTCCTTGAAAGTACTCTAGAACATATAACCCTCAACAGGAGTATGGGGGGGGGGGTCCACAAAAAGAAGGGTCCTGGAGAGGGTGGGATGAAGCCTAACCTTGAAAAATTTTGACTCTGTCCTGTAACTACCAGTACCAGAAATTGGCACTACCCACATTGAGCTGTTGACCAGAGAGAACTATGAGGTTCCCAAAAATGTTTTTTCTATCAAAGCATTTCATTACCCACCTGAGGTAAAAGGTAAATCCCTATTGCTGAAGATACCATATGCTGCTGACTTAGAACACGGAGAGACCTGCCTAGAATATGGAAGAGAGCCAGTCTCCAGACAGCACATCCAGTGTCTGAAAGCACTAAATGAGCTACTACGGGAATGTGGCCAACAATAATATGAACAAGCCAGGGTCTAAGGTACTCAGAAGCAGCCAATCTGATAAGAACTACATACCAGTGCAATGATGGAACATAGCCTCAGTTAGCAACCAATGGCTTTCTGATTGGCTAAAAGATTAGCTCAGTAGAAAGGACCCCATATCTGGAATTGAGAACCAGGTCTGAATTCTGTGGTGATAAAGATCATATTCTCCAGTGTTAAGCTACCACTAATCTTTGGCTAACTGAGGGGCTACATGTGTCAATCTCTCCCTAAATTAATCCAATTTAACATATCTTGACTTCACTCTCTTCTGCTATCAGGTCCGCATTGCTGGCAGAAAACACCTGATCAAGAGCTGCTTGTGGAGTAAAAGGGGTTCATTTTGGCTTAGAGATTTGAGGGGAAGCTCCATGATGATAGGGAAAAGCAATGACATGGGCAGAGGGTGGACATCACCTCCTAGCCAACATCAGATGGATAACAGCAACAGGAGAGTGTACCAAACACTAACAAGGGCAAGCTGGATATAATGCCGATAAGCCCAACCTCAACAATACACTGCCCACAAGTGGAATTAATTTCCAAAGCTCCATCACCTGGGAACCTAGCATTCAGAACATCTAAGTGCATGGGGAACACCTGAATCAAAACACAAGACTGTCTTTCAAATTCAATACCAGGTGGTGCCAACTTGTCAATACAGGGGGGAATAAAACAGACTTTAAAGAATAGGACACTCCTTAAGCATTCAGACCCCTTCAAAAGACTCTGCTTTCTTTCTGTTGTCCTAATGCAGATCAGCTGACCTTATCTCAATGGTTGTAATCTCTTGTACAATTGCAGCTACTTACTCCAGTCAATTTCTAAACAATACAACCCTGCACAAGTTCTTAGGACATGGGCATAATAGCTAGTGTCTCACATAAACTGCTTCTAACCCAGTCCAGGCAAACTTCTCCCTAACCCTCACAAACAAAACCTCACAGTCCATAGTTCTTATTGTATTAGGTCTTTCAACTCTGGCCAGAATAGTCCATCAAGCAGTATGTACAACACTGTAAGGCATCTCTTAGGCTAAGATTTCAAATCTTTCCACATTCCTCCTGTAAAGCAGTTCCAAAAGGCCAAAGCCACACAGCACAGTCAGGATTCTAACAGCAATGACACCACTCTTGGTACCAACTTTATTGTTTCAGTCAGGTTTACATTGCTGGCAGAAAACATCCAACCAAGAGCTGCTTGTGGCTTAAAACCCAAGGGGAAGCTCTGAAATGGCAGGGGGAAATTATGGCATGAACATAGGGTGGACATTACCTCCTGGCCAACATCAGATGGACAACAGCAACAGAAGAGTGTGTCAAACACTGGCAAGGTGAAACTGGCTATAATACTCATAAACCGGACTCCAGCAATACACTGCTGCCAAGAGGTATTAATCCACAATTCACAATCAGCAGGGAAGCTAGCATTCAGAACACCTAAATTTATGAGGGACACCTGAATCAAACCACCACACTCTCCATTGGAGAATCTGTTTTTCTTTTTCAGCAGGTAGTGATACATGGGGAGATAAACTAATCTCATATTTATTTCTAATCTCTTCCCTTATTATCTCTTGCATTTCAGGGGTGATTTATACAACTTACATTTATCAGACTGCTCTCCCAATCTTCTTCAGTCCAAGGAATGTGTGCCAGAAAATAAGGTGTACAAAGCAGTCAACAGAGAGGTCCTCTTCCTCCTTTCCATCATGTTGTCTTTGCTCCCACAGGTGGCCCTGGCTCATTGTCTCTAGCAATGCACATTTTCCTCATTCAATCTTCAGCAAGTCTTATTTTCTAGGTTGATAATATAGATCATTTATGAATTTTAACAAATTACTATTCTCTATGATATTTTTGATATGTTTATGTAGCTAGCCTGTTATAAGATAATCTTTAAAAATATTTTATTTATTTATATATTTGCAAGAGCTTGGGCACTCCTAACTAGCTGTACACACACAAGAACTTTGAAGGGGGAGAGACTAGGAGGACAGTATTTTCAGTGTGATGAGAAGCTCAGCAGTGTTTTAAAATACTTAATATTTAATGACCTGCATCTTGAAATGAGCATGATAATTAAAACATTGTGATTAAAGCCCAAGTTAATTTTTCAAAAGCAGTAAAATATAGGTTTTCCATGTAATTAATGAAGCAAAGAAAATATAAATTTTATGTGATAATTAGACTGGTTTGTTGTGAAATTGAGATTACAGGTGATTTTTTTTCTGACATCAGAAATGAACTTAGAAACAAGTTTATTAAACAGCAATTAGCATTTTATGGTTTGTAAATAAATCATATTCTTAACCCTTGAATCTTCCCTTACCATTCTCAAACTCCATTTCAGACCTTAAGTGTCTCAGCAGTGCTCAAGTATGAATTATTAGAACTTTCATTTAAGTTTCATTTATGTTTAACTTTTCATTTAAGTTGTATAATACCATATGTTAGGATCAATTAGGTTTACTTTGATGTGAAATAAATGTGGATAGAATATTAGTTACTCAATGATTTTAAAATAATCATGCTACATATATAAATCCTTTTCATAAATGTTTTTATATTTATTTATTTACTTACTTGTTTGAGATAGAGAGGCAGATATATAGAGAGGAACAGAAAGACAAAGAGATAAAGAATGGGCATGCCAGAACTCTAGCCACTGCATATGAATACCAGCTCCATGTTCCACCTAGTACATATGGCTTTACGTGCTACTAAGGAATTGATCCTGTGTCCTTAGGCTTTGCAGGCAAGTGACTTAACTGCTGAGCCATCTAGCCAGCCTCAGATAGAAATCTTATAATAATTCTATGTCAAGTTTAAAGGTCTGTTCAATTTTATGGAACTATCTTTCCATCAAAATGAATTAAAAATAGAGGACATACAGATTTTCCATCAAATGGCCTCGTATTAAAAAATGTAGTCTTGGGCTGGAGAGATGGCTTAGCGGTTAAGTGCTTGCCTGTGAAGCCTAAGGACCCTGGTTCAAGGCTCGGTTCCCCAGGTCCCATGTTAGCCAGATGCACAAGGGGGTGCACGCGTCTGGAGTTCATTTGCAGAGGCTGGAAGCCCTGGCGCGCCCATTCTCTCTCTCTCTCCCTCTATCTGTCTTTCTCTCTCTGTCTGTCACTCTCAAATAAATAAATAAAAAATAAAAAATAAAAAAATAAAAATAAATAAATAAAAAATGTAGTCTTGCAATGGTCAATGTTTCTTCTGCTTCTATTAGGAATATAAGCCTTATATATTAAAGCCAATTTAACATTTTATACTACTTTCATCTCCTCTGTTCATCAAAAATTTTTCTTTCAGGTATACTGTACTTCAATCATACTAAAAATTGACAAACAATTTTTTGACAGATACTGTATGATTGCTGCTTTTGGCATTTTTCTCCAATTTCTCCAATTCACGCTGATGCTCTTTTGGATTGTTCATTTTTCTGTTATTCTGTTTTGATTTTCTCTAACACTTGTTCTGACACTATGGTGTATTCTACCCAATAACATGTGTCGTATATTAAAGGGGAATATGAGAAAGGAAGAACAGAATAAAACTGACATTGTGGTAGGAATGGTTGGTATGAGAATAACAGTTGAGCTCAGTTATCAAGCATAGTACACACATTAGATATTAACATATACATATCAAGTTAATAAATAAGTCATTAACTTTCAAAATATGGAAGTTTAATTTGTATCTCAATACAAGTTTCCCTATAATAAAATGCTGCTTTTATAAAATATACCTTACTCTATCTTCTTAGTCTTCTTAGGCTATCATACTTAATATTTGAAATATATATTAAAACCCTGATTCTGTCTTTATTCATGATTTGTGGGTAATCACATATATCTTGAATCATTGATATTCTTCAAAGCATTATTTCAAAATCCTAGAATACATATATTTAAGGACTCAACATAAAAGAATTACAACAGAAAAGAACTGGCATTGTGCATTAAAGATTTTAATGTAAATAAATAACAGCTTATAATGTGGTTACAAATTTGTCATATTCAGAAAGTCCTCTATTAATCAAAGTTATAAGAAAGGCTCTAGTCATGATAGTGTAAGAGAAGTGGTGCCTGGTTATCTATTTTATATGTGAAATATTCATCAATATTTAAAGGAGAAACTACATTCCCAAATTAGTCATATTAGTTATGTGTTGATGCATGATAAATCACCCCACAAAACAACCAACATTATAATCTCAAACTTTCTGTGATCAAGAATATAGACATGAAGTTGGTTCTCTTTAGAGGAGGTTTCAAATGTAAAGTGTGGTGAAGGCTGTCATCTCCAGGCTTGTCTGGGGAACACTGCTCCCAGGTTCCTTCATACCTCATTGATGGATTCTATTCTTCCGGCAGGCTGGCAAGAAGCTGTCCTGAGTGCCTGTTCTGTGGGCACTTCAGCATCATAGCTGTTATCATTCAAAGCATGAACCTCACAAGGAAAGAAGCGTCTCCCAGGACACAGGTATATCTTTGTAGTCTTATGCCAGAAGCCACACCTAACATGTTTGCTTCTCTTTGTGTAATTGAACTGCAATACTAGGTCTAGTTGGACTCATGCCAGCTGATTATGCAAGGGCTGTGATCTCCTGAGGTGCAGACCATGGTGCATCATTGCATACCAAAGGATACAAACTAGGACTATTTGTCCATACATCTAAATGAATAAAAGACATTCTCATGGGAGATAAGATAGGATAGTAATCAAGTACAAATCTATTTTGCTGCTAGTCTCATTAATGAAATAATTTTATGCCAGTAATAGTTAAATTACTTACAGTTGTCTTCTGGAACTCATTCTTTTTTTTTTTTTTTAATTTCCTAGCCTAGAAAGATAAAAAGTGAAGAATAAACTTTCCATGATAAACAAGTGTGTTTCAGTCATATCCACATTGCTAGCAGAAATCACACAATCAAAGGCAGCTTGTGGGGGAAAAAAAAAATGGGTTTTGTTAAGTCAATATGGGCTCCCAAGATGTAGGCACAAAGGACAGAGGCTTACCGAAGTAGAAGTGCATTACCCACATTCCTCAGAAAACCAATCAGCCATTATCCCTTCCTTGCCTAACAATGCCCCCAAGTCATGGTTTTCTATCCCCTTATTTCTTAGGACACCTGATCACTGTTCTTGTCTCACACCCTGGCTAACTTAAATTGCCCCCAAATGAACCTTTTTAATTCAACTTTTTCCTTCCTTGCCTTCCCCCAACTGAAAAAGTTCTATAAAGCCCACTATCAGAAAACTTAGGCTGGCTGTGTTCCTCTCTTGTCAGTCAGCCCTAGAAGCGCAAGCTTTTCCTGAATAAAAGTTTTCATCTTTGCCTCAGAGTGCTTTGCGTAGTCTTGGTCACTCCCAAGCCTAACATCTGGTGCCCTGAATTGGATAGGAGGTTTCTGTTCTGGTTGCCCTCTTGGGGCCAGACCTCCTTTCCCCTGACCAGACCACCGAGCTACCACTGAAAGCTTCAAACCGTCTCTGCCTGATTCCAGCTTTCACACTTACCAGAATTTGGCCTCACTCCTCTTCCCTTCTTCATCTTCTTCCTTCTCAGTAAGTGTCCCTCTCAGGTTGGCCTGCTCTCAGATTTAATACCTCCTTGCGGAAGCCAGGCCAGCATGCCACACTACACCTCTCGCCTGTTTTTGGGCCCCAACCCCAGGTCTTGAGAAATATGCACTCTCGACACTTTGGCTCTCTTGCTCTCTGGTCTACCATATTCTAAGGGCACCTTTTGGTTCAGTTGCATGATCTCAAGACACTCTTCCCCTTCCTCCTCTCCCTCCTGAGGTCTCATCTTTCACAGCCAGCTGCTTATGCCATTGGGAACACAGATGCCTGCCTCATCCAATAACAGACTAAAAAGCCAACAGGTGTTACCTGTATGGCCTCTGCCCACATGGGAGGTAAAGGCCCCATTCACCCTAATTGGTATTCTGTATAAACCCAGACTAAGCCCTGGTCCCTTTCTCTCACCCTAGTTTTGCTTTTTTCTTGTCTCCTTAAAAACTTAAAGCTTGGATGACATCAAACCTCATCATCTGATCTTTCTCTGCAACTCTGCCTGACCACAATATAAGCTGGACAATGGGTCCAAAAGTCCTGACAATGGTACTTTTGATTTCCAAATTCTCACTAATTTAGAAAACTCTGCCAACATATAATCAGGTGTTCCAAAAAACCCTATATTCAAGCATTTTTCACTCTAAATGCGCAACCTTCTCTCTGCCCTCCATGCTCCTCTCAACAGGTTCTTCTAGCCAAGGATTAAGGAATGCACTGTAATTCAATTCCCCCATATTCATTCTCACCCTCTGCTTTTGACCTAGACACCTCACATGTCCTGGCCACAATAGCTCCTCTGGCTCCTCCAGCTCCCTCAGCCTCTACTGACCCCCTGCCTGGTAACAAGGTTTGGTTTTTGGTCTCTGAAGTTGTAAATAGAACAGAAGTTTAAAATGGGAATGCATAGCTTCTCAATGAATGAAGGTGGGAATGGTTATCTGGAGTATGTATGAAAAGTGCACTTGAAATGAATGTGTGTGTGAGTATTATGTGACTTACAGCCCTATGGCTGAAGAATAATTTCTGTTCTGAGCAGTGCCATTTCATTGTGGAGGATGTTCTCCACCGAGCCCACTTTACTAGGTGGCATAGCCAACTTTTGCCGTTGAGTGTCCCCCAGAAGAAACACTGAAAGTAATTAATATCATAGACAAGGAAAAATGCAAGTTTCTCCTATACTTAAAGACTTGTAAAATAGAATCAGAAAGCTACCTTGTAGTCCTCAGGTAAGTCTAAAACTCTCCCTAAAATTTAGGAAGGAAAAAATAAGTGGGGTGAAGTTATGCTGTCCCACTGCATTCTCCAGAGGCAAGAAGTAAGTTCTGGGCTAGTCCAGGCAGATATACCAGTAATGTGTTAATTAGTGCTTTCCCCTGAATGGGTATTTCTCTCTCTGGGGATTTTGCTGCCCCAGGAAAATCCCTAATGGTTCTTTCTTAGCTTCCCTGCCTTGCAGAGCCAGGGGGCTATAGGAACAGGGAGTCTCAGGATCCTAGCCTCAGCATGATGGTGAATGTGAAGTCCTTTGAATACATGGGGACTTCTTATAAGAAATTTGTAACTGTTTTAACATTTATTTTATCTTTCTACACTTATGTGGATGAACCGCTAACAGACAAGAGCTTCAAGATTTATGTTTAAATTTAGAAGTGCTTGATGCTAAGTTTGTAAGAAAATTTCTAATAATGTTCAAATTTGCTTTCATATTTTTAAAAACTATGTTTCTGAAAAGTTATAAATAATGAAGATCCCAAGTCAATAAATGATAAAATCTAAATATTTATTCTGGGTAAATAGTATAAGTCAACTCTGGTCTACTCTTATGTAAAGGTTATTTCAAAAGGCCTTTTGAGGACAAGAAAAAAAAAAAAACTTAATGGTCATATTGAAAGTCTCATGGTAAGGACAGTAAAAGTTTTTGTGCTACTTGTTAGATAAACTGACTAAAGAAGATAAAGTAGAGAATAAATTTTAAATGTTGGATGTTAAATGTTTGATGAAAAAGATTTTTACAGTTATTATGTGTAAACTTTTTGGATAAACATATGAGTAAGCTTAAATACAAGGTTAGAAACAAAGTTGATTAACTAAGTCTTAAAGTACTTGATCAAATTACAGACTCCTTGAGATAAACAATGAATGTTATCCTAGGGCTTACATCAGACTAATAAAGTATGGTCCTGGCTTGTAGCAGGTTGCTATGGTATTCAGGGTGTAAACTTAAAAGTTTAACTCATTGATGTTAATCTGGTCATGATAACATTCAAGAAAGACTGACTTTAGTATACCTAACCAAATTAACTCAGTTCCCTTGTTCCTCTATTTGTCAGCCTTTTGACTAAATCTTAAGGTTAAAATTGGCTCATTAGTATTTAATTTTCTCATATGGTTATTATATCTAAAACTCTGCCTCAAAAAAACTCACAAAAATTATTTACGCCTTTTTCCTATTTTATAAGATAAAAAGACCACATTTGGAAATTGCTTGCAGTGGCAAGTGGCCCTGACATGCCCAGTCCCTCTCTTTTCCATGAGACATGTCTCCTTTCTCATTAGGTCATAACAGTTAGTTCCAATTCCTCTCTTCTTTGGATATGTTAGATATAGCAGAATTATTTCAGAAATTGACTTATAGATTGGGCAGACATCTTATTTAGCTTTTGAAAGTGCCAAATTTCCTCCTAAAGAGAATATATACAATATTATATAAAGGTTTCCTGATTCTGATGAATTTTAATTTTTTTTTAATTTTTCATGTCTTCCTATGTAAGCCAAAAATGTTACTATATAATATAGATTTCTTGTTTATTTTGAACTCTATTATCAGGTCTTTTGTTCATAGTTTACACTCTGTAGCCTCATATGCCTTAAATAGGTAAACTCTACTGTTTGTTAATATCAGACTTTCCCAGATATAAGAATATTGTAATTTGGTTTATACAAAGACCATGATATTTGGCTATCACTAAGCATACATCACCATGCCTGACTAAAACTCTGTAATTTTAAGATGGTTTTTGTCTTGTTCATGCTGGTTTTGCTGCATGATTATCACTGAGGTTATAATCTAAGTCTTATAAAAAATGACTTATTGTGATTTTGTTCTTAGGAAAACTGAAAAAGCTTCCCATGTCTTAGGAAAATATATTGTATATAAATACTATTAATATAGTTTGTCTAAGCTTCATATAACAGTCATAAATATTTATTTAGTTAAGCCTAAAAATTGTTCAATGGTAAAAGATACTTCTTTAAGAAATTACTTTGTGTATGTCATATTGTCTATAATATATGTTAAAATCAGGCTTGCACAACTCAACTATGAACAGGTTTCATTATATTTTTAATCTATGTATAATTAAGTCTCAGTCAAGTTTTCACTTAATTGTCTTCTCATTTTCTATAATCTTAAGTTCATTGCTTTAGAGATATTGATACTTAAGGCATGTTTCCTACCTTAGAAAAATAATCTTAAATTTCTGTTCTGCTTCCAGTTTTGGTGGAGGGCTGGTAATTGGTACTTGCACTGGTATACAGATTAACCAAAGTTGTTTTCAAACACAGATGTCAAGTTTTTACACTGTCTTGTCTTTACCTGGCATACAATTTCTAGAACAATTCAATTGGCTTAAAGTTATAAAATAATTTATAAAATGTTCCTCTTATACTTTATAACTAACAGATACTTAAGAAATAGAATGTGTATACTTTCTATGTTCCAGATATAGCTTATACTGTCACCTGACAACTAAACTTAAATATTAATCAAAATGATTTTAAACTATTGTGTCATTCTTTAATCAGATATGCTTTGTTAACCAAATATATTCTGCACATTTTTAACTAATCTGTTTTGCTAATCAGATAATTTCAGTCTCTGTGAGTGATTAATAACCATATGTATAAACCAAAGTCAATTGGATACATTGGAGTTAAAAAGATAACCAATATTTAAGTTCTTACTCCCAGGTCAGGGAGATGATGGGACACTTGCTAACTTCTAGCCTCTGGTAAGCAACCTGTCTTCTTGATCAAAGAGGATATGGAGACCCAGATATAAATTCCAAATCGGTATCTGCAATAGGAGGGTCACATCAGAGGAAAACCAGTTCTCCAGACTTTCCAAAAGTGGGAGGGCCCGTGGTCACCATGTTCTTGACTTATCCTACCAGATGACAATGCTGAGTGTCACAGAACTCCTCACAGGTCCCTGAAAGTCTCTCCTACAGTGCCATTATTGACCTCCAAAATATACACTTAATTCTGGCCCCCAATAAGAAAAAAATATAACTAAATTATAAACAAAGATTCAGACGAATAGGATACCCTGAATAATGCAGGATTACAATACTAAATTCTAACATTAACTCATATCTTCTGCCTTTGCCTGTCCCTGATTAATCAGCCACTGCTGTATTTAAAAAAAAAAAAAAAATCCAAACTTAGCTCTCCTGCCAAAGTCCCTTTACAAAGCTAAGGGAACCCTCGTGAACCCCTAGACTCCAAATCAAAGCAGACGCTGCCTTCTCCAACTCGATCTAGGAAGCGCCAGCCCTGGCACTTCCAGATCATCACAGCCTTTTCTTCTTTATTCCATAGAAAAGGGGTGTATGGCATTGGGAGTTCTAGGCCAAATAAGGGTCCCTCCTTTGCCCCTATGTCTTAACTTTCTAAACAACTAAAACACTGTCCAGGGTTGGCAATTGTGCCTATGTGTTCTTACTGTAGCTGCTCTTCTGGCCCAAGAGGCAAAAAAATTCATTTTGGAGCAACAGCTCACTGTCCATCCCCCCCACAGTCTTAAAAAACAAATTCTATTCTCAAAACTCATCTGTCTAAACTGACTTATGTTACCCTTGACCCCAGCTCCTCCCACTTGCCTTAGCCAGAATCAGAGTTCTTCCTCAGGCTCCCTCCTTCATTAGCCTTTACCCTAACTCATCCAGGGATAAGTACACCACCTCCCCAATGGGCACTCTCAAACTTAAACTCTCTCATGTGCCTACTTTTCCTAATTCCAAAATGCAACTCTTCAAAACACTGATGCCTCTCCGCCTCCTCTCTCTTGTCCCAAGCCCTCTATCCCTCACCTCTTATTGTTCATTCTCCCCTTGAACCTGGAATTTTGATGTCATAGCGGTTGACAAGGGTAACACACTCCTTAATTCTTCCTTCTGTCCTCTCATGGGGTGTGCAGAGCCCATCTCCCTCACCTTATCTATAAGAGATGTCTCCAGAAACTGCCCCCAAACTAGCTCAGTATATAAATGAAACAAAAGAAGTCTCTGTTTCATTCAGGACCAAGTTATAACAGCATGGTACACTGGAGCTGACAGAGGGTGCTCATTATCAATCTCACCACTCTATCACCTCTAGCCACCATGGAACTGCCTCTTCATCACCTTCCCTGAAGGGAGAACAATTGACCAAATTATCAAGCCTCTCCCATAAGATCACCCCTATGATAAGCATGAAAATAGTATAGAAGAAATACTAACCTTAGTCTCTTATAATTAACAAAAGGCTGGAGCCAGGCTTGGTGGTGCATGCCTTTAATCCCAACACTTGGGAGGTAGAGGTAGGAGAATTATGCGAGTTTAAGGCCACCCTGAGACTCCATAGTGAATTCCAGGTCAGCCTGAGCTAGAGTGAGACCCTACCTCAAAAACAAACAAACAAACAAACAAAAAAGGCTAGAATGTTACCTCAGGATGGGCTCCCAATATGGAGTCACCAAGGACAGCAGAATTGTGACAGAGGCATAAGGAATTAGATTATCCACTGTGGTTGTTTGATTAAGGTGTCCCCCATAAATGTAGGTGTTCTGAATGCTAGGTTACCAAATGATGGAGATTTGGGAATTAACATCTCCAAGAGGTGGTGTACTGTTGGGAGCAGGCTGATGGATGTTATACCCAGCTCCCCCTTGCTAGTGTGTGGCACACTCTCCTGTTGCTATTGTCCACCTGCTGTTGACCAGGGAGTGATGTCCACCCTCTGATAATGCCATCATTTTCCCCTGCCACTGTGGAGATTTGCTTTAAGCCTGTAAGACAAAATAAACCTCTTTTTCCCATAAGCTGCTCTTGGTTGTGTGATTTCTATCAGCAATGCAAACCTGACTACAACACTAAAGTGGTACTGAGGAGTGGGGTTGCTGCTAGACACCTGACTGTGGGTTTGGCCTTTTGGAGATGATTTTCAAGAGGACTGTGGCAGGATTTGAAATTTTGGCTCAAGGGATGCCTTGCAGTGCTATAAGTTCAGCTTGATGAATTATTCTGGTCAGAGTTGAAAGGCCTGAATGCAGTAAGAATTATGGATTGTGAGGTTTGGCTTATGAGGGCAAGAAAGAACTTTCCTTGGATTGGGCTAGAGGTGGTTTGTGTGAGAGGCTTACTATTATGGCCATGTCCTGAGAAGTTGTGTGGGGTTGCAGTGTGTAGAAATGGACTGGTGTGTGCAGAGGAATATTACACAGAAAGAAAAATCTTTGTGTGAACTGCTGCCCATTCAGCTGCAAATGAGAGATTACAGCTTTTGAGACTGGGCCAGCTGACCTGCACTGGGGCAACAGGAAGAATGTAGACTCTTTGAAGGGACCTGAGTGCTCAAGGGGTACCCTGTTCTCCAAAGTCTGCTTTATCCCCCACTGGCACCTTACCTGGTATTGTGGAGTATAAGAGATACAGGAAAGAGAGGGTCACTGAGTTTGCAATGCAGTCTTGTGTTTTGGAAATGGCCATGGGCAGTGTGGAGCAGGTTTGTTGATGCCTGCGTGGACACCCCATGGGACCATGAGGATGAACTGTGGGTAGCATTGGAGACCCAATTGAGGTTCCAGGACCACAAGATGGCTGCCAAGAAGAGCTACAGGCCCCAGATAAAGTTTTCCAGGACTGTGAGTAGCCTAGCTAGAGGGGCAGAATTAGAACTCCAGAGACTTGGGTCTGGTTAGAATTACGTGATTTGGAGACTTGTCACTGGCTAGAGTTGTTTGACTTGAAGATACAAAGTTTGATTATTTTTACACTGTTTGTTTTAAATCTTTTATGGTTGAATATTTCTTTGCTATGCCCAGTGCCATCTTTTGCAGTGTGAATGTTTATTCTACCAATATGTTTTTTTTGGGGGGGGGGGATTTTTGGTCTTATGGCTCACTTAAAAGATCTTGGACTGTGGAGATATTCGAATATCATTGAGATTGGTAAAAACTATTGGGGCTTTTAAAGTTGAACTGAATGTATTTTTTTTATATATATATATCATATGTAGGTTTAAGTTTATGGAGGCCAGGAGAGGAATGTGGTGGCTTGATTCATGTGTACCCCATAATCTTAGGTGTTCAGAATGCTAGGTTCCAAGCTGATAGGGATTTGGGAACTAATACTCCAGGAGGCAGTGTATTGTTGGGGGTGGGCTTATGGGTGTTATACCCAGCTCCCACTTGCTAGTGTGTGGGACACTCTCCTGTTGCTATTGTCCACCTGCTTTTGGCCAAGTGGTGATGTCTACCCTCTGCTCATGCCATCATTTTCCCCTGCCATTGGGGAGTTTCCTTTTGAGCCTATAAACCAAAATAAACCTCTTTTTATTCCCCACAAGCTTCGCTTGGTTGGGTGATTTCTAACAGCAATGTGAACCTGACTGTAACATCCACATTCTTCAAGAAACCACTCAGCTTTTATCCCTTCCTTGCCATGATTTCCTGTCCCCTTATCTCTTAAGTCAACTGGTCACTGTTCTTGTCTCACACACTGCCTATCTTATATCTCCCCTAAAGGGACCTTTGTTTACTCAACCTTCACCTTCCTCACCTTCCCCAACTGAAAAAGCTTACTATCTGAAAACTTAGACTGGCTGTTCTCCTCTCTTGTGAGTCATCCCTGGAACTCATGTTTTTCCTGAATAAAAGCTTTCATCTTTGCTTCAGAGTGGTTTGTGTAGTCTTGGTCACTCCCAAACATTGCAGGTTTATTTTGGCTTATAGACTCAAAGGGAAGCACCATGGTGGCAGGGGGAAATGATGGCATAAGCAGAGACTGGACATTACCTCCTGGCCAACAGCAACAGGAAAGGGTGCCAAACACTGGTGAGACAAAGCTGGCTATAACACCCATAAGACTGCCCCCAATAATACACTGCCTCCAGGAGGCATTGATTCCCAAATTTCCATCACATGGGGACCTAGCATTCATATTATCTAAGTTCACATGGTATACCTGAATCATATCACCACATTCCACCCCATGCCCCCATAAATTGATAACCATACATGATGTGAAATGCAATGCATGTATCCAACTTTAGAAGTCCCCATAATTTTTTTTATCAATCCCAGTGATGTTCAAACATCCCCACAGCGCAAGGTCTTTTAACTGAGCAGCAATACCAAAAACAAACAAACAACAAAAACCCATAATGATGCAGAATTAATTGGGATATTCTGGGTTTTGATATATATGTGGCTATATTGTATATAACTGTATATTGTATATTCCATCTTGTCAGATACTTAGTTTTCAAATATTTTCTCTAACTTTTCAGGTTGCCTTTTCATTCAGTTATTTCCTTTGTTTGCAGGTGATTTGAGGGTTTCTTTTTCTTATTTGTATATTTTTGTTTTTGTTGCTAATGCTGTTTGGGTCATATACAATAAACCACTGCCTAGACTAAGATAAGAGCATGAGGTTCTTCTCCCATGTTTCTTTCTAGGAAGCTTATTTGTTAGTTTTAAATTGGATATTTTCGAGTGTTGTATGTTTGTGAAATATTTAATAGTTTTGGTGGGTGGGTAGTGAGTATAAAATGTAAGAATATTTTCTTTTAAATCCCTAACACTTAAAAGTATGTCAACTTTGAAATAAAGAGATATTAAAAAAAAAACATTCATACTGAAAAATATGGCATTGGGTATAACAAAAATATTGAATCAATACAAGATATAAACAGGGCAAACATAAAACTCTGTAGCTCCATGTCCAACAACTATAACCACTGAGTCTCTGGCATTCCAATTCTGCCCCTCCAGATAGGCTACTCACAGTCTCAGAAAACTTTATCCGATGACAGCAACTCTCCTTGGCAGCCATTCCATAGTCCTAGAATCTCCACTGGGTCTTCACTGCAGCCCAGAGTTCATCTTCATGTCTCAATCAGGTCTCCATGCAGTTAATCCAACAAGCTTCCTTCATATTGCACATGGCCATTTCCAAAATACAAGACCATGTAGCAAGTTGAATGGCCCTCCTTTTCCTACATTTGTTATACTCCATAATATCAGGTGAGCTACCAACGTGTTACTCCAGGAAGGGAGTAAAGCAGATTTTGAAGAACAGGACACTCCTTCACCATTGAGACCCCTTATGGAAAGAACTAGCCCATGTTTCTCAAACTATCAAGCTCCTTCTATGAAGCCAGAATTACTCTAATATCCAAACCAGACAACTAAACAAAAAAAAAAAATTACTACAGACCAATCTCCCTCATGAACATAGATGCAAAATTTTTTAACAAAATACTGGCAAAGAGAATATAAGAATATATCAAAAATATTATTCATCCTGACCAAGTAGGCTTTATCCCAGAGATGTAGGGATGGTTCAACATATGCAAATTGATAAATGTAACACACTATATAAATGGACTGAAGAACAAAAATCACATGATCATCTCAATAGATGCAGAAAGTGGTATTTGCCAAAATCCAACTTCCCTTCATGGTCAAAGCCCTAAGGAAACTGGGAATAGAAGGAACATATCTAAACATAATAAAGGTTACTTATGACAAACCTATGGTTAACAAAATACTAAATGAGGAACAATTTGAAGCTTTGCCATTCAAATGAGGAACAAGACAAGTGTGTCCACTGTCCCAACTTTTATTTAATATAGTACTGGGACTCAGCTATAGCAGTAAGACAAGAGACACATACAAAAGGGATACAAGTAGGAAAGGAAGAGATTGAATCATTAGTTGCAGATGATATGATTCTGTACATAACAAATCCTAAAGACTCTACCAGCAAATGGTTAGAGCTGATAAATGCTTTTATCAATGTAGCAGGATACATAATTAACATAGAGAAATCAGCTGCCTTCCTATATACTAATAACAAACATGCTGAACATGAAACCAGGGAATGAATCACTTCCATTCACAATTTCCTCAAAAAAATAAATAAATAAACAAATAAAATACCTTGAAATAAACCTGGAAGTGAAAGATCTCTACAACTTTAAAACAAGTGAGAAACTTCAGAGGACACTAGGAAATGGAAAGACATCCCATGTATTTGAATTGGATGAATCAATACTGTGAAAATGTCAATCTTACCAAAAGCTATCTACACATTTAATGCAAACCCCATTAAAATCCAATTATATTCACCATGCAAATAAAAAAAACAGGTATCCTAAAATTAGTTTGGAAGCAAAAATATCCAAAACAATTCTGAAAAACAAAAAATAGGCTGTTGGTATCACCATACCTGATTTTAAGATATAGTATCAAAAATAGCACAATACTGGCATGAAAACAGACACATAGGTCAATGAAACACAATCGAAGACTGTGATGGTTAACTTTGCCTCAATTTGATCTGTTTAGGAATCCACAGACATTCCTCATAAGTGGGTCTCAGAGGTTGCTTCCAGAAAGGATTAATTAAAAGAAGCATCCTTCCCCACAGTGGGTGGTCTCTTTCAGAAGTGGGGCTTTACTTAAGAAAGCTCTGGGAAGGAAAATATCCCCTCCTACCACCTGGCTGCTGGTGCTGCTTGCTGCTTTCTAGAATCGACTAAAGACCAGTGTGGACTGAAGATCAGCATGGACTGAAGAGGAGTGTCTGTACAGGATACCTCCAGGCCTTCAGTGCTGGATTGGGACTGCTGAGGAATCCAGCCTCGTGGACTGAGAAGCTACCAGGTTCCATGACTCTCTAGCCTGAAACCTGCTATTGTTGGAGTTCCATAAACTATCCAAGAAATTCCCTTTTTAATACAATTCATTCTATGGGTTCTATTGCTCTAGAACCCAGAGTAATACAAGTACATAGATGTATTTCTGGGCAGCTACAATCATCTGATTTTTGACAAAATGCCAAAAATACCCATTAGAGAAAAATCAGCCTCTTTAAAAAATGGTTTTGAGAAAACTGGAGATATTTATATATGAAATAGAACCTTATCTCTCTCCATGCACAAGCAAATGGACCAAAGACCTTAATATCAGACCTGAAACTCTGAAAGTGCTAGAGGAAAAATCAGGGGAAACTCTTTAGTATGCTGACATAGACAATAACTTTCTGAATATAAACCCCCATTGCTAAGGAAAGAAAACCACTAATTAACCACTGGCACCTCATAAAAGTAAAAAGCTTTGTACAACAAAGGACACTGTGAATAGAGCAAAAAGGTGACCTACAGAATGGGAAAAAAAAAATTGCCAGCTATACATCTGACAAAGGATTAATAACCAGTATATACAAAGAACACAGAAAACCAAATAATAAAGAAATCAAACAAACCAATCAAAAAATGGGCTATGGTACTAAATAGAGATCCCAAAAGAAGAAATACAGGTGGATTATAAACATCTAAAAACATGTTCTACATCATTATCCATCAGAGAAATGCAAATTGAAACTACTTTGAGATTCTACCTCACTCCTCCCAGAATGACTACTATGAAGAAAACAAATGATAATAAATGCTGGTGAGGATGTAGACAAAAAGGAACCCTTCTACACTTTTGCTGAGAAGGTAAACTGGTACAGGAATTGTATAAATCAGTGTGAAAATTCCTAAGACAGCTAAAAATAGACCTACCATACAGCTATACCTCTCCTAGGCATATATTCTAGCAACTCTCCTCACTACCTTAGACATACTTTCTCATCCATGTTACTGCTGCTCTATTCACAGTAGCTAGTGTAGCAGACAGCCTCAGGTTCACTGAGATGAACTTCCAGACCAGGCACAGTTATGGAGGAAGGGGTATTTATTGAAGCTTACAGATCCAGGGGAAGTTCCATAATGGCAGAAGAAGCTGGCCTGCTTTCACAGGCCCAAGCAGAGAGAGAGAAGCACAAGACAAAAAGTCAAAAGCCTCACACACGTCAGGAACTCCTGCTAGGCACACTTTGCACATCTGAAATCTGAAACTCACCACCACACTTTAAGATCCACCCAGTGACACTGCCTCCAGCCAGGTGGCTGCAGATGCAAACTACAAACAATAAAGAACTGAATATATTGGGGGCCATCTATTCAAACTACCACATCTAGGAAATGAACAAACCTAGATGTCCCTCAACTGATAAATAGATATTGAAGATGTGGTACACTTATACAATGGAGTTCTATTTAGTGGTAAAGAAAAAAAAAGAAATTTGAAGGGAAATGGATGTATCTGGAAAGGATTATACTAAGTGAGGTAACCCAGGCCCTAAAAGGCAAATGCTATATGTTTTCTCTTATATGTGGAGCCTACCTACAGATGTTTAGAGTTGTATGTGAGTTGGAATAAAACATAGTAATAATAAAAAACAATAAACAGAGATCAGTAAGCTAGGAAGGAGCTGTAAGGAAGGAAGTACAGGGAAGGATTTAAGGGGATGGTATTGTGTATATGTAAGTAGAAAAATTACTGGAGGTGGAGAGGTCTGAGTGAGGTCAGGGGAAGAGACTGATTAAAGGAAGGGTAAGGAGAGACTTAATCTAAATCTAAGAGGGGATGAATAAGCCTTATAGAAATCTACTTTACTGGATAATGGCATGCCCAGAAGCCATAGATTATTACAAGAAAAAATTCAGTACCAGAAATGTTATATTTTCCAGTGAGTCATTGGCTGGGTAGGTCCTTAATGCCCCCAAAACAT
Organism: Jaculus jaculus; assembly: GCF_020740685.1. NCBI lineage: Eukaryota > Metazoa > Chordata > Mammalia > Rodentia > Dipodidae > Jaculus > Jaculus jaculus. Next base: position 1,143,861 of record NC_059119.1, read on the forward strand.
TACAAACCATTGCTAAGCCTCTTGGTGTCCCACCAGAAATAGATGGTAAGACACAATTTCTGAAGACTACAGATGCTTGGGCTGAAAGTCACTGAAAAATCATGCTGGATGCACTTCAACTGAAAACCTCCTCACTGTGAATGAGCTGACAGAAAGTTGGAACTAAAAATAATGCTGTATCCAGCCCTATGAGAGAGGCAACTGATCAATAGAAATAAACAAAAGTGGACATTACAAGCTTTAAGAATGTCCAGCCAAGCCAAATGGGCCAACAGGTACAATAGTGCAATATGGGGGAAACCAACCACTTTCTAATTGGACTGGAGACCATTCCACAGAAGGAAATACATGCCTGGTACTGAAAATCTACTGAAAAGCCTATGGCAGAGGAGGTCATGAGCCTTAGAGGAGCAACACTTCCTGTTGCTTGGCTAAATGAATATATTATGCTCACCACACTTTCCTGTAAGTACTTTTCTTTTTTCTTTTCTTTCTTTTTTTTTTTTTTTGGTTTTTCGATGTAGGGTCTCACTCTGGTCCAGGCTGACCTGGAATTAACTCTGTCATCTCAGGGTGGCCTTGAACTCATGGCAATCCTCCTACCTCTGCCTCCCGAGTGCTGGGATTAAAGGCATGTGCCACCACGCCCGGCAAGTACTTTTCTTAATGTTCATACCTATATATCTACTTTCACTCTTGGTTGTCAAAGCTTTTCTTTTCAGATGGTGTTGACCACCGGGATGACTCAAAAAGCACCATAGTGTTGAGAAGAAATGACAGTGGAGTGTTCAACACTGAGATAGCTTTGTAACACCTTGCAAGGCTCAATGTCTATTGTAGAGGTGGCAAAAAGAATGTAAGAGCAAAAGGAAGGATGGGACTATTTACAAAGCAATCTTCCAAACACAAAATGGCCAGGATATCCATGACCTCACAAAGCCTGACACTACCTACACAAGACCCTCATATTAGGAGGAAAATATGGTGACATCAAAATAAAAGAGACACTAATTGAGAGTGGGAGGGGATTGATGGAAGGTGGATTTATGAAGGGGAAAGTAGAGGAGGGAAGAGATTATCATGGCTTATTGTGTACAGTTATATAAGTTGTCAATAAAAAAATTCAAAAAATTTTAAATGCTAAAAATTCTCATATGTTACATTTAAGTCCATAGTGACTCAAGTCCTTTTCCCAATGTATTCTAAATGTTGATAATTGTTTTTCTTGTTAGAATAGAAAGTTTATAAATAGAAACATGCAGCTTTTGAAAGTTAAGTAAAAGACAAATTTTGAAAATGATAAATCAGAAAATATAAGATATGTAGTCTATCTAACTTTAAACAGTAAATTAAAATAATCTGATTAACTTTTTAAAAGGTGTTTGTTTCTTTAGTAATTATTGCATTTTTTTTTTGAAAATTTCATCTCTTGAGCATTGTTTCCTAGACAACAGGAGGATCAGCCATAGAACCATCATGAATTTATGAAGAATTAGGAATAGAATGTTATTTTATGCCAAACTTGTAAAAGGTAAAAAGAAGGACATGAACTTTATTAATAACAAAGTATAGGTATAAAATGCATGTCATTTGCAAATGTAGCAATAGTAAACTATGCTAGCTCACTGAATCTTCCTTTTGCAAGTAACGAAGAGACAGAAGATCAACTGAGGAATATCAGAAAGTAGAAGAAATCAGGGAATGCTGTTTCTAAAATATTTTAACAAATAATTTTGTAATATATTATTGCAATTCATTACATCCAAAGTATATTCATAAGATATTTTAGATTTGCATATTTTTCTTGAAAATTTAAATTTCTTCTACTAAAATCTCTAAAAAGACAGAAGGAAATGACCTCTCTGATGGTTGACTTTAAGCCTTTAATAATCGAGCAAATCTGGACTTGAAGTTCCTGTGAGGATATTTGAACCTTATATGAAGATTCCTTCTACACATTATATATTATGACATTGAGGTTCAAGATCTCATTGCCTTTCAAAGTTTTTCATAGAATAATAAATAATAGTTACTTTAGAGAGAAGGAAAAAAGATTTATTATCTAGTAACCTGGTTTTTATGTACTGCAAGACAAATCACTACATATATTCACTAAAGCAGAAACAGAAGTTTCTTCCATGATCACACAGGGACTCAATTATAGGCGAGTGTTGTGATGCCTTCATTTCCTCTGTTTCCTTCAAGACATTCCTAATGCACTTGCCAGAGTCAGAGAAAGGATGAAGCTTTATGAGTTTTCTTCTTGAGATGAGAAACAGCTACCTGGTATTTCAAATCATCTCTCGTTCCAGTCATCAGCTCAATGCCTCCTTGAAAGCTTGCCTACTGGCTCTGACAGTTTTAACACACCATGACAGCATCACTTTTTTTTTTTTTAAATTTCTGGCCTTAGTTAATTATTTTTTTCAAGTTTAAAATGATTCTTAAGTCTAGATATAATGCATTTGTTACTGTGTTAAGATCACCGGAAAATATAAAATTAACCTACAATATGAAAATAGATAGTAATAATAATAAAACTCCATGTAAGTATTATAAAGTGTGAGAGCAAAGAAATAAAAGCCAAGTATCTCTAAATGGTGGGGTACATTCTGGTAAATGTTTCATTAAATGATTTGTTGTACAAAGATTATAAAGTGCACAAACATAGAGTGTTTGGGGTACTTCATGCCTAACTGCATTGTACATCATGCGTCTATTCACTCAGCCACACACCATCTAGTATCCATTCATCATCTGTGCATTCACCATTTGCCTGTCATTTATCTATCTGTCTTTCACATGCCTTATTCCTAATGTAATCTATTTCCCATCTATTCTCTAAATATCATCTACATATCTACCTATTATCTTTCATACGATATCAATATTCTTATGAAAAAATACTTAGAAAATCAAATACTTCTGTCCTGATTCTTTCATGACACATTAACTACAGTTGTGTTATCTAGGACTCCATCTTATTATAAGCCTGTGCTTATGTCAATAAAATCATTAACTTTGTTATTACTTTTGTTTGTTCAGAATATTTCTGAGATTAATCCATATGAGAGTACATAATTTGTATTTTTTTAATTTAGATCATTATTCTGTATCACTTTCTCATACAAATTTAGAATTTCATTAAAGAAAAAGTATCTTAATCCATGCATCCAATTTTGCTCAAAAAGTAACACTGAAGATAGTATTTTCTATAATTTAGGATGAGTTCTGCATTTATGCTTCCATTCTTCTTAGATTTGTCTTATTTTGCTGTCTAAAGAAAATTGAACAGATTATCAAACATGAGAAGCACAGATCACCATTTTGTAGCTCAACTATCCTATGGCCCTATTCTCTCTAAAAACAACCTCTTAAGTCTGTCAGGATTGGATCGCAGATATTTTCTACTGATAACAGATGAGCTCTCTTACTCAATTATGCTTTTCATAAATTTACAAGCAGACTTCTTCAGCCCATCATAGGATAAGCAGACACGGATGTTCCTTTTGTAGTAAGGACCTTTGATTACAATACAACCTCTTATTTTCTTCTCTTACTTAGCTTGGGTTAATATCCTCTCTGCTTCATGGCCATTTCATATATTTTCAAAACAGCTAAATTACCTTCTTTCATCTTCTAGGAACATGTATTTTTTAAAGATGTACATTGTAATTATTTATTTATTAATGGTATGAGCCAGATGTCACCTAAATCCTCTTACAGTCTTTTAAATTTTTTTTGTTTAATTTTATTTATTTATGTGAGAGCAACAGACAGAGAGAGAAAGAGGGGAAGAAAGAGAGAGAGAATGGGCCTCCCAGGGTTTCCAGCCACTGTAAACGAACTCCAGATGCATGTGCCCCCTTGTGTATCTGGCTAACATGGGTCCTGGGGAACCAAGCCTCTAACCAGGGTCTTTAGGCTTCACAGGCAAGTGCTTAACTGCTAAACCATATCTCCAGCCCTAGGAAACTGTATTTTATGGTCAACATTAGCTTATACATTTTGCTGAGCAATAAAAGATATTTTGTTTTTTACTTTTTGTTTCCAATCATTTTCCTCTCAAATAATGATGGGTATATAACACAGAGACTTAGATAATGTTAATAAGCATACATTATTTTATTGCTACATAATATCCAGTTTTACTTAAGATTTTATCAGTAGAATGGAGATGAAAAAGACTTTTCAGAAAAACTGAAATTTTCCAATGATCTATCTGATATTACCATTGGATAAATTCTTGGACATTCCCTAAACAATGGTGGAAGTGGATTGAAGGAACTAACGTGATACAATACAGAAAAAAAGTTATCTTAATTTGAAATTCTTTTGTGTTACATTATTTGTGTGTCAAGTTTATGAGAGTTCATGCATGTGTGTATATAGATGCATGTGCCCCATGCCTTCTCATGCAGAGGCCAGAAAGGAATGTTAGGTGTCCTCTTCTATCACTTCTACACATTGTTTCCTCAAGATGAAGTCTCTCACTGAATCTGGCTTTACTATTTGTTTCAGTCTGTTTGACTGATCATTGAGCATCAGCAACTCTTTTGGTTCTGCCCAGTCAGGTTTGTAGTAAGTATTACTCCAAATTTCCACTAGAAATTCTTTAATCCTCTCATTCTGAAGAGAACAATGAGACTCAAAACATAAAAAAGACAAAACTAAGCTCTGATATAACCCCCAGTGTTATGTCTTTTTTATCACATTGACACCTATTTTGATCTAAGGCAAAGTATGCTGGAATAATATTGATTCACTTTAAATAAATTTTATAGGAATGAATTAGTTATTCTAGATGATTTTTAAAAATTGTATGTTATCATCTAGATATGAAAACATTGTACTCATTATTTGTCATTATTTCTCACAAATCAGAAACTTACTCATTTAGTTATACTACCAAATATCTTGGGCTACTGATGTATAAATATACAATATAACTGACTTCTCATAAGACACATATGCAGATATTAGAACTCTAATCAAATCAAGCTGTATCCTTTCTTTCTTGTTGTATCACAATTTAAACTAACACATAATTTTATTTTATATACCAACAAAATTGTCATTCTGGGATATAGCCTTCATAATATACACTAAGACCATATAAAATGAATTATTATTGCTTCTAAGTGTGTGCTGTGGAAAGCTTAGCAAAACACTAGCTTGCATGTCATGTTCTGTCCTCCTTAACAATTGCTATAAACAGAAATGATAGGGCTATAAAGAACAATGTAGAATTAGAAACAGAAAATACTGTATATTACTTTGCCATTTGGTTCTAAGCATTGTACTCTGCTGACAGTAATTTTAATGGATATCACACTGGAGATATTAAAATATATGTTGTTATATATTAATAATCAGATACTCAGTCATTGTATTGTGCCTGTGTTTGCATGTTCCTTTTAAAATGGTTTTATTTTAATTAACAGGACTGTGAAATCACATTCAATGAGAAGTTTTTATGCTACACTGTTATCAATACAATTCATCAGTAAAAATAAGGAGAGGAAATACAGAAAATGTGAATGGCTTTCAAATTTTGATTGTGAAGTCCTAATTAAATTGAACTGGGAAGATATATCATTTGGTATTTATATTCAGAAAGCAGTGTCAGATGTGACCATTGGCTTGGTAGAGGGATAATTCACTTTTCCATGCATTTATTACACAAGATGAGAGAGATATGTCAGGAGTCATTTCATTAGTGCTTGAAATCACTTGCATTGCCACTGAATAATCTAAATGTGTCTTTCATTATTTAATATTTTCTGTTTTTATAGGCACAGGTGCACATGTGTGTCAGGATGCATGTGTGTGTGTACTCATGTCTATGTAGGCCGGAGGTCAACATTGGTGTCTTCCTTAATCACTCTTCAACCACCTTATTTTTGTTTTTTCCAGTTTTTTGAGGTAGGGTCTCACTCTAACCCAAGCTAACCTGGAATTCACCATGCACTCTCAGTGTAGCTTTGAACACATGGTGGTCCTCCTAGTTCTGCCTACCAAATGCTGGGTTTAAAAGCCTGGCTCTTCCACCTTTTTTGATACAGGGTTTATCACTGAACCATGAACTCAACAATTGAACTAGAAAAGCTAGCCAGCAAGTCTCCTGCATTGTCCTTTCTGCTTCCACCTCAATTGGATAACAAGTGTACCACTATGCTCAGCATTTTCATGTAGGTGCTGGGGATCCATATTCAGGTCCTTGTGCTTGCACAGCAAGCACCTTACCCATTAGGCCATCCCCCAAGCTCTTTTTTTTTTTTTTTCATTGTTTTAGCTAAACCCATTAAGTTCTAAACTAAGTAAAGTAACAGCAGAAGTTTCTCTGAGGTGTGGCAGAGAAGTACTGGGTGTTCATTAAAACAAACATAAATACCAAAAAAGTTGAACAAATCAATATTTAGGCAAGAAAGAAACTAGACCAAAATACCATTTATCTCCAGGACAACACGCTATGTACTTACTGCTTGTGTTGGACAACTTTATTTGTTTACATTTGTTTTCAACTTGGTAGGAAACTTGGAAAATTGCAACTTTAAATCCTTTCTATTATCCCTAGTTTCTCTTATTTCAGATTTTATATTCTAGGGTAAACATCTTAGTTTTCTCAGACTGAGTTCACCTCCCATACGTTGACATGGAAAAGAACTCATACTCATGGAACACAATTATTTAGAGGAGCACAAACTTTATTTAAGGCATTCCTGTTCTAAGAGGGTGACAAACCAACTAAATAGTCATCAGACTGCATGCATATGGATTTAAGAAAAAGTTATTGGTAGGTTCAAGATTCATAAATTAATTAAGACACCCAACATTACTTATTGAAAACCTATTTAATATGTTCTGGGTGGTATGTTAAGCATGCAGGATTCCACAGTGAAAAAATTCAAAGATCCTTTCTGCCCTTCCATAATTCATAGCCTAGGGTGGATATAAATATGCTACAATTCAGCAATATCTGTACCACTGTGGGTATCAAGAGAGAGGTAGAAAAGACATTAAAATCTGGAAAATGCAGGGTGTGGTTTTAAGTAACAATCAGGGAAGAGCTTTCTCTGAAAGTCACTCCAGTGAGCAATAAAAGCCAACAGTCCCACAGTCTCCGAGTTAGGAAAGCTGATCTGCACTTGATGAACTGCAGAGCACTCCTAGTTAAAGCAGAAGCAGCAATCAGATGATGCGTGAACTCAAAGGCCTGAGTATGAATTGTCTTTACAATTCAATGAGAAATGTTTGATGCATTTGAAGCTAAGGAGCAACAAGATCTCATTTATATTTTAAAAATGATTTGCTCTTGCTGTTATGTGGAGAATGATTTGGAAGAAAGATAAACAGTTTTTTATTTGATGATGTGCTGAATTTCAGTACTGAGAGAAATGAAGAATTTAAGTTATTCCTAATTTGGAGGTTTATTAATTGGATAGAAGATACTAGTGATAGCTAAAATGAAGAAAACTATTGTAAGAAAAAAAAAACTGTAAACAAACAATACAGTGGAAGAAAACCAGACCTTATAGTGTTATGTTGGTGTAGAAGGGATAGAAACCCCAATGAAAGAAAAATCAGCTAATCATATGAACATTTCTAGACTCTAGTGAGGGGAAAAGATGATTTTTGGAACCGTGGTATCTCCCTTGCAGACTTACTTTCTAGAATGACCTATGATGAGTTAGGAAAACAGATTCATACATTCATTCTGTGATCTTTACTTTCTTTCGAATAAGGAATGAAGATTGTCTTTCTTTATGGTCTCATTGGAAAACTTGCTGTGGTTTGGTAACTGACTGGATTTTTATTGTTTTGTGCGTTTTGTCTGTTGTTGTCAACTCACCATTTTGGAGATTTAGTAGTGTGGAAAACTTATCCATTTGGCCCTTGTGAGGCTGTTATGGTGTATGTCAGTACAATGTTAGGACACATGCAAAAGTCAGGCATCATACCTGTGAAATGGTGATCATGAGCAGAGAGGAACCTCACTCCTGTTTCCATAGCAAACATTAAGGAAATTCATTCACTCTGGCAAGAGCCCATCCACTCTCAAGTGACATCTTTAATCCACATATAAGCCTGTTTCCCTGTGACCTAATCATTTCACACTAGACCTCAGTTCTCAAAGGCTCTGCACCCCAGAACACTAGGGACCAAACTTCCAGTGCATGATCATCTGGGACTTGAGCCACATCTAAATCATAGCTTGACTGTGGACAGTCAGTGTTGTTGTTGGTATGTTCCTTCACCTCCTTGATAAACATTGATAATATGCTTATACACATTAAGAAAAACTCTTGTTTTTTGCCCACGTATAGCAACAATGGATTCCACCAATCACCACCATAAACCACCTTAACTACTAACCTCCTATTAATTCTCCTTGAAAATGTTTTCCTAGTTGGCTTTTGAGATTTAAGTGACTACCTGATTCCTAAAGTCATCACTTCCTTCATAGTACTGCCACCTAGAGCTCTAATCTAAAGGATCAGCAACCAGTGAGTCTCAGAGACACTGAAGCTATCTCACCCACCCATTCATTCTTTATTACTTTTCACCCACTAATTTCTTATCACTTTAAAAGGAGCGTTTTGTAGACTCATTCACGGTAACAGGGTGGATATGTAATATGATGGGTATTCTTACATCAGGTTGAATATCCACCTCACTATCCCTGCTGCTCTAACACTATGATGCTTCCCTTCACTGTCACAGCACCTTGACATGCCTTCATTTAAAATAGTCGTCATGCTCAGTAATGGCAGGATGACATCACCTCTTCAGATTCTTTTCAGGGTAATAAGTTATATATCACGGGATGGTTCTTTCATATCATGGACCTCTAAAGTCTTTATTTGAATGTTTTCTTTGCTGTATTAAACAGACTGAAGGACCAAGGAGCTTCCTTGTTCCCTTCAAATGCCCAGTCATATGCAGTTACTCTTTCCAAGGTATGAGATCAACTTCTGGTTTAGATGCCCAGAAGGGAAATCAGGGAGAAGTTCAAAGATAGCAAACTTCATTCTGTGAGCACAGCACAGTCTTCAAACAAAGGAAAGCAGAACTATATTATAATGGGGGCGGGGGAGGTTAGGAGGCAATTATTGTGGACAAGTTCATTCAGAGGACTCTGTAGGTACAACATTCTCTAGCATCCCTGCCAAGCTGACCTGATTCCCAGTTCCCGATACGGCACTGGGCGGGGGTATTCCAGGAGTGATTGTGAATGCTTTTCAGCTTCACACAGAAGGCTAAAAGGGTTCATCTCCCCTCCATTTCTTCTACCAGGTAAGGGCACTGTGTTTACCCCTTCCAAAGGGCAAATTGTGCCTTGTGGAGTCAGTGTTAGATCTTACTACACAGAAATTTGATTTTATGAAGGTCTGTCTTCCAGAACTCTCAGAAACAGATTTCTGTTGTTTATAGGTTTTCCAATCTGAGGGACTTTTACAGCAGCATAAGTGAACTAGGCCATAAAAAATTTTCAGGTGAGATTATTAAAATACCTCATATAATCAAGAAAATCAATGAGAGCAAATTCTGGTGAGGATGTAGGGAAGAGGAGCCTTGCTCATTGCTGGAAGAGTATAAACTGGAGTATCCATTAGGTAAATCAGTGACACATACACACAAATGTACACAGACACACACAAAGAGGAGTCGTAATCACTGCTGGAAGAGTATAAACTGGAGTATCCCTTAGGTAAACCAGTGTCTCACACACACACACACACACACACACACACGGCATGTAGGACTGAATGTGCATAATATGTTGTGGTTTGGTTCAGGTTATCTATGTAAGAGTATTTGGCATTTATTTACACCACTGAAAAATCAGTATGTAAATATTCAAAGCATCATTCACTATTTCATGATGAAATGTTTAGAATTTTCTAATCTTAATGAATTGTGCATTCTACAGACTGCTTGTGTGTTTCTAAGCTATGAAATAAAATTAGAATTGGATTTTTCTGACATGCAGGTGTCATGGGAGTATTGGAACTCCTTGCCAATGCCAATCCATAGACCAGAACGTAAGACTTAAAAAGACTTTATTAGATTAAGAGAAGAAGAGAGAAGTACAGAGAGCTCCTTCCATATGGAAGGCAAGAGAGGGTAGGGAGCCCATATGGGTCTTGGGGTAGTGATACCCCAATCTCAGTCTGGTCTGGCTGAGCTGAGGGGGGCTTTCTATAGCAGGGACCTAGAAGTTCAGGAAAGATGAAAAGCCAAAAAATGGCTTTGCCCACCTGGTAAGGACCTATTTATAATCTTATTGTGGTAGGCTTTACCCTCAGTCTCAGGTGCATCTGAGACCCAATTGGTCTGGGCTTAGGAAGGGGAAAGGCTCAACTGGGTGGGTGAGAGAGAAAGAGCTGATTTCATGAGACTGGGGGAGACACTGAATTCCACTTTTGCTGCAGCAGGTAGGTGGTGTTACATCTTTTTCACTTCTTTTGGGCCCTCTCCTGAATAATTCCTTCTCATTAGTATGCTGAGAAAAATAATTTCAACTTAATTATTAAAGTGGTGGTGATAATTTATACTCTACCTGGCAGTTTATAAAAGTCAGTGAGATAGGCATAATATAGTGTCTCGATGTTAAAAAGGTACATTTTCTTTACTAGCAATAATATCAAAAATATTTTCTCTCACACATAAAAACATAAAATTGCATATGCCTCCTTTTTTGCAAATATTATTCTTTTGCTCATGTTTAAATTGAATTGCTTCCCATATTCCTGATGGTAGGTATCACTTTATGTACACCAGATATTAATCTTTTGTTTATGGTCATTGTAAATATGAAAATATACAATTTATTTTTCTTTTCATTTTAGTTTTGTGTCAGGACTCTCTTATAAACATCTATCACTTTATACAAGGAACATAATCTCTTATTTATTTGTGGCTATATATCTACAGCATTTGAGACATTTTATTAGGGTATTTTTTTCCTCAAAGGAAAGAAAACATATTGCTACTAACTCATCACCCTTTCCATTAAGGTACTTATATACTTCTTTGGGAGTTCTACAGTGAGTTCAATTGTGCGTGAGTTATATATCATTTTGAAGTGACCAAGTGACTGAGAATATGTTTCTACTTATTACCAAGAGTAATATTTATGTTTATAACATTATTGCTGAATATTCAAAAAAATCTACAAGCCTATGAATTCTGCATACTTCAAATGTATCTTCTCTTCTTCAAGATCACATTTCAGTCTGCCTTTGCATCATTTGGGTTGACTCAGGTATCTTCCCTCTAGAAGAAGTTTGCCAAATTTTATATTTTAATTTTAATAAAGGTAAGTACAAGATAAGGTCTAAAGATATGGGTATCTTTAGATTTACACCAACATTAAATTTAAAATCAAGTCACTATCAAAGTGATGATAAGCAAATCTATACTGGAGGTACAGGTTGACTAAAATAAAAGTCACAATTTACAGATGAACTTTTGATGTTTTCATGATTCATTTTGTTTGGGTTGGTGATTTGAGGGGAACTTATGGAAATATAGTGTCTTCTTGACTATTCTAGAAAAAGAAATTAGAATATGAGAAAATTTTAAGCCAGCTGTGGTGGCAGATGCCTTTAATCCCAGAACTTGGGAAGCAGAGGTAGGAGGATCTCAGTGAGTTCATGAGTCACCCTGAGACTACATAATGACTTCCAGGTCAGCCTGGGCTAGATTGAGACACTACTTAAAATATAAATAAATAAATAAATAAATAAATAAATAAATAAATAAATAAACAAATAAATAAATAGAATAATTTAAATTATATTCTAAATATATAACTAAACTGTAAATCATGGAAAACAGTTTATATTTCAGTATAACTAGGGATTTCTTGTACAAAACATGTTAGCCTCAAAGATATTTTCAATGACATAGCATTCTAAGCTTTCTAAAATAAACCATGTTTTAATTAATCAATTATTTAGAAGTTTTCAATGATTATTTATTAGTGAAAATTTAGTTCTAAATTTCTACTCTCAATACTAACTTTTAAAAATATTTTCTTTGTCTTTTTTAATTTTTTAAAGTTTTTATTTATTTATTTGACAGCGACAGACTTAGAGAGAGAAAGAGACAGAGAGAGAGAGACAGAGAGAGAACGGGTGTGCTGGGGACTCCAGCCACTGCAAACGAACTCCAAACGCCTGCGCCCCCTTGTGCATCTGGCTAACGTTGGTCCTGGGGCATCGAGCCTCTAACCAGGGTCCTTAGGTTTCACAGGCAAGCGCTTAACCGCTAAGCCATCTCTCCAGTCCTTCTTTGGTTTTTTGAGAGAAAAACAAAAGGGAGACAGAGAGCGATAGATAGAGAATAGGCATGCCAGGATCTTTAGCCACTGCAAATGAACTCTAGATGCATGTGCCACCTCGCTCATCTGGCTTTATCTAGGTACTGGGGATTAAATGTGGGTCCTTAGGTTTTGCAGGCAAGCACCTTAACCACTAACACATCCCTTAACCAAACCTCTCCAGCCACTCAACACTAACCTAATACACATAAAAATACATGCATGTCATATGTATTTTTAAGAAAAATATATAATTACATGCTAAAATTATTCTCCTACATGGTAAAACATCGTTATTCTTAAATGGTGTTCTGTCTTTCTAAATACTTCAATTTTGTTTTATATGTCTCTGAGTTTAACATAGTACTTCTTAGTATGGGTAGCCTTGTATAGCCCAATATAAATGATTGGTTTTTGTTAAGGTTTGTTCCAAGTCTTAAAATTACCTATGATACATGCAATCATTGAAAAAAAATAATTATTCTACAAATATTCTAATGTTGCTACAATCTCTTTGGTTCTATGTAAAAGAAAGTATTCCCTTAGAAATGTGGAAGACCCACATCTAGCATAGTTTAGGATTAACTATAGTATTTTCTTTTTTCTGTTCACTACAAACTGTTAGCAACAAATAAATTACGAAGGTAGTAATAAGAATGATTAAGCCTGCCAATGCAGAGACAATCCTGCAGATTTGATGGCTACTTCACTCACTATGATATGTGGTTTTAGCAAAGCCTGGGCCACATAGTGTTTTGGTGAATATTCATGTGGCACATAGACCACATTGAATCCTGATATTATTCCAATCACATTTGAGAAATTTCAAGTAAACTGAAAATTTGGCAGTACAGGATTTCCTTATTACATTTGTTTTCATTAATAGAACACACTCTCAGGAAAATATAAAACAATTTGTAAATTATATATATATATATTCATATATTCATATATTCTCTCTCTCTCTCTGTCTCTATCTGCCACCTCTTTCTCTGTCACTCTCAAATAAATAAATAAAAATGAACAAAAATTAATATATATATATATACATATATATGTATATATATCTACACACACATATATATATTATATAATATATATATGTGTGTATATATATATACATATATATGTATATATACATATAATATATATATGTATATGTATATATATGTATATGTATAATATATATATTAAGTTTTGTTCATTTTTATTTATTTATTTGAGAGTGACAGAGAAAGAGGTGGCAGATAGAGACAGAGAGAGAGAGAGAGAGAGAGAGAGAGAGAGAGAGAGAATGGGCGCGCCAGGTCTTCCAGCCACTGCAAACGAACTCCCGACGAGTGCGCCCCCTTGTGCATCTGGCTAAGGTGGGTCCTGGAGAATCAAATCTCAAACCGGAGTCCTTAGGTTTCACACGCAAGGGCTTAACCGCTAAGCCATCTCTCCAGCCTGAATATATATTTTTAACATTACTATTTTTCAGGTAATTTAGTTGATTCTGTTATACCTTATCATAATTATTTAAATAAAAGATGGTTTGATAGCATAGTAGTCAGCTTCACATTGCTGGAATGAATTTAGAAACTGGGCACAGTTTAGAGGAACCAGGGATTTATTGAATCATATAAGTCCAGGGGAAGTTCTACAATAGCAGAAGCAACCCCTTTCACATGTCCACACAGAGAAATACCACCACCAGCACCATTAGCAACCACCTTCCAGGAAGCCCAGACAGAAATCAGACACTCTACATACCTTTAGGCTGGAATTCTGATCTACTCACAATGATAACACCTCTATTCAGGCTAGAGATCTAAGTTACAAGCTTTAATAATCTCCTGAATCTAATGGCGGGCATCCAGTCAAACTACCACATTCTGTCCCTATCCCCCCAATAGAAATGTCTTACAAATATGTAAGAAAAATAAATTTAATAATTTTATATTATAATTTAAATTCAACGGCATGGAAAACTATGTAAAACTCTTCCTTGGGGTACATTTATTTACATTTTACTTTTGTGAGGAAGAAATGTATTGCCAGATTAAACTAATTTAACATTTGTTAAATACTCTAAAAAGCATTCCGTAGTTAATTGGCTTTCCTCTGTGAATCCCTTGGAAATTGATTTTGATATTTTCACACTTTGAAAAATGCTACAAAAATGAATTGATTTGTGCCTATTTTTAAAGATTCAAATGTATCAAATGTAAGATGTGTGAAAATGTACTTTACATCATCCTGTGGTAGCTAAATATTCATGGCTCTGTACTTCTTTCCACTCTTTATGATCAATTGGCAATGCTCTTCCTTCTAAACTTCCTTCTCATTTCAGAATACCACAGTGCATATAGGCAGAAGATTCCCCAAGTTAGAATTTAAAAAAAAAACAAAAGATGAGGACCAAAACCAAATCACAGCAGGGAAGAGCAGCTCATACATGAGTAATGTTTTCTGTGCCAATCAAGTTTCCCACCCAACTGCAAACCCTAGCATTCCACACCTCCATACTATAGAATGTGGATCTTATCTGAACTTATATGATCCTTTTCATTCCATTTGTGTATATTAAAAAGAACTTAGACTATTTTCAAGTTGTTTCTTTTAAGGCATCCCCAAAGTATTAGCTTCTGTAGCTACTGCTATTTTTAATATTATTATCTATCTATCTATCTATCTATCTATCTATCTATTTGCAAGCAGGGAGAAAGAAAGGTGGGGGAATAGACACATGCCAGGGCCTTTTGTCATGGCATACAAACTCCAGAAGCATGCGCCACCTTGTGCCTCTGTATTGGTACTGTGGAATCAAACTCAGGCTGTCAGGCTCTACAAGCAAGTACCTTTAAATGTGGTCTCCCCAGCCCCAGTTTCTCTTATTTTTAATATTTCCATCCACCTTTATTATCTACCATCTTGCCATGCTACTGAAGGCATTCTAAACATTCTTAAAGACCCATCTCCTCTGATTATTTTTCTTCAGGAAATGTTTTTACTTGTTACAATCTCTCCTCCTCATGGGCTCTGGATGTGTCTTGAAGATTTACATCATTATAGGGTACTTACAACCTAAGCTTCACTAAGTCTGTCATCTTCCTAAGCATTCCTAGTTGGAGCTATGACCGATATTGCTTCCTGTGTACTGACATACAACATCTGTACGATTATGAATATTCAATGCAAGAATGTTCAATTGAGAAAGTCTAAAGTTCCTAAAACTCTTTAAGATGTAAATATTCTCTTAAAACACTTTTTAGTACACTCTTCTAGAAATAGCATATTGTGTCAGTATTTTCTAGTTTCACAATATTACATGAAGCTTACAAGTTTGCTCATCCCATACATCACTTTAGCACTTTGCTCTTTGTCTCTCTAGCCATCACCTGGCTCTTCTGCTTCTATAATCAATTCTATGTGGGGTATTACAACAAATTTCCAAGAAATTCCAACCACATATCAAAAAATAAAACTTGATCATTTTTTCCCATAAATACATACACAATGAGATGATTTTGCGGTAGATGTGAAAAGAGGATAGGTCTAGGAATGCTACATAAAAGAGATGTAAGTAAACTTGATGAATATTTAACAGGTATTTTCAAAGGGAGCCATTATTCAGATAAATGTTTTCCTTATTGAAATGCTCTCTGTTTTGATGCTAATCATTGATAAATTTTAATAGTTTTAAATTTTTATTTATTGTATATCAGTCATCAAAATATAAAATTAACACTGACACATTAAAATAAATATTGTTCTGCTATGAACAATAAGTTTTAAATGTTCAGCTTTCTGTTCATGTCAGTAGCATCTGGCACTCCAAACAGCAAATATGACATCTCTGATGTCAAAGTAATAAGAATTTGATGTAAATTTTGAAGACATTGTTAGAATTCTAAAACAATGCTTTGTTGAGAAAGAATAAGTGAACTCAAGAATAATAAGGTACATGGAAAAAAATAATAAGGTTCTTGGAAAAAAATAGGTAAATATACTAAAAAGATTATATTTGAAAAATATTAACCAGAGATTTCTAATGATAAATAATTTACTACTAAAATTGAGGCTTAAGATGATATAATGGTGTGTGAGTTTGGAGTTTGTTTTCAGTAGTTAGGCCCTGGCACATCCAGTCTCTCTCTCCCTCTCTCTCTCTCCTTTGAAATAACTAAATATATTATAAAAATAATCCAGTTAAGAAGAGTAAAATTATGTATAACTTACTATATAATCCCTTACTAATCATATACAGTTAGAAAATATGGACAATATAAAATCTAAGGGTGAAAATGTGGACCCAAATTCTGGTCAGCTTTCGATTAGTACATGGATAGTCCACAAGGAAGCTACAGGCTATCACAAGATAATATAGGCAGATATCACAAGATAATTTACTACAGAGAAGACTCAGCAGGGGTGTTCAGCATTCAGGACCCAAGGCGGAAATGGGGACACTTCAGACCTAAAGGAGAATCTTCCACATTAGAATGCTGATCAGGGCTACAGGATCTTGGTGCTTCATGGAAATTTTGCTATTAGAAAAAGAGTATGCAATGGGATTTTTTTAAACCAGATATCAGAATTCCAGGCACTGCCCTTGAGTATCTATTTTGTGCAGAAAGAAGATTAGCAGATTAAACAATATATGAACATATAGACAGTGGGGACTTACTGGGCTGATTGGATATAGATCTGAAATTAAAAAAAAAAAGATTAAAAACTCAACTGAAGGAAGTTTGGGGAAATAAGATGTGAAGAGAACACTAATGGAGGCAGAATGTATAAGAAGGCAGTGGGTCACTGAAGAGGGTCACAGGAGATGCACTGCAGGTCCAACTGCCCAGCTTCTTCACCCATGACAGTGTGCATGCTGATGCAAGTCCACTTGGTCCCAGGAGATCTGGAATTTCTGAAATAAAATCCACACACTCATGATGCCTTATGTTCCGTTATGTCTGTGGACATGGTGGGTGCTCAGAATGGTAGTTGTTATTTTCAATTGCACCCCTCTTGTTATAAAGGGTAATGGGGTGACCTCTGAATTACACATCCCTTTTGTTAACAATGGTGATGGGATTGCAATCACCAAAGAGTAAATTAAGAATAAGAGATGGATAGAATAAGATGAGAAAAAAAAAAAAAACTATTAACAAGCACATTCTCTTCAGTCTGCATAAACATTGTGTGGATGCGACAACTACAGAAATATATTTGGGTTATAATTAGGAAGGCAGATTAATTTCCTTGTGAATAATTAAAATTTATATATGACCCTAAATATGCCAAAAATAAAACCTTTATTTGGTAACAAATAGGAAATTTAATGCTGCTAAATTATATAATTTGTCATGTTGTTATAATTTTCTATGACATATTTATTTATTTGTTTGCTGGTGCTTTGAAGTAGTGTCTCATTCAAACTCAGGCTGACCTGGAATTCACTATATAGTCTCAGGGTGGCCTCAAACTCATGGCCATCCTCCTACCTCTGCCTCCCAGGCATGTGCCAACATGCCCAACCCTCTATGACATATTTACATGGAATGCAGTTCATGTGATCTTAGCCAAAAGTCTGAGAAAAGATCAAATAAAATATAATAAACATACATGATGAAGAAATATTTCAATTACCATCAGTAATACAATAATATTAATTTTTATGTAATATGTAATTATTAGTGGAATTTAATGTCTAACCATTAATAACTATTTGTAGTGTTTTGTTTTTTTTTTAGTGTATATACAAAGGTAACCTAATGAGACTATGATTGGCTTCCTTCCTTACCAGGGTAGCTCTTGGTCACATCGTACAAAACAATAAACTTCCTAAAGCATGAATTGAGTAGGGTGCCTGAAAGGAAAGTAAGCAGAGAGGATTAGGCGAGACAGAGGATGATAGGGACTGGGACCTCCCCAAGGTTAGCTTCGACCAACATTGGTAAAGGAAAGCACAGATTTCGGAATTTAAATTATGCCAAGTGGATAGATTTTTTTAAATTAATAATTATACCTGAAAGGGTGTGGATTTCATAACCAAAATAGAATACTTGAAAACAAAGAAAAAACAGTGAGAGGTAGAGGGAAATCTACCTTTATATTAGGTGACTAAATATAAGAATCACATGAAATTTTTATCAGAAAATATTCAAGGAAGATGGGAACAGAAAATGGAGAAAAATGTTTGAAGAGCTGGTAAAATCAAAAGACAACACAAAACAAAATGACAAGAAATCCACCCTAAAATTCTGTCCCAAGAGTAATTACTCTCTAAAAGGAAAGCAACATAATGGTTTTGTCAGACACAAAATATGAGGGCTCTTATTCCCAGCTGACCTGTAGAATGCCCTCTCCGTCACCCAGTTGGGTTCTGAGTGGTCTGTGGGCATGCTCAGTTAATAAAAAATTCCATGAACAGTCCCACTCATTACAGGTCCATGAGTGGATTTATGCTCCACAAGAGGTTGCAGTCTGACAGACCTGAAGTGGGGCCCCCCAGGGGAACAGGATTCCTGGATGAGATATAGCAGAAGGCTGGAGCTACAGTCCTCTGTTGGGATCTCTGCTCATGCTTAGAGATCCCATTGCTTTTCCTAGATACTAGCTACTTTTGGGTGATTAAGCCTTGCTAGTTTCTTCTGCATTCTGGAACATCCCCAAATAATATCTAAGGGTAGGCTCTCTGTTGGAGAACCAGCCAATAAGAAAGTCTGACACTCCAGGCTCTCTTTGCCACAGTTGAAAACTTTCTGACCAATAGCAACTTCCCATTGAAGAATAATAGGCCAACCCTGCAAAAGAAGTGATGCAGAAGTTAGCTCTTCCTGACCTGCTCCATGCACCTTTTCTCCGTACCAGCTCTCCTGGAACAGTGTATAGTCACAGTCATATTCTGGAGCTTGTGCAGCCTGTTTTGAATGTTTGTTAGTGCTGATACTGTGTAAATACATTGTCTGGGACTGCGCAAGCTAACCTTTCTCACCTAGGTTTACATATGGCATTTTAGCAATCATTTTTATTTTCCTCTTTTGAATTATATCTTTTTCTTTCTCCATTTTGTGGATATGAATAAACTCTCTGAACAAGCTTCTTGGTAACTAATAAGAAGAGATTTAAATGAGAATTAATGGGCAATATGAGACACAGAGAATGGAAAGGACAGCTTAAAAAGTTGTATCCCCATAGACACACATAGTTGGACAGCTGCTGTAATATGGAACTACCTTCACAAATGCTAAGGAAATAAGTGAATGCCACAGTGCTTCTGTTTTAGATACTTTCTCATCGCTGTGAAATATACAACCAGAAACAGCATAAGGAGAAGGAAGGGATGGCTTGGAGCTGACAGTTTTCAAGGGAAGCTTAGTGGCTGGGAAAGCATGATGACAGGCATGGGACTACCATGCCATCACAGTATCAATCAATGCTAAAATGAACTTTGGAAACTACAAATCCACATTTTAAAAAATGATTTATTCACAGATGAAGAAATATAAATTAAATTTTGCAGTCTCCTAAAAACAAAACAAAATGGAGACATGGGAATACCAGTAGGCAAAGAAATTCAGACCAAAGGCATGGAGAACTTATTTAACAAAATAATCAAGGAAAACTTTCCCACCCTATCAAAAGAAAGGCCCATCAAGATACAAGAAGCTAACAGAACTCCAAACAGATTGCACCAAAGGAGAAACTCTCTAAGACATATTGTCATTAAGACTCTAAACATTGATACCAAAGAGAAAATCCTAAAAGCAGCTAGATAAAAACAGCACATCACTTTTAAAGGTAACCCCATCAGAATTACTTCAGACTTCTCGATTTTTTTTAGGTTTTCAAGGTAGTGTCTCACTCTAGCCCAGGCTGATCTGGAATTCACTATGTAGTCTCAGCGTGGCCTCAAACTCATGGCAATCCTCCTACCTCTGCCTCCTGGCTCTAATTTGCTTTTCTTCATGTTTAAACCATAATTTTGTAGTGTGAAATTTGTCAGTGTTTGCAAAAGACATAACAGTTATTCATACACCAAGTCATATTCATAAAAAATTATTAGCCATAAGGTGGGAAGAAAATCACCATTTGTTCTTTGTATTAAGACAAGGTCCTACTCTATAGTCAATGTTGGCCCAGATCTCATTGTAGAACCCAGGTTGTTCTCAAACCATCCATCCTTCAGCCTCAGCCTCCTGAGTGCTGGGACCATAGGTATGCACAAGGTCTGGCTGTTATATATTATCATCATATTCCACTTTAAAATTATTTATTCATTCTGAAAGAGAAAGGGGGTACATAGAGATAGAATAGGTATGCCAAGACTTCTAGAAAACTCCAGACTCATGCTAATCCTTATGTATCTGCTTCACATGGGCACTGGGGAATTGAATTTGGGTCCTTAACTGCCTTAACTGCTAAGCCATCTATCCAGCCCATTTACTTCTGTTTTCTAAATAATGCAATATTTATTCAAGATTGCAAAATAAAGAAATTACTTCATTAGTTGCATTTATCAATTTATTTTGCAAAGATGTATCAGTGTCTATGACATCACATAGATAAGACCTTATCCTCTTGATCAACTTTCTTATTTTCACTTCTTTCAAGTTGTGCTCAGGTATCTGTCTTCCTACTCTGGTGTAATATAGCTTTATCACACTTGATATGTTTTTCATCAGGGGAGTTTGGAAAGTGTTCAGGAAGACACTGCCTGAGATAGTAAACCCAGCTGTCCCTGTAGTGTGTGCCATAGGGTACCTGTGGGTTCTTCCTCAAAATTGCTGTCCTTACTCTTCATTTGTTATAAATTGCTTCCACGTTTCTCAATGAACCCAGTGCCTTTTGTCTTTCTCCTTTTTTAATTTGCCTGCTGTTTGCCATCAATACATGTTCACTAAAACAAACCTTTATATTTTTTTCATTATGTAAACCATATTTAGAATAATATTACTGAAAACTCACATGGGATTCTCATTACTGTCTTTCATAACTAGGGACATCTGTCTTTCTGTCCAAAGTCTGAAATATGGTTGGAAACTATAACAGTGTATTTTAACAAACATTTACACAAACACCACCATAACCACAAATCAATTTCATCCCAGAGAAAATCTGTTGACCATGTGAAGTTATTCTTCCTCTTTCATCAGGCTTAGACAATTGAAAATTTGCTTTATGACTATAACGATATTTATTTCTAGTTACTAAGAATACATGAAAGTGAGAAACTTGTGCTTTTTTGTCTCTGGACTGATCATTTAGACTGATTTTTTAAATCCATATATATTAAAATCAATTTAAATGAATACTTCATTGTTTCCCCATTTAATTCTCTCATACCAAATTGTACATCATTGTAGAGATATCCTGTATTTTCTTCTGTTCAACTTGATGGCCAGTTTATTTTTGTTTTCTCTTGTTGTAAATATCACTGCTATGAACACTAGCATATAACCCTTTTCTGGACATATGTTTTTATTTATGAGAGTACCTTGAAATAAAAATTATTTGCTAGTTTATATGATAAACTAAAAAATAAATTCTGGTTTGAATGACAACACTGCAGAATGCTCTCCAAAGTGACTATTCCATTTTGCATCACACAGTCTCATTCACATTGTGAGGCTGGAAGATTAAGTTAGTGTAAAGGAATAATATTCACAATAATATAGTTTAAATGCCTTCTGAAATAAAAGGCACACACTAAAACCTGGTATTTACACTAATTTGTTTTATTTTATTAGAGAGAGTGAGACAGACACAGAGAGAGAGAGAGAAAGAATTGGCACCAGGTCCTAAGTCACTCAAATGGAACTTCAGACACTTGCAGCACCTAGCGGGCATGTGTGGCCCTGAGCTTGCTCCACCTTTGTGCATCTGGCTTTTGTGGGGTCTGGAGAGTTGAACATGGGTCCTTAGGCTTCACAAGCAGGCACCTTAATCACTAAGCCATCTCTCTAGCCCTACTCAAAATTTTTACAGAAGGTGTTTGGCCTTTATTCTTAGAAGGGTCAATACTGAATACATTATATAAATATTTTATAAGTGCATGTTTAAAATGGTTGGGGAAATAATTCCATCAGCATCATTCCTTTGGTGCATACATTAAGGGCATTATTTTATCTACAGGGTCTGTAGCAGGAGAAAAAAATGCCCTGAGAATGCAACACTCTTGCTCATTTCCCCAATTACTCTATGGTTTCAGCTGGGACCCTGGTGACGTGCGAAGGGATGATTCTCTCCTCAGTATATGCTTTCATCTGAAAAAGAAAAGCAAATTGTCCAACAGAAAGTGAAGTCAGCACCAGATAAATGGGACAACAATAATTATTTTAGCATTAAATAGGTGTAGGCCTCTTGCATCCCATGACTGATGGGAGCTTGATTATGGAGACCAGGCTCATTTTTGGGATATGGTTCTGACTTCTTTCCCAGAATCAGCTATGGGTTCACTTCTACTGAGCAGATTTGTTAGCCAAATCAAGAGTAGTTGGTTACCCACCATGGCTATGTGCCACTATTGCACTTGTGTGAGCATAGTGTCAGTTTGTTTGCAGCTGAGTAGCTTAGACCTCGAGTTGCTTGGACAGATGTTGGTATTTTCCCCCCAGTAGCTCATGTAGCATCTCCTGGCACTACAGAACTAACTTCTTGGGGACACACTCTCTTCCAGGTTCCAGATAGGTCACTCCGTGTTCTGTCCCAACAGCATATGGTGTCTTTGACAGTAGTGTCTTACCACTAACCTTGGTGGGTCATCAAGTACTCTGACAGAAATGTGTCTTCTTTTGGGAAAACTTGTAGGTCTCTCTGATCAACATCTCATTGTAGATGTTAGCTGCATGCTGGTACTGGGAATTACAGGCCAGTGCCAAGGAAAAGAAGGAAGAAAAAGATAGGTAATATAAAAGAGAAAGGGAAAGAGAGAGTCTTACTGGGCACATCATTCATATTGACATCAGATTGGAGCTCATTTGACCAGAGTGCCAAGTGACTTTACTACCATCATTTTCTCAGGACCGAATTCTACATGGGAGCTTGGCTTCTTTACTGAGTTCCTGCTCTACCCACACCTCTCAAGCAGTGTTTCTTCACTACCCTTCACGGCCTTTTCCAAATCTGCATTGCTTCAGATGCACACTCCAGGTTGCATGAGGATTCCTGAGGGTAATGTGAAGTCAAGGGCAGAGACACTTCTGGGTGAGAAGAGAAGAGAAGATTCATAATGGTGTTTTAAAACTCCCCAACATGTATTATTTTAAAATGTAATAAGTTCTCTGGAGGATATTTAAAAGGCACGTTAGCTTGTTTAGCATCAGGATATAGTTTTGATTCAGCATCAAATCTTGGGAAAGAAGGCAACCTAAAACAGTCCTGAGTCATATATAGGGATTAAAATAGCAAATAATGGCTAAAGTGGGATGTGTGTTTAATCTGAAATAGGAATGATCCCCACATATTTCAAGGAAAGCAGTGTGACAGAACAGTTGGATGCTGGCAAATGATGGTATTGGTATGTGTATGTGCATATTCATGTCTATCAATAGTCACAAGTAAACACCTATAGCTATATACTAAGTGTGAGTTAATAATCATGGCTCCTTCTGAAATTGATACCACACAGGCCGTTCCATACTCATTTTTGCTTACGTGTAACGTAAGAAACCTGATCCCAAATACTGGCTATTCATCAAGTTAATTAATCAGTGTTACAATGCATCAGAAGTGTCAGAATTGTGGTGTCATATCTCCATGGAAAAATGTGTTTAGGGACAACATACTGATTCTTCTACCTGTTGTCTGAGATTCCATTCATTTTTAAAACAGGCTGAATTCACTATCATTCCCCACACTATTCTTTGAGGTTGGTTTTATATATTTATAATTTATTTACTCTTCTCATAGTCTGCCTTTTTATAGGCAGTCCAAAGCTTTTAAATTGTGTGTTTCTTTTAATTCCCTATGTTTTAAGGTTTACTGTTCAAACAATAAATTATTTCTGATAAAGATGAAGTCATATGTCCCTGATTACACCATCTCATAGAGCTATCACACCAAACTAGAGTTTCCTGGTCAGTCCTGCCTCCCACCACTGCTCCACACCCTGGCAAAGACTAGTAATTTTACTATTTCTTATTTTGCTCTCCTCAAAAGCTTTCAGATTGTTACATATTTCATGCAACTTTTTCAGTCTGGCTTCTCTCATTTCTATGTATGCATTTGAGATGCCCCAGTTTAAATTGAAAAGTTAAGAATAAAGAGTAAATTTAGTTTTATTTTAGAGCAATATTCTATTGTATGACTAAACATCTACAAACATTGATGTGTATAGTTCCTGTCAAAGAAAATTGATACCCTTGGAAATAAATTGTACAGAATGCTGTCTGCTCTCACACTTTCTCTTCTTCTTTCACATATTTCCTTTCCTTTTGTCTCATGTTTGTTTCTATAAATTGTAAGATGGGATGCTTTTGGGGCACATTTGGAGCATTAACACTCTGAGAAAAGTGATTCCCTGGAGGCTTCCTATGTAATTTTGCAAAGTGGTTTAAATATATCAGACTAAAGATATAGAAAGTATTATTCATGAAGTTGCTTTATTGGGTAATTCATTAATTAATTTATTCACCCATTCCTCCAGTTTTTCATCTTCCATACCTCTTAGGAAGGAGGTATCAATCCTTTCATTAATTCTGAATAGGGTCAGTTGCTCATAAAATAGTTTAAATACATTCTCCAAATCAGCTTGCTAATGCATCTTTAATATTTCCTAAATGGAGAATTCTATTAGTTTTCGTCTTAAAATGCATCCTTCTTCACTGATAATTGGGGTGTATTTAAAAGTATAAGTGACTGGTATAATTATATTACATAGGAAATCATTTTTGTGTCACTAACAGCCAGAGCTATTATTGATTATTTTTGGGGATCACAATGTGCTATTCTGTTCTTCTTTGCTTTTCTATCTTTATGAAACTTCTTTACTTTCTTTTCACAATGTCTATTATATAGCATGATTGCAAAAGCTATAAGACAGTTAGCTGCATTGGACCTTGATACAAATCAACTGTGCTTCATTCTTTCAGCTTTCTAGTTGTTTAAACTAAGGAACAAGATTTATAGCACTCACCAAATGTCCTTTCAGGAAAAAAAAAAAAAAAACACTTATGTAACTTTAAGGGCATCAAAAATAACTAGTTTTCAATTGAACAGTCAGTCATCCACCCTGCTACATATCATTATAGATTCCTAGGGGATTTCAGAAAATTTAATCTTCAGTACCATCACATTAATCACTGAAATAAAAGTAGTTTGTAGCTGAAAATGTGTATATAATGAAGTTGTCAAGTCTATTTGCCGGAAAACAAAATACTTTTCCTTTTTATTAATTAACAAACTTATAGGCCGAATGCTAGTGTGAAGAAAATAGGATGCATTCCAATTAATATTTTGATGAATACTGGATAAACACAACAGAACCAAAAGCTTCAATGGGGCCTTATGCTGATGGTAGAGAATTGGAGGGGTTCCTAGGTAATGCAGGGGTACTCCATGAGAACATCAATAAGTGCTGAATTGAAGAGTGATTTTTTTTCTAATGCGTTTTAGTTATGTTGTGCCCTGGCCTTCTGAACACAGTATAAATGTTTATGCCTGATGTTTGTGAAGTCAGTATGGGTTTTAAAGTGCTTTTCTTCACATAGTCACATTTAATTAATTTTCCATAATTCAAATTGGTAGAAAATCTGGTAACCCACATTTCTAAAGCAATTTGATCACTTTCCTTATTGTGAGTGTTTATCTCACATCCCAGTCAGGTAACCTATGGTAAAGATGATTGGTCTAGAAACACACTGAGGAGGAAGCCCTGAGGTTAGTTTATAGGATACCTGGGTGTTGGGCCTTGAGAGGCCTGGGTGTGAGGCCTAGTGAAATTTCCTGAAAAGCTAAAGTTTGGTGATCTGCCTCTGGCCAGCTAGGACTCAGCAAGATGCCTAATGGCTTCTTGCCTGCTACTTCAGTGCAGGAGTTGGAATTATTTCAATAGTCACAGTTTACTATTGGCCCTTACCTCTCCCCCCAACCTAGAATCCCCGCCTTCGTTCCCAACATTATATAGGCAACTGCTTGTAACAATAAAGCAAGTTCCTGCTTCGATAAGACTCCCAATTCAGTGTGGTTTTTCTCCGGTGACGAGGACAGGTTCTGAGTCATCCAACGCTCATCCTTCTCCTCAACCCCTTGGGAGGAACCAGCGGGCCTGGTCCCTCCTCAGCACTACCTACCCACTGGGGAGGAGCCCGGCACCTGGGGATGTTTTAGAAGTCTCAAATACCTTACTTACTCAATAATGAATTAACTACAATTTTATATGAGTGGATTGAGGGAAAAGGAAAATGATGATAGTGTGGAATAAAAAATATGTTCTTTTTGCTCCCCAATTTCCACTGGTACTTGGCTTCATGAGTAATAATAGCTCTTGTGCTATATTAGCTACTTCCCACAGTCTTTATGGTAAGATTCTGTGTTGTGGGGAATCACAGAGTTACATCAGTCTTAGTACTTTCAGTAGTGGACATGGTTTAAAATATAACATATGAAATATAAAGTCATTGTTATGTGTCTTCCAAGAGCATATTGTGAGAAGCAAGGCATACTCATTTCATTTCAAAAAATATGATCAATATTTACCAAAATTTCAAGAGTTCATTTAAATGTCACATAAGGGCTGGAGGGATTGCTTAGTGGTTAAGATGCTTGCCTGTAAAGCCAAAGGACCTAGGTTTGACTCCTCAGGACACATATAAGCCAGATGCACAAGGTGGCACATGTGTCTGGAGTTTGTTTGCAGAGGCTGGAAGCCCTGATATGTCTATTCTCTCTCTCTCTTCTTCCCTCTCTCTGCCTTATTATCTCAAATAAATAAATAAGTAATAATAAATAATTAAATTTACTTAAAAATAAGATCACATCAAAGAACAATCTGTTTTCCACTTATAATGGGCTCATTAAAAGATAAATACTCAGCTAACTGTGTCTTTGAATAATGTGCACATAGATGTTTTGTAGAAGATTTGCCTATAATTATGATTACACTCTATACTTTTGAGAGTACATTCAATGGCTGTGTATATATGCCATGTCACATAAATCAAACACATTATTTCTGTCTGGCAGAATACAGTGATTTAAGGCTTACCATGATGTTCACTTAAATATCATATGTGATTACAGCTAAAGACAGTAGAATAACTCTCTCTGTAAAATGGAATTTACTCTTTAATATATTGGGATATACATATTCAGGAGACTATATATATTCTACTGAATCAATGATTGATATTAATCACAGACAATATTATAGACACTGGGTGAATATAAAGAGTTGCATAGAAGCTTTTATACTCTCAAATCTTTAACAAAGACATTGACTGGCCAATCTGTTCCAGATATTTTGTAATTTTTTTTCTTATACACATATGTCACAGATGAGGAGAGAGTAATTCAATCTTTTGAGATCATATTTATGATTTGTTTTTAATTACATAACCCTTTACTTTATTCAGTATCTATAAAAATTGGTGACCTGGGCTCAGCCTTGCCATATATCTTTGGCTTAAGCCTCTCACAAGCCCAAAGTCAAGGTGTCAACAAGGGCTGAGCCCATGTTCAGCCTTTGGCTATAGAGGGTATACTTCCTAGCTCTCTCATATGGCAGGTAATAGTTCTTCAGTTATGAGCATGGTAAATGAGATTAGTTTTTTGTTGTATGAATCTGTCTATAGGATTCCTCACAATATGACAGCTCACTAAATCTAGATCAAGGGAATGGAGGAAGGAGGGGTTAAAGAGGAAGGAGGTGAAAAGGAGACAGAAGAGAGAAAGAGCATCAGAGGTCATGGCCCTATATAGAGTAATCTCTGCTAGGACATTCCACAATGTCTACCATATCTTAGCCATTGGAAGAGTTCATCTGTCCTGTATTGTAGTATAGCAGGGCACATGGGTTTCAAAATGAGAACACAGCAATGAGGGTTACCTTAGAGATTGCTTTTCACAGTCACTGAGGCATATATGTGATGTATACAATTTATTCTATGGATTATATCATTGATTTTTCACTGACTTTTTATCATTTTCAAGGGACCACATGAAACATTTAGATGTGTTCATCAAAAAGCCCATTTATTTTACCATAATAAAAGGCAAAGGATTCCTTGAGAGCCAAAAGAAACCAACATTCAGTTCCTGTGATAAATGTGAGGGGACTATCTATTTTGAATTTTTTGTCCCTAGGCAGACTAAGTACAGAGGAAATTTATATTAAGGAAGTTCTTGATATTTGCCTTTATATCATAAATAATCAAGTTTTGTTTCTGTTTGCTTTTGAAAGAGAACAGTGATACTATGGAGACTGTAATAGAACGTGAACCAGCAGAAGAAGAGGAATGTATTATGATAAGGAATAAGGAAGAGCAATTGTTATGTATCTACTGCAGGGGTGTTAAGCTTGAAGAGAAAATATGTACAACAAGGCTTTCTCTAACTGAAAAAAATATAAGTGATTGAATCACACACTGGAACAACCAACATGACCTATTACAGATTACATGAGAAAGAAGTGGGATAAAAATATGTTGAAAAATAGATTTTGTTAGGAAAACTGGGAGAGAAATAAGAGGGAATACTTGTCCCAACAGCAAAGAGAGGGTTTTTTGGAGAACTTCAGAGAAGGACTCTAAGCCGGCATGATCAGAAACTGCTTTCCTTATAGACGAGGGGATACTTATGGTGTTGTGGGAGTAATTGGAATTCCTTGGTAGCAGAGCAGTCTTCCTTGCCTCAGAGCTTGGGCCACTTCAGGAAAGTGAAAATGGCAATGGGTGGTCTGGATAACTCCAAGAATGAGGTAATTGGAGGGATGGTTGGGAAACAGGATTACAATGAGATGGCAATCAGAGTCCAAAGATGAAATCATTCTGTTTCTAACAGATTTCAACTGAAGTACATTTTGAAGCCAATTTTCCTTATTGGAGCATAGATGATCCTTTGTGTCTACTATTTACCACCTAAGTGCAGATATTCCTCAACATGTATTGTTCTATATATGCAGAAAGTGATCCTACCTTTTAATGTATGTTGTATATTACTTTAGGGTAAGATATACTAGGCTTTCCTAACTCTTTTTTTAAATATATATATTTATTTGACAGAGAGCGAGAAAGAAAGAAAGAGACAGAGAGAGAAAGAATGGGCACACCAGGGCCTCCAGACACTACAAATGGACTACAGACACATTTGCCCCTTGTGTGTCTGGCTTACATGGGTCCTGGGGAATTGAGCCAGGGCCCTTTGGCTTTGTAGACAAACACTTTAACTGCTAAGCCATCTCTCCACCCCCTAATTCCTATTCTTTAATGGTGGGATTTTGTATCTGGGGATCTGTAAGGACTATATCAGACTTAAAAATAAAATAACTGAAAAATCAGAGAATGTTGGAATACTGAGAAGTAAATATCTCCCTACATTTTTGTTATTACATTTTATTAGGAAATGACAATGTAATGTTAAGAACAGAGAACACATAATATAATTTCACTGATTCAAAAATACTATAAATATCTACTGAGCCATGCTCTCACTAAGAGCTGGGGATAAAGTAATAAACCAAAACAAATAAAAATTTGTCATCTCAAAAATTCCCATATGTTGATATGGGAAGGATTACATGAAAAGGAAATTGTCAATAAAATGTCACATTATAACATGATAACTGTGAGATGATCATATGATTATAAGGCAAATATTGAGATAAATCAAGAAGGATTTTCTGAGAATGGCTGTATTTTCTAAGATCTTAAAATATTAGGTAGGCTAAGAAGGGGTGGTGGGAATGTGTAGCAGCAAAACAACACAGACGTGTATCTCAGGCTGGTGAGAGCGTGTTGTAGGCGCACCATTAGAAGATGACGGCAGGGTGCACACAGGAGAAGACTGTGGTACTGGGCTGTTTTGAAATGGTGAACATGAGTTCAAGGAGAGATGGGCAGAGTTTCATTTCTGTCACCAACTTTTCTTTACAACCAAATAATAAAACACTCTATAATAGTTAAGAATGTGGTTTCGTATTTGAAGGGTTCAGAATGGAGAGGAAGAGGTAACTTCAAATAGAGTTCTGTTTCCAAAACAGGACGAATGAGGCATTTAAGACTTTCACAGGAGTTCTTGGCGACTAACTCTCCTAACTTGTAAACGTGTACACCACTGGTCCTCATTTAGTGTCTTTGTTGGTCCTTTTCATCTTTTCCTATCCAAAGACTTCTTTCTTAGGAGTCTTTGGCCTTTCAAAATAGACTCTTGCACTGCTTGGCCAATGCACCAGGTGCATCTACTCAGACCTGCATGTGAATATAAAACCAGGTAAGATCTACATTTCACTCCTGCTACAAAAAAATAATATCATTACTTTCTACTGTATGTGGTGATTACAGCATTTAGAAGTGATGTGTGAAAGCATTTCACAAGCTCTGAACCATGTGTACTATGCAGGATTATTTAATTTATCCATTTCTTTGATACTTTATAACACTACTCCAGCTTTCTAATATTGATTCCTGAAGGAATATTAATTCTGAAAGCAAAAAATTAATTGCCTGTCAATGCAAAAGATTCACCTCTCACCTCAAAGGGGATGAAAGATAGTTCATTCTGGAACCAAATATAGGAGACCATGGCCCTGGAACACAGATTAGTTTACCTAAAATTCCATGTTCCAACTAGTTAACAATTTCATGAAGGTCTTATTGTTATAGAACAAAGATAGTCATAAATCAAGGCTAAAGCATATACATTGGCTGACCTTCAGGTAGGTGGCTTATAGCAAAACAAGGAAAATCTCCACCATTGGCTTAAGATGCTAACTGATGACTCAGCCCTTGGATTAGTGGAAGCTGGGGGTCTGTTCTTATATTCAAAAAAAAAAAAAAAATTGATACCTGATCAACTCATAGTCACCAGGATATTGAAGGAGGAAGGGAGAAGAGCTAGCTTAAATTATATATATATATAATATGTATGTATATATGTATGTATATATTATATATATATAATTTAATATATATAGAATATATATATGTATGTATGTATATATATATATAGAATATATAGAGAAGTTAACTTCTATACTTACAGACAACAAACCTTGGTATTTCCCTCCTCTCCCATGCTGTCCTCTTTGTAACTCTGCTTTCGGTAATATCCCCTCCCTCTCTCCATTAGTCTCTCTTTTAATTTGTTGTTATCATCTTTTCCTCTTATTATGAGGGTCTTAGGTAGGTATTGCTAGGCACTGTGAGGTCTTGGGTATTGAGGCCAATTTCTATCTGGAAAGTTGCATGTAAGGAGTTGTACCCTTCCTTTGTCAGGCAGACTGAATTAGGGATTGAGTCGCAAGGAGAACTAAGAAGTACCAGCTTGCTAGCCCTGACACCAGAAACGCTTGGTAAAAATGACTGATTGAGATGAATCCACAGAGGCCCTGCTGCTGCCTACAGTCTACTGCACTACGTGGGTCAGCTGACCCAAATGGGCTGAACCTCAGATCATCCTCCAAAGTTATTAGACAATCAGGTCTTGGCCTTACATACCTGAATCGGATGCTATAAAAGCTGTGGCCTTCCAGCCCCTCCTGCTCTCTTGACATGGCCTTCAGTGTGTGTGTGTGTGTGTGTGTGTGTGTGTGTGTGTGTGTGTCTCAAGCTCTTATCCTGTGTTGCTGAACACAAGTGAGACTGGCCTCTGGTCTCTACCCCCACTAGACTGCATGGGGGTGGAGCACCATTGCATTGTTGCTTGATCTAAATTTTTTCACTTGTCTCTGCTTTATAGCTTGGTGTAACTACTCTCTTTGATTTCATGCATGACTTCCCTCTGATTTCTGAATCTTTCATGTGCGTACTTTTATTACACTCCAGATTTACACCATGGATGCTCTCACCAACTATAGGCTTGCTACCTGTGAAATTTCTCTAAACTTGGGGTAACTATGAGTGTAACTCTCATTATTACTTATATCTTTCCTTAATCTCTTGGTCTCTGTTTTGGTATCTGCCCTCTCAATATTTTTCCTGAGCCTCATTGTTTGTCCTCTTAACTGCTGTATGGGTTCCTCTCAGGTTTCCCTACACAAGGTCCTAGATTCTACTTTTCATGTGCCAGCTGCTTTAATTTCTCTTTAAAAGCCTCACTTTCTCTCAAGTCCACTTGAATGGTGGTTTGATTCAGGTGTCCCTCACAAACGTAGGTATTCGGGATACTAGGTTCCCAGCTGATGGAGATTTGGGAATTAATGCCTTCTGGAGGCAATGATTGTTGAGGGTGTGCTTACAGTTATTATAGCCAGTTTCCCCTTGCCAGTGTTTGGCACACTTTCCTGTTCCTGTTGTCTACCTGATGTTGGCCAGGAGGTGATGTCCACTCTCTCTGCTCATGCCATTATTTTCCCCTTTCATTATGCAGCTTCACCTTGAACCTGTAAGCCAAAATAAAGCCTCTTTTCCCCATGATCTGCTCTTGGTTGGGTGATTTCTTCCAGCAATGTGAACCTGACTGCAACAGTAAAGTTGGTACTGAGAGTGGCATTGCTGCCAGATGCCTGACTGTGTGAAGCTGATTTTCAAGAAGAATATGGAAGGATTTGAAACCTTGGCCTAAGAGATGCCTTGCAGTGCTATAAATGCAGCTTGGCCTGGCCAGAGTTGAAGGACCTGAATGCAAAAAGAACTATGGACTGTGAGGTTGGCTTATAAGGATGAAAAACAGCTTTGCCTGGACTGGGCTATAAGCAGTTTGTGTGAGAGGATTGCTGTTATACCTATGGCCAGAGAACTTATGCAGGGTTGCAGTGCATAGAAACAGACGGGTGTGAGCAGAGGGATATGGCATAGAAAGAAATCTTTGGGCTGAAACTGCTGCCTGTTCAGCTGCAATTATATGAGAGATTACAACTATTGAGATTGGGCCAGCTGACCTGCACTGGGACAACAGGAAGAATGTAGACTCTTTTGTAGGGGCCTGAGTGCTCAAGGAGTATCTTGTCCTTCAAAGTCTGATTTATTCCCCATGGATTAACAAATTGGCACCCTACCTGGTATTGTGGAGTATAAGAAATGCAGGAAAGAGAGGGTCATTAAATTTGCAACATGGTCTTGTGTTTTGGAAATGTCCACAAGCATTGTGAATCAGGTTTGCTGTAATGCCCACAGAGACATTATGGAGCCATGAAAACAGACCATGGGTTGCAGTGGAGACCCAGTTGAGGTTCCGGGACCATGAGACAGCTGCTAAGGAGACCTGCTGGCCCTGGATGAAGTTTTCCAGGACTATGAATAGCCTAGCTGGAGGGGCAGAATTGAAAGTCCAGAGACTTGTTGCTGCTTAGTATAATTGGCCTTAGAGACTTGTCACTGACTCGATTGTTGGATTTGGAGCTACAGAATTTGATGTTTGCCCTGTTTAAATCTTGTGTTGGTTGAATATTTCTTTGCTATGCCTAATACCATCTTTTTCAGTGTGTGTGCTTTGGGTATTATGGCTTAATTAAAAGATCTTGAACTATAGGGAATGTTTGAACATCATTAGGATTGATAAACATTATGGGGACTTTTAAAGTTGGACTAAATGCATTGCATTTTACATCATGCATGGTTATCAGTTCATGGGGGGCCAGGGTCAGAATGTGGTGGTTTTGATTCAAGTGTCCTCCATAAACGTAAGCATTCTGAATGTTAGGTTCCCAGCTGATGGGGATTTTGCGATTAATGCTTTATAGAGGCAGTGTGTTGTAGGGGCAGGCTTATGGGCATCACAGCCAGTTTCCCCTTGCCAGTGTTTTGCACACTTTCCTGTTCCTGTTGTCCACCTGATGTTGGCCAGGAGGTGATGTCCACCCGCTGCTCATGCCATCATTTTCCCTGATATCATGGATCTTCCCACCTCCCAGTCTGTAAGCCAAAATAAACCTTTTTCCCCGCAAGCTGCTCTTGGTCAGGAGATTTCTGCCAGCAATGAGAACCTGACTGCAACAACGTGCTTGAAGCTTCACCCTAATTCTCTTTAAGAGCCTCAGATTCTCTCAATTCCACATGCTTGTGGCTCTACTCCACTTTTTTCCCTAGAGACCCTAAATTTCTCTTCTGCTTTAATACTTTCCCTCTTCAGGAAAGCACATGGTGGGTGTCATGTGTGTTTTCTGAGTGTCTCTACATATACATCTTTCTACTTTCCATGTGCTTACAACTCTGTTCAAGTCCTTTCCTAAAGATTTCTCATAAATGAACCTTATAAACTATGTAATGTTTCCATATGAGAAGATGCATCTTAATTTCCATGTGTTTAGCCTTTCCTTCCTAGACCCTGATTTTCCTTAAATAAAACCCCCAAATTTGTGATTTTCCTATAAAGTTAATAATTCATTATCCTTCTTGAGCTCATCTTTATTAATTCTTTATTAAAGGTAAGGAAGAACCCAAAGCTTGGAGTTCATCAATTCTGAGGGACCTCTCTTAAACCCCCAAACCCTGCATCAGTATTATGTCAGACACAGAGGTATGAAATAAGTGACTATTAAGGGGCTACAGTTAGCTCAAGCTAAATTTGCTGACTTGCAACACTCTATTTCTCTGATCACAGGAGTGTTATTAGTCCACTTAGCCTTGCTGGAAATAGGTTTAGCAGATGCAGTGCTTTGCTGGGATCTTTGGTTCACAGGCTTAAAATCTACTCTTCAAGATTGAAAGACATCTTCAAGATTTCAAATGCCATGTAGTTGTAGTAATAACTATGGAATAGATTAAGATGGAGCTTTTGATCTATAGTAAACATATTTTCTCCTAGGTCAGGCATAATATAGACAAAGACATTTTGAAAGGAAACTATTTGGGTGAAATAAGTGCCAAAATTAAATAAGTGATTGTAAATAAAATTCTTGCAATATAATAATCTTTGCCTATCCAATTTTTTTTAATTTTATCCAGAAGACATTTGTTTAAACTTTGCATGGGCAGTGGCTATAGTCCCTGCCTTTTCTTTTCACTGATGGGGTAGAAATGGACAGAGTGGTGTGGCATGTCTATATTTCTTGGCAGTACAGTCCACTATGCATGAGCACTTTCTTGAGTGGCAATCATAAATTGCTCAAAAAGGGCAATATAAAACTCACTTCCAGATTTCAATAACTGAGGTCAGTTCGACATTTCGCGGCAGTGGACTTGATGGTACTATGTCTCCATACTTTTGCATGATTTAAAATGCTAAAAAAGCCATTAAGCAATCAGAAAATAAAAGCCAGACAAAAATAAAATTTTCCGCTTCACTGAAAATGATAGTTTACACTCCCCTCCTTCTAGAGATTATTTAAAGATTTCTTTTAAATAAGTTGAGGTGAAAGGAAAACATCACTAACTCAAAAATCTCAGCCTCACTGGGCAAGTATTAGAGAAATACTGCATTCCCCCCAAAAATCTCCCAAGTTCAGGAAACAACCTCTGCTATATTTTATCTTTGAACCCTAAACACGCAACATAACCATTCTCCTCCAGCCATTCTATTATATGCAGTCTTTTCTTTCCATGATGAAAGATCACACAATAAAAAAATGAAGAACAAAAATTAACAAAAAAACTAACAAAAATAAAAGTAACAAGATTAAGATATTGAGAATAGCTAGTCTGCACTGAAAAAGTGTAATTTGCAGCCATATGCTTCAAATGTCTTTCCTTTATTACTTTTTCTGCTCTGCTACCTAGAGGAGGAAAGATCTTTATGAAAAAATTGATGAAAGAATAGAAATAATATTTGTTATACTTGAAATTTGGCTAAGTGATCAATAATTTTTTAAAATTTTATTTATTTATTAAAATCAGAGAAGGGGGGAGAGAGAGAAAGAGAATGGGCACACCAGGGTATCCAACCACTGCAAACAAATTTCAGACATGTGTGCCCCCTTGTGCATCTAGCTAACGTGGGTTTGGGGAATTGAACCTGATCCTTTGGCTTTGTAGGCAAGTGCCTTAACTGCTAAGCCATCCCTCCAGCCCAATTATAATTTTTATTATTTGCTTATATGTATGTTTACCATTAACTCATTAGATAAGCAATGAAAAAATAAGAGTGGAAAAATATACCTAAACAAATGAAAATAAATAAAACACATTCAGAGTCAAGGACAGAGCAATGTGTGTATACTACCTGAGCTGACCTATTGACTTGAACACAATTCCTTTTTATTTGTCTGAATAGCCTGGCTTTCAGCTACTGTCTTACTTAACATAAAGTAAGTTATATATCACTGTGAGAATTTACATGACACTCAGCTAATGTGTAAACCAGAAGCTAGAGTTAGTATTTTTCTGAGTTGTATTGTTTTATATTGAAAAAATATTCTCAAAATCATAATGTACACCAAGATCTCTGTAGCTTCCTCCTTAGCTATTTGTTTTCATATTGTCTGACATAACTCTATGACCACTTTGATGTCTATTTGGAAATAACATGAGTTGGAATAGGTGCCCTCTGCCATGTCAGATTGAAGATTGTTCTCTTACATAGGGTAGAGTCTGTCAGGAGCAATGTTCTTAAAACTCAATCATGTAAAATGAGATGAAATGGCAAACATAAGACAGGTCTTGACACAATGACAGTGGATATTATGTGGGTCATCTAAACTAAATTTAACAGAAATATGCAGGAAATTCTATCTAACAGACATAGAATATACATTATTCTCAGCATCTCTTGGTACCATCTCTAAAACAGAGGACATCCTAGGCTCCAAGTCAAGTCTTAACAAATAAGAAATGAAGTTACCATTGCATTTACACATAAGTACAAATAGAACTTTCATTATTCTTTTCTCAATGAAAATCAGAGTTTTCAGTGGTCTTTCCAATGAAGCTCTTCAACAAATTTATATTCTGGTTTTCATCCGTTCTCTGATATTATTATTGTCACTTTAGCCTCAAGGACAGGTTATAAATGTCAATGAATATTTTATGTAAATTATAATTTAATCACAATGTTTTGGGTATTTAAAATGCAGTACCTAAAGCCTAATTTTTAGCTTACTATATACAGGTCTATATTGTAGAATAAAAATGTTTTCCTGAAAACTAAACTAAACTTCTGCCGCCGGAATATTTATTTTCTGTCTGAGAACTTTAGGGTAGACATATTTCTGGGTAAATTTTACATAACTTGAACAGCCCATTTCCTACATTTCTTCTTAATCTGCCCTAAGAGACACCTAGAACTTTGGGATATTGTGAGCGCTGTTAGCCATGATAGCACTGACAAATCTTAAGCACATGCCTGCAAAGCCAGCACACTGAACCCTGGTTCACTTCTGCAGGGCTCACCTTGGATAATGATAATTGCAAATAAAGAGTTATACTATGTCCCACTATGTCTATTTAGGTTTAAGCACCATGAATGATAACCAACTTTACTGAACAAGCATAACCACAGAAAAGCAGAAGCTAAAAGTTCCAGCCAAGGCTCCTGGAGCCTATCTCAAGTTACTTTCATGATTTTTTAATGTTATCACTTGTATTCAGCCTCAATGCACTGCTAAATTGAGTAAATTTAGGAGTTGTTAAATTGTA
This sequence comes from Jaculus jaculus, assembly GCF_020740685.1. Lineage (NCBI taxonomy): Eukaryota > Metazoa > Chordata > Mammalia > Rodentia > Dipodidae > Jaculus > Jaculus jaculus. The sequence goes on from NC_059119.1 coordinate 1,181,838, forward strand.
CAAGTCCCAGTATATTTGCATACCTGGAACTATAACAGGCAAATGACTTACATAGTTACATTAGTATTTGAGAAAATGTGAACTCACTAAAAATACTTAATCAAAACTGGCTACTTATTTATAGGGATGCAAAAGGGTCAAATAGAATGGAGAATCACTCAAACTTAAGCATACAGGTGCATTTGTAGGCCCATTGCTCCTTTTGCATCTCTCACTGTCCAATAACATTCCACAACTTGAGCAAAGGGTGAAATGGAGACCATAGGGACAGTGCAGAATATAGAAGAGGTTATGCGCTATGTAGATTGGCCTATAAATCATATTAGAACATTTCATATTTCCCTGAAGGCAAGTAGGAATTAAGGGAATGCAGGAAAGAAAAATATAATTTAATTTGAATGTTAGAAAGTTGACTATGACTATAGAAAAAAAAACTCTCAAGACTATTCCTTCCCTCTATTTTAAAAATCAAAAGGAGAGAGCCAGGTGTGGTGGCACACGCCTTTAATCCCAGCACTCGGGAGGCAGAGGTAGGAGGATTGCTATGAGTTCAAGGCCACCCTGAGACTGCATAGTTAATTCCAGGTCAGCCTGAGCCAAAGTGAGACCCTACCTCGAAAAGAAAAAAGAAAAAAAAATCAAAAGGAGAAAATTTAATATTTCCTTTTACCAAATTCCTTATAGTACACTGAGAGCAGGCTCCCAGGAAATGATTTGCTGGCTGATAGCAGATTCATCATGTGTACAAATTAAGCACTCTTTCTGAGCCAATTTGAAAACAGTACTTTGAATTATACTTGTACTCCTCATTATGAACCAGGTGCTCAAATTAGTGTGCAACAACTTCATCTGTGAATAGCATTTTGGATTCTATGCCAAGGGGCATACACCACAGGGTGATGGAAGCAGATGTTTACTGAGTGGAAGCATTCCATAAGCAAAGATCATATTTGGACTTTGAGTAAAATTCTCATTATTTGAGGGTAAGTATTACTAGAATGGCTTAATACGTATAACGATTAAATAATAAAGACCCAGATACTAAAGGTAGAGGCCAGTCATTTCTGTTAAGATTTTAGTACAACCTTTGGAACATCCATTTAAATGAAGTATTTCCTAAATTTTCCTGCTCATCAAAGAATGTATTCCAGTTTCTCTTCTGCAATCCAGTGTCAGTCTGGTGTATGGAGATTCAAATGTCTTAATGACTCTGATCGAGTGGCCCAGCAACAATTTAGCCAAGTTTTGTAATTATGAATTAAGAAAATCCTTTCTGTTATGTTGGTAATGGTTCATATCTTCCCTTTGTATTGTATTATGCTTTCTCCTTTCTCTACCTAAATATACAAGCATGTATATTCATGCCTAAACTATGACCCACTTGTTCTAGGCTTAAATCCTCCCATTTCTGATTTAATCCTATCATGTCTATTCCTACATGCCATTGAGTTACAATGTTGAAGTTATCAGTTCATATTAACCTAACCTCTCAATAAATCCAGGTACCATTCTCCAGCCTTCAAATTAATTGAGTAAAGTTGTGTTTCCCACTTTTATATACTTAAAAATATGATTAAAAGAGAAAGGAAGAGAGGAGGGTACTTAATAGGTTGATATTGTATATATGTAAGTATAATGATTGTGATGGGGAGGTAATATGATGGAGAATGGAATTTCAAAGGGGAAAGTATGGGGGGGGAGGGAATTACCATGGGATTTTTTTTTATAATCATGGAAAATGCTAATAAAAATTTAAAAAAAGAATATGATTAATATACAATTTACCATGAGTACAAATATGCTGTAAGAAAACTTGCATCTTATAAAATAATGTATTAAAAATAAATATTACAATAAGAAAGAAAGATGAGATGTAAATAATAGAAATATACATGATAGATATGGAATAGATGATAGACAGTAGATGAGAGATAGACAAGTAATAAGTACACATATAATAGAATATAGATAATAGATGGTAATGGGATAGATGGTGATAAATAGATGAGACATATAAGTGGGACAAACATATGCAGAAGTGAATTTATTGTTGGACTCAAATTAACTTCAAATAATCAACTGTGTGTAATAAATAGCTGAAATATATCCCACTCTACCAGGAAATGTAAAAGTAAATAGAGAAATGAACATTTTAACACCATTTTAAGCAGATCAAGAAATCATTGGATGGCAGCATTGTTCAGCTGAGTATGTTTTCACTTTTCTCTAGCAGGAATAGGAAAGGCAACACGGGTGAATAAAGTGAAGAGGATGATTTATATAATTAATCACAAGGCTTTGATCAATAGTGCCTTGGAGACCACTTTTCATAATAAATAGATGTGCTAGTCAGATGTAACTGACTCCTAGAAAATTCAGATTGTTGATGCAGTCTGAAATGAGGAGTATACACTGAGAAAACAGTGGCTAGACATGAAATTCCAGACCAAAAAAAAAAAAAAACAATTGAAGCTAACACACTGATACCACTGAGGCAAGGGGGACCTATGGCTGTTTTTGATGTGGGGTACTAGCAATGGGTGGTGCCTTCTACTCCTACAGCAATTTCCCTCTCTTTATGACTATTCTTTTTCTTTCTCCTTCATGTCCCCATTGTCACTGTCAACCTGAACAAACAAACTTTCTGTGGATTTTAGGATGGAATATTTTTGCAAAATATTTAAGGTTGCTCTTACTAAGTCAGGGATGAGATAGGTTATGCATGTTTAAATTTATCAAGTGCAACTTTGGATATTCTTCTGTTAATTTGGTACTATGTTTCACCTAATACATTCATATTCTCACCATGAAATAATTTGTGGAATTGAACGTTGGCTCACAACAAGAACACTCTATATTTTTGACATTCTTAGTTAAGAAACATTACTTTTTTATTAGTTTTGTACTCAGTGAATACAGTCAAGTTGGTACCATTGTTAGCCTCCTCCCTGTCCTCCCTACTCTGCAGGGATCCTCCTCGTTGAGGAATTTGGGTCGTGCATTGTGAGGGTTGCCATCAGTTGTGGGTAGGAGGCAATGTCTCTGTGTATCATGACCCAACCTGTGGCTCTGACATTTTTTCACCCCCTCTTCTGCAAATTTCACTGAGCCATGTTGGGTTCATTTTAGGTCTGTTTCAGTGATGAGATCTTGCGAGCCTCTGTGTCTCTGGATATCTGGTTTGGTAGGAGTTGATTGTTCTCTTTGTCTATCTCCTTTACCCTTGTACTGGTACCAGGTTCACCACGAAAACAGTACTCTGGCTTATATCCCCATTTATTCTTAGTTTCAGAGAAATATTACTTTTACAGATCAATGTAAAAAGTGACTAAGCTTATAAGTATTCTTTCCTAAGTTAAAAGATACACATGCACCCCCCAGAGTTTATTTCCACCATGGAAAGATGCGCGTGCACCCCCAGCGTTTATTTATTGCTACCATGGAAAGATACGCATGCACCCCCAGCGTTTATTTCCACCATGGAAAGCTGAGGTAGTGTCAAGCAAGTGGCCCATAAGATGCAAAGAGGCATTTCAGGCATCAATACCCCTGAAATCAGACATGCTGACCAATCTGTTGAAGTTAGCTGCCTCTTTCGAATACCATGGCTAAAGCAGCCTGTTTGCCTACCAGATCAACAATTAAAATTCTTAAAAAAAAAAAAAAAAAAAAAAAGGCTGGGCATTGTGGTGTTCACCTTGAATCCCAGCACTCCACTCTGAAGGGAGAGGTAGGACAATTGCTGTGAGTTCGAGGTCACCCTGAAACTACATAGTGAATGCCAAGTCAGGCTGTGTTAGAGAACAATCTTACCTCAAGAAAATAAGAAAAAAAAAAAAAAAAAAAAAAAAAAATGAGGTAAAATCAGTATGCCCAACTGGCTTGTTAGCATGCTATGTATTTTTTAAATAAAAAATGAGAATTTTCTACCATCTGAATAATCTTCCTGTATATGAAGTAACTGTCAAACTTTTTTACCCTTATTTGTGAATTTCCTATCAACCTTTAACCACAAATTCCCACTTTTCTTCAGTAAAATTCTACCCATACCTGTCATATGTGCTACAAATAGCTATTTTCAAACAAGGATCATTTATTAAGAGATAGTCTGTATATCATTTTACAAACAATGACTTTCATATCTTCAAACCTTAATCAATTCTATATTTGGAAATCACATGCTATTCTAGTAATTATGAAAATAAAGCATATCATAGATCATAAAAATAGTTACCAAACTATATTATGGAAAAGTAGACTGAATTCCTCCTTTCTATGTTTTGGCATTGCTAACTTAAATTCTTCCCTTCCTCTTCCCTGCACCTATCTGTCCCAGGTAACAGTAACTATTTCTCTTTTTCATTCTTCTATGGCATCATATGTTAATTTTCTCAAATGAACTTGAAGAAGTGGTGCATTTAGCTACCTTTGACTGTCTTATGTAAGTCTTGGCTGACTAGGTCCAACCACATTGCTTCAACAGACTGGATTTCATACTTCTAGAAAATAGTTTCATCACAGTATAATTAATAGATCAGAGACACCAGATTCAATCACTCTGAGTGATGGGCAAGGTGGCCCTGGATACAGTATCAGATGCTGAGTAGCTTTTGGGGGACTTCTATGCTGCATAATGATTTTTTCCATAAACTCACTGAACTTGACCTATAACATAAAACATATTGAGAAAGGAAGGAATAGTGTTAATACACTTTTTGTGACAAAGAGTTGTTCTTTTGTGGTAGTTTTATTTAACCTGTGAAGTTGAAAATCAAATATAGCACTTAGGTTGCTCCTTTGTTGCAAATTCTAAAACATTTGTGTGGAACGGTGACTGATGGGATGTCACTGTGGCTTTTCTACTCTAACAAAGCCTCTTGTTTCAGGTATACTGAAAGTTTGTCCTATGCACAGGTTGCATCTCCACTTACTAATGCCCCCTAGGATAAATCTGTCAGGAAAAAACACAAGAGTGTATAAATAATAGCTTAGTCTGTATTATGTAGTCCAACAGGAGAGAGAACAGCACTAGACTCTGGGTCTTACCCCAGCATATGCCTGTGCATGTGTGAACACACACACACACATGTATACACGTGCACACACACAAACATGCCAAAAGATATATTTAAGTGCCTTATATTTGCTTCCTATTTGACCTTGGAATTGATAGTGATGTAGGATTTTGGAGTTCAGGAGGAGTCCCCCAGAATATATGAACCCTACGTTTTGAGTTCTATGCTACTTTTAATAAAGAATTAATAAAGTTGGACTCAAGAAGGATAAATTATGAATTATTACATTTACTTAGGGGGAAATCACAAATTGTGGGGATTATTTAAAGGAGACTGGGTTTAGAAAAGGAGACTAAACAAGTGGAGAGCAGGAAACATACTTTCATGTAGAAACACTGTATAGGGTTCATTTAGGTGAATTTGAGGTCTTTAGAAAAGGACTGGAGTGGGGGGGGGAGGGTATTACCATGGCATATTTTTTATAATCATGGAAAATGTTAATAAAAATTGTGTAAAGAAAATAAAAGAAAAAAAGGAGGAAGCAAAGAAAAAAAAGAAAGAAAGAAAGAAAAAGAAAAGGACTGGAGCAGAGGCACAGGCCACAAGCACATGAACTTAGACTATATGTAGAGAGACTTAGAAAAAATAAACATATGCATTTGTCATGTGCTTTTCTGAAGAGGAAATCTACCAATGCAGAGAGCAAGAAATTCAGAGGAGTACAAAAGAGGGTCACACTCGTAGAATAACTACACAGCTAGAAAGTGTAGAGCTGGTGAAGTACCCACATGGTTCAGAGACCTGAAGAAAATCATGTTTGTAATCTAAGTGACAAGTTAGCCCAAACTATAAGCAGAGACAACCATAAAACTTTAAAGCAAGGAACAATTCTATGCACTCCCACACACACCAAGTCTGGAGTGGGGGTAGAGGCCAGACTGACTCGTGTCAGAGCAGCACTAGGTAAGACCCAGAGAGACCCCCACACACAAACACATGCACTGAGAGCCACGTTCAGAGAGAAGGAGGGGATGAAAGGCCTCAGCCTTTATAGCATCAGATTCAGGTATGCAAGGAGTAGCCTGATGGGCAAGTAAATTTGGTGAGCGGATCCAGACCAGTCCATTTGAACCATTTTATTTAGACATCTTGTGAGATTGTCGGCAGCAGGGGGTGTAGTAAGTTACTCTCTCCATTCCAGCCAAGAATGTTCTTGTGCCAGGGCATGGTGGAACCTCCTCAATCCCTGAATGAAACTGCCCGAAAAAGCTAGCTTTCAGGCTGGACAGATGACTTACTGGTTGAGGTGCTTGTCCGCAAAGCCAAAGGACCCAGTTTTGATTCCCCAGAACCCACATAAGCCAGATGCACAAGGGGGCGCACACATCTGGAGTTCGTGTGCAATGTCTAGAAGCTCTCTCTCTCTCCTTGCCTATTTCTTTCTCTCTCCATCTCTTTCTCTACCTCTCAATTAAATAAGATACACACACACACATATATAATATATATATATTATATATATGTATGTATGTATTGTAAAAGCTAGCTTTCTCCTATACTCCTTCAATAGTACTCTTAAAAAATGCAACATAACCGGGCATGGTGGTGCACACCTTTAATCCCAGCAGTCAGGAGGCAGAGGTAGGAGGATCTCCGTGAGTTTGAGGCCATCCTGAGACTACATAGTTAATTCCAGGTCAGCCCGGGTAGGAGTGAGATTGGACCTCGAAAAAAACAAAAAAAAAAAAAAAAAAAAAAAAAGTAACATAATGCTTACTTGTCTCAGTAACAACATTACCCTATTACAAAAGTGACACAGAGCCAAGATCCGTCAATGATACAAAGGTCACTATTGTAGTCAGCTTCATATTTCTGGGATGATCCTTAAAACCAGACACAATTTATTGGAGGAATGGGATTTATTGAAGCTTACAGATCTAAGGAAAGTTCCATAATGGCAAAAAAAAAAGTAAGAAGATAAAAAGAAAACCCACCACCCAAAGCAAAAGCAAAAACTGACAACCTAACAGCAAGGAACCAAGGCAGAATTCCAGTACTCTATATTCCTTAGGCTGAAATTCAAATCTGCCTCCAGTAACAACTTAGGGCTGGACCCCAGGATCTTCCCACAGGGACACCTCCTCCAGCCAGGCATCTGGAAATCTAAGTTATAAGCTTTAATAAACTTCTGAATCCATTGGGAGACATCCATTTATACCTTTTATACATTTATACATTTATAAATATCTTTAGCTCAGTGTTCAAAACTCTGTGATTATAGTAAATGTAAAAAGTAGATCAAAGACAATGTTCCATGAGGGAAGAAATGTTTTCTTATACCAGTTGTTTGCAATAAGAACAACAATCTCATCATTTTGTTTTTGTTTGAATGGAAATGATTTTTTCATATGTGATTCCATTTCTGAGGTAATGATTTCAGACTGGTATTACTCTGTTGATGTGATTAAATGTAAGATAGCAAAGGGGCCATTAATTGTGTGTGTGTTTAAAATGGTAGACATGTGGAGGTCAGGGGACAACTATAAGGAATCTGTATTCTACTGTCTTTGAGACAGGGTCTCTTGCCTCTAGTGCAAAGTTGTTCCCAGACTCAATGGAGCTTCATGTCGCTGGCCCACGAGCTAGTAATTCTCCAGACTGTGCCTTCCATTGTCTAAGTCACGTTGGAATCACAGATGCCTTTGACATTTTGCATCTGGATTTACCTGGAAGTTAAAGCCAGGCCCCAGGCTTTGCAAAAGAGTTCCTTTAACTGCTAGCCATCTCAATCTCAGTTCCCCTAAATATTTCTTTTCACTCTGAAGCATTGCTGCATCATGTCAAAGCAGTTCTTATAACCTGGCAGAGCATAACTAAAAAAAATTGTTATCTATTCTTGTAGTTTTCTTATTGTCTTAAGAAAAGCTTGGAATTGAAGGCTTTGAGAAGTCTAGTCTAGAATGTTTTAAGATAATAGAATTTCTTCTGGACTAAGTGGGTGAGGATCTTAAATTCACCTTTTGGGAATAAGAACACATTTCAATATGTGCATTTATGAAATGGAATGATAATTGTGCTTTCCACACAAGGTTTTCAACTGTCACTGAGTGTACTAAATGTAGGAAAGGCACAACAAAACTGCCACAAATAAATGTGTTGTAGCTGCTATCACATGTTATGATGTGATGTTAATTTTTAAATTAACTTGAGGGTTGTCTCATGTTTGTGAATACTAACAGCTTGAACCATAGAAAAGTAATTTAAAATATTGAAAGCCAGAAACTACATAAATCGTACCTTTTTTCAACTTGTGTTTTGTTCCCTCTTCCATTGGCTAATGGTTTGTTCTGAGTGTGCACAATCTCACACATAGAATTGGATCCCTTTTGTGTTTGTGACAGATGGTATATGGGACAAAAATATTTTTGTTGTTTTGTAACCTCTTTATAAGTCTTCACCTCAAAGACTTGTGGTTATGAGTTGCATTAAATACCTACTGCACTTGGTGAACTATTTTTTATTCTAGAGGAAGAGTGAAGGAGCTGACAGTTCTGTAGAGTTTATTATATAGTCAAGGTACTGGGTATAACTTAAGTACTCAGTGGATGTGTATAAGAAGTAACTTTGAGAGCTAAAGAGATGGCTCAGTAGTTGAAGGTGCTTGCTTCCAATGCCTGATGGCCCAGTACCCAGATTCTCAAAGTGGCACATGTATCTGGAGTTTGTTTGCAGTTGCAAGATGCCTTGGCATGCCCATCCTCTCTCTCTCTCTCTCTCTCTCTCTCTCTCTCTCTCTCTCTCTCTCTCTCCTTCTTTCCCTCCCTCTCTCAAAAAAGTAAGTAAAATATTAAGAAAAGAAGTAACTTGGACACAAGATCCTCTCTGCTAGGTTGGTGGACTGGGAGTATTATGAGAATCACAGACAGGGACGCTAAGCCATGAAGCCCTGCCACATGGCTGTGAGGACCTCATTCAAGCAGATCAACATGTAGAACCATGACAACTTTAAGGTGAAGCAGAGAGGAAAATAAAAAGTTGAGTAATAAACACTGGTCTACAGTTTTGGGAACAATATGAAATATGTCTTGGGAAGTCCTTCAGTCTTTGGAGACTTTAGATTGAGAACGTACCCAGAGGTACGTGGGTGTAACTCTTCCAAGACCTTTGAATTCATAGACTGAGGACATCTCCATGCATCTCTGTGTTTATTTCATTAGAGATGGTTCAAATGTGTAAGAGTATTTCATCAAAGTTAGCACAAGGAATAGGTCCATTCTCCTGCTGAAGGTGTGATTTACTAACCAAGTTGTGTTGATTATGGGACTTTTAAAGTCAAAAAATCTTTGTTTTATTCACTGATGATTTTTAGTCATCACAAACCCTTTTTCCTACTTGTACATATGTATGGTCATTATTCTTTATTACTATTCAAAAGATATGCACATTTAAAAATTATAAATTGATCTTATAAAAGATATTTATAAGTACATGCACATACATGCAGAATTTTAAAACAAAACATTCTCATACTAGTAATATTTCTATACTTATTTTACTTTATTGCTATAGATACACTGGGGAAAGAGGTGTGAATTTAATATTACTTCATTACCAAATACACACTATTTCATCTTGTTTTATTTTAAAAGTATTAGGCTTTGTTCCCACCTTTTGAATGTTTTGTCTCTACCAACTCTTGTTGCAGAAGCATGATAACTAAATATCCTAATGTCATATTTTTATAACAGGTACCTTGCCATTATTGTCTTCCCAGGAAAAAAAAATTGCAGAATCAAATAATAGGTACACTTTAAATATTCATACATTTTCTCATTTTAAAAACTGTATATTCCTTTTCTAAAATTATATTTCTTTGTTATGGATAATTTATCTTTTGGGATTCTCAGTTACCAGAACCACAAACTAACTTAGTCAGAGTTGTAAAAATGAAGTAGAATTCATTAAGGAATACCGAGTGAGTAGCTCAAGAGCTCATTGGAAAACCTAAGGAATATGGAAACAGTTCTGCAAGACATCTTAGAGAATTATCAGTACTATGCAAGCTTGTGGTGAAACACACAGGCAAAGGAAAGTGCATATCCCTTGCAGGCTACATGAATGCCTTTGCAGTTCGAGGTCAGTAGTTCCACCAGGGTGCATTAATTGAAGAGGTTTGCTAGAAACCAAGTATAGAACATTTCTCATCTCTATAATTCATAAAGTGGGAATGCATCATAAAAAGTATGGCAATTTTTTTCAGATAGGAGCCAGGCATGGTGGGGCACACCTTTAATCCCAGCACTCTTGAGGCAGAGGTAGAAGGATTGCTGTGAGTTCTAGGCCACCTTGAAACTACATAGTGAATTCCAGGCCAGCCTGAGCTACTTCAAAAAAACAAAAACAAAAACAAAACCGTCCAGGCAGGAGAATGCACCACCTCAATGACTCAAGCAGGGAAATGCTGACAATGGTGGGACAGTGCAGCTGGGACGGCCCCTGGGCGGTGAGCCCCAGAATGACCGAGGTCGCATGTACAAGGCTTGGCCGACTAGCACAGTTATGGCGATTTTATTTTAGTCAGGGTTGAAAGCACTGTGGAGCTTTGAGTAAAATCTAAACAAAGTAATTAAACAAAGAAAAGACTAACACACTTCAAAATAGAAGACAAGAATGCAGACACAAGAGTCAAACTTATATAATAACCCGATTTAGGAACGAAATCACTAGGGTATTGTAAGTTGGCCTGATGAGTAAAGAGGTGTTGTTAACTTTGATGGAAGGTTGAGACAATATTATTTCTAAGTGACATAAATATGGGTATAAGGAAAGGTAAACATGAGTAAAAGATGATTACAAAATATTAGCTTTAGAAATAGAAGTCAGAGTGCTCATTGACTGGGGTAGGTAGAACATAGGTCAGGAATTCAAAAACCTGACCTGAGAAAGACATAACTGCCACCTGCTCATCTTTCAATGGGCTTAAAAGTATGAAATCATTGATGAGGTCATCAAAAACAATAGCATGTTTTAAGTCCTATTTTTAGAATAACAATATAAAAACAAATAAACTGAAAAAATGAAAGTAGGTAGTTCCCTGGTTGAAGGAGAAACAGTAATGTGCAAATGAAAACTTCTTTCCTGCAGGCCATCTACCAAGGGCCTTCCATGAGTCTAAGACCATTTTACAGATGAGGGAAAACAAACTTATCAGGTTTTGGGAAAATCAATAAACTAGAAGTCATCATGCTAAAACAGACTCAGAAAGAGAAATATGCCTTACTTCCTTTCATATGTGGAATCTGGTGGGAAGTGTGTGTGAGGAGAGGGGGAATGGGCAGATCTGGAAGTGAAAGGAACTAAGGGGGGCATAGATGGGATGAGAGACAAGTGAGGAAATGGGATAAGAGGGGTATGCACTGGTGGAGATGGTCAAGGCACATGAGATGCATACATATACAACTTCACAATGAATCCTTTGTATTGTTCAGTTAATATGTGCTATTAAAAAGCATTTATTTTTAAAAAGGGGCTGTTCCTTGTGGCACACTACTGCCACCTGCTGGAAACAATTTGGAAATTTTCTATTAAGACAATGGTCTTGTCAATTTTCTCAACAGTAGACTTTGAAGGTGTGTAAGATGGTCAGGAGAGTCCAATACTCACAATAGATGGAGGCTTCTACTTAACAGGAACTGATTCAAGGATTAAGCAACTTGCAGAATGTAGTGACCCTGAGACATTAAGTTTGGGAAATATTGAAATGAAGTCTAATTACTGTGAGGGTTCTCAAAATAAAAACTGAAAAAAAATTGGAGATAGGGACAATTGACAGTTCTATCAAGGAAGGGGAACAAGATCGAAAGTCTTGTTAAGGGAGTAGGATGGAAAATTTTGTATAAATAAGAAACAAGCGAACTTAGTACAGTAGTATTTCATAATGTATGAATATAGAAATGATCTCGGGCACAGAGGGAGAAAGGTCTGAAATAAACTCAGCCATAGGCATGGGTGACAAGGCCCACATAGCAGTACAAATGCTGGCAGGGGGCAAGTTATGTTCAGATCATTTTGTCATTTTCTTGCAGTACAGAAACAGGAAAGGTCGGCAGATGAAGGTAAGAATGAGGAAGGTAAGAAGGAGATTGCAAAGAGCCCTGGGGAGCATAGACTAATGTTCACTATTGCTATATGATATAAGATAATCTCAAAGATGTTCTTATGTAGCTTGGAAAAAGATGTGCTATATTTTTTTCCAAGTGACATTTGGTAATGCTATCCCGTGCAAAATTATTTTTTTTATTTATTTTCTTTTTTGGATTTTTGAGATAGGGTCTCACTCTAGCTCAGGCTGACCTAGAATGCACTATGTAGTCTCAGAGTGGCCTCAAACTCAGGGCAATCCTCCTGCATCTGTCTCCTTAGTGCTGGGATTAAAGGTGTACACCACCATGCCCGACTTTGCAAAAATTATTTAATAGAAAATGCTTGTATTTGGTAACTGACTACCATCACAGTGTTGTCCCTCAATTTAGCAGGGTGGCCCCCTCTAATATCAGACAGAGATACATGGTCCAATTCAATCTCCAGACATAGTGAATCAAATGAATGATAGTAACCAAATGGATAAAATAAGCCCAGTTATTTTTGCCATACCTATGTAAGAAATATGACTTGTACTTCGACCGTCCTGATACTCTGAAGTAAGCCAAACTCAAATCAATCCTCCGCCATCCTCAAAACCCTTCTCTGCCCAAAGCCAACAACACTACCATACCTATATTATTGTATTTTTTTTTTTTTTGGTATTACCTCTGCCTCACTTACTTCTGAGGGAAATGTTTTCTTTCCATAGACCTAAGTACACGATATTATAGGGTTAATGTGGGGGATAAAATATTTGATGAAAGAAGTGATCATAATACATATTAGGTATCCAAGGCCAGCCAGCACAGATTCTCTTGTCCACATTGTTTACATGGTGTTGGTAATTCAGTATGGTTTCTAATTTCAGTTTTATCCTTGAATTTATCTTCTAGCAGTGAGTATTACTGTCATCAAGAAGTAAGTCATAATAAAGACCCAAGGGCAATAATTGACATTTCTTTGTCCAAAGCTTCCAAACCCATTTGCATGACTATTAACTTGCTACCTGTAATTAGTGTTTTCTCCATTTTCAGTTACAAAATTTAATTAATATGATCCAACTTGAACCACTGTGATAATTACATTATTACCCCGGAGCTGTGTCAATGTGTTTGGGGATACATTTGGGAAATGTGATTTTTCTATGTTTTCCTTAAACTATAGTTGCTTTATAACTTTAGGTTTTCTTCCAATACAGTGGATGTGAATTGTTCCACAATTAGTGTTTGTTTTATATTTATTCGTGTTGTTAATTAGCTTGAGCCCTTTTCTTATTTTTACTTCTCTATACAATATACTGCTGTCTCCTCTTTTTTTCTTGATATTTTGAACTGGAATCAGGACTTGTTATCAAGGTATGTTCAAGTCACCTTCAGAGGGATTCACAAAAACCTTGCCTAGTTTTAACATGCATGGTGAACCTTCCAGAAAGGCAACCACATTATGGACATTGCTGAATGAAGACTCCAAAGTATGATGCTAGGGACTGAACACAAAGGTATTATCAGGCAAGTAAGAAGGACTTGAGATAATTCAGGGGCAAGCAGTATGAAATCACACAATATTATCACATATATATTTATGATTTGAGTCCAATAGTTTGAAATATTTTATTGTTACAGCATAATAGATATATAACACAGTGAAGTCTAGGGAATGACTTTAAAATGCCAGCATTTGTAAAAAAAAAAAAGGTAAGCAAGGTATGTTCCACTTGAACCATGGATTTTCACTTTGCCTGCACCTTCAAATGTGCATTTGAGTTTTATATGAGAAAAATATAATACATCAAATTGACATATTGTAACACAGGGGCTTCTTACTGTCTGACTGTGATGAACATTGTTAGTGTGCATAATCGAGTGCAGGGTGGACAAGTGGGCACAGCAGAACAGTGGGGAGTCACTCGGGAGAACTGGACAGTGTTCCAGGGAATAAGAGCAAAAAGAGATGGCATTTCTAATACAAATCTTCTTTGTAAATAAAAAACAAACAAACAGAACATCTCTTTTTGAGATTCTGTTTACTAATTTTCAAGGAATTAGAAAAAATGTGAGAGAGTGAAACATTATACTGAAACAACAGACTTTCAACTATAAATGACAAATTATTAACTTGAGACTTCAGCAATCCATTGGCAGCTTGAATATATGTTGCTGATTCCAATTTTCTGATCTGATGAATCTCATTCTGAATTCATAGGTATAATATTTTTTAGGTTAAAGAGCATTATATTAACCATGTAAGAATTGATTTAAAAAAGAGAAGATAGCCAAAATCATTTCAGCTTGAAGTTTATAATCAAGAAAAAAGAGAAACAAAAAGATATTAGTTTTTATACTTCCATACTAGATGCAAAATATGAGTGAGATAATCTCAAAGGATTCCATGAGATTAAACAATGTCAGGGCAGTGAGGGTTTAAATGAAATGACACAGTTACTTTTAATTAAAGTACCTAATTCAGGCTGCAAGTTGCTAACTTTATGACTTACAGAAGACATAAGAGGATAAAATAACACATGGGATCATAAACTAATTATCTCTTATCAATATTTCTTTGTTCAAACAGACAGTATGTGCCTATTATAATATCCTATGACTAATGTGTCTGTCCCAGATTTGATCATTTGATAAAACTGATTATTCTACTACAAATTTAGATTTTAGTAACCAAATTCTGATCTCCAAGTGAGAGGATCATATTTGACTCTATGAATTGAAGCTTGTAACATGATTAAGCCGATATATTATCCAATGTTGCAAGAAAACTTAGGTGCAAGTAACTGATTTGGAACTCCTATATTCATCTTATATACAATCATGATTTTAAGATACAAATCTATTGTTAGAAATGCAATAAAAAATTTCACACATTCTATGAAGTAGAAAGGAGTCGTACTATTGGATTAAATTTTGAATTAAAAAAATATGTTATACTGATACACAAATAAAGAAGTTACACCTACTTGATTTTGGTCCAGCATCAATACTTGAATTTCTCTTCAGGTTTCAAATGTCTTCCTTATCTTTGGATCATAACACATAACTTCATTTAAAACCCTGTGAGTAGCCTGATGTGGTGGCACATACCTTCAAATCCTGCACTTGGGAAGCAGAGGTAGTAGGATCACTTTGAGTTTGAAGCCAGCTTGGAGTAAAAGAGTTCCTGATCAGCCTGGGCTAGAGTGAGACCTTACCTTGAGAAACAACAACAGCAACAAAAAATAAGTCCTGCTACTTATATATATTTTTTACCCATCCTAGACAATACAGTCACCTGTCCATTATAATTTTTTAGCATATTTGCAGAAGACACACCTTTTGCCTTCACTGGATTCCATATAGGAATCTCAACAGTAACCCATCATTTTTCCCACATCAGTAAATGGCTCTGAGCCAGCCTATCTCAAGTTCAGATTAGGCACAGTTATGGATCAGCAAGGTAATTTGTCTTTTAGCCATAAAACCATAACTTATTGACCAAAATAATGAAATAGTTCACACCAAGGGCAAAATTATGACAGATATTTGAAAATTAGAGTGATAGTGAATGACTATTATAAAACAGAAAATATGGAAACTTGCTATAGTTAAATGCTATCAAGTCACTTATAGTGGAGAAATTGAACAGTTTCACAACATGAACACTGCCAATTATGGAGATCCTCTGGGACAAAACAATGCTTTAAAATGTTCTGAACTCAGTGAAGCCAGAGGTTTCAAATCTATTAAATGCCAAGCTGTTTACAAGCTAGAGTGCTTACTGTTGGGAAATGTTTTCTGCGGTGTGTACACTTACTACAACGTTTTCAAAACCTAATCATTCCCTACTTAATGTTACTTTGCCATGTTGGATAGATGGCTTTCAGCCCCTTTTATTTTTTATTTTATTCCATTTTTTGTTAAAGGTAGCTTCCAGAATTTGTTCAATCAACCAACAAAACTAAAGTATTTAGCAATGCCTTTGCCTCGGGACCAGTGACAAATCAGCATTCCCACAACTCAACAATCTAGCAGTGCTGTAGGTTTTCATATGCAGTCTGCCCTGTCCTGCTCCCATTGTGTTCTGTAAGCTGCAAAATATACCTCCCAGAACTCCCATGATGTTTAGGCTCAGAACCCTGGATTGAAGGGATTAGAGAGAGACTGGGCACCACTGTGACACTGCCAACTGCCTTTGCTTAAAGGTTCTAAAGATATATTCATGCAAGAATAGCTTAGTGAGTGTCTTTTTTTTTTTGCATTAAGAACCATGCTTAAACTCACACCACTATATATAAATCCCAAAGGCTGACACTCCTGGTCACTCTCCTCTTTTCAGAAAGTCTTTTTCTTTACATTCATGGTATAACTTATATCCATGGTATATCCTGGCATGTCTATATCTATGTTCTTTGCCTCTTTCTTTCCTTTATTGTTTTACCTGTCTTTTTGTATACCATATATTAAGGGTAACTTAATATAAACAAAGAAAGGCTCATATTAATAAGTTTATCAAAGAAAATACTTTATATAACCATGATATCAATGCCCGTATATGATGCTTGAAGAACCCCAGTTTCACTCCGTGGACTCTCCATGTTCCTTCCCTCAAGGCAGTCACAATTTTGCTTATGTTTTCAGTTAATTTTCCTTTCTAAATTCATCATAAATGTAGAGCACAATCTACATCCCTCTCATGACTTTTTCTCCTCAAAAAAATAAATGCTAATAATTTTGAAGATTACTTCAATGTTGTGTGTATATTACACAAATTCTTCTTACCTCACTGGTATTATTTAACATAACTCATGTATTCTATTTTTAATGAATATGTGTGTAGTTTCTCAAGTATCTATCTAGTACACTGAGAGTTTAAATGAAAATTCTTATATTTTTGGAAAACATATTCCAATTATTTGAGTCATAAAATGTAATAATGAAACATTTCTCTTAATATTCATATCCTTATATTAATGCTACTCTCACTTTTGGTAGAAAACCTTCTCTTTTCAGATGGCAGTGACCTTGGGACAACTCAGAAGGTATCATGGTGCTGGAAAGAAGTGACTGGAGTACTGAGTAATATCTTGATCACACCTTCCAAGGCTCAAGGTCTAATGTGGAAGAGGTTGCAGAAAGAATGTAAGAGCCAAAGGAAAGGTAGGACTCCTTACAACTTGCTCCCTCCAGATATAAAATGGCCTGGATATCCATGACCCCATAGTGCCTGACACTACCTACACAAGACCATCATAAGAAGAGGAAAAGATCATGACATCAAAATAAAAGAGAGACTGATTGAGAAGGGGAGGGTATATGATGGAGAATGGAATTTCAAAGGGGAAAGTGAGGGGAGGGAGGGTATTACTATGGGATATTTTTTATAATCATGGAAAATGTTAATAAAAATTGAGAAAAAATATAATAATTAATGACCCTATTATTTATCCTCACTGGAGTTTTATAGTTCTTAATGAACAGTCCTCTTATTATTACTTATCCCTTAGCTATTCCTACTGTTTCATTATCTGCTAGGAACTACCCTGGAACTTTTAATAGTATTTGCCAGTATTCAATATTTAATTGTCTTTTCTCTTAGGTTAAGTTTCTTTCTATAATTTTCCTTAGATGAATATATACAGTGCACATCATGGAGTTTTAAAAATCTTACATTATACTTCCTCCTTATATGGACATGAAACTCATTGATATTTAATTTAGGCGTGCTTGGGCATCTGTTTTTGAAATTTCCTGTATTCTTGTGACATTCCTGTCACCATTGTACTTTCTTCTTCATCTTTACATAAGAATGATTATAACCAGATTTCTTGGCAGCAATACTCATATTTTGTGGAGTAGACTAGACTATATGTCCTGTTAAAAATTAGTCATTATGTGTCAGAAAGAAGTCCACATTCGTCTCAATTTTGTAGTATGCGAGAAAAGGAATGAAATACCATTTGAAAATCTCAAAAGTACTGAGCAGCAAGAAGTTTGAAAAGAAAGAAAATCCTTGAAAATCTGGTTTTGTGTCTATTTGGTAGATATATCCCCTGAAGAATTAATGCCCTGATACCCTTGCCTGCACAGAGATCAAACTGAGATAAAAAGAGATCTCAATTACGACAAAAACAAATTGATCCAAATGGATGATGGCTAAGAAAGTATACCTTTGTCCCAAGTTCAAAAAAGACCTTGGCTGAGCAAGGCAGCAATTCAGATTATAATATCTGTGTAGAAAATTGAGAGTCTCCTGGACTCTGTGTGAAAGAGGACTGAGAATGAGATGCTATCAAAGTATTGGTGAGCCTAACTCCAGGCTCACTATAGAAATTGCCTCATCAAAGTTAGCACCTATCTGAAGATAACACCCTGTCATTAAAACAATGAAATATTTGAATTTTATACTCAGAACATCATTTTAAGCCTCACTTCCAATAATTCTGTCACGGTGTGTGTGTGTGTGTGTGTGTGTTTGTTTCTAGGCTTAATGGTACATATGAGTGCCAGGTCAGATAACTTAGACAAGAGAACCTGAGATTGATCCCCAGAACCCACATTTCTGGGTAATATGATAGATTTTATAATCCCAGGAATGAGAAGTTGAGACAGGTAGATCCCTCAGGCTCACTGACCAGCCAGTCTAGCCTATTTGGGAAGTTCCAGCCTCATGAGAGACTTGGTCTCTCAAATAGTGGATGATGCCTGAAGTTGTACTTTGGCCTCCATAAGCACATGCACATATGTGAATGCATATACCTCTACCCAGTACACCTGAATATACATAAACATATAATACCTATATAAATTAAATAAATGAATACTATGTAAATGGAAAATATGAATTTTTCCTATGATCTAAAGTTCTTTATCATTTATGTCCAAACACATTGCAGTATTTTGGCTTTATGTCTAAGTAATTCCCATGCTCTTAGAATCAAGTTACACCAAATCCTAAGGTCTTAAATACTTGGTATTGTTTCAGGCTCCTCGGATTTGTATCACTTAGCTTAATTTCCCTTGAAAACTCCTAATCATTTCTGAAACCCAACTTATAGGTCTGCACATTTTAGACCTACTCAAAGTGATATTTATTTATTTATTTATTTATTTATTTATTTATTTATTTGGCAGACTATACATCCTTGGGTCTTGAGCTTTAGCATTTGAAGAAAAAAAATTGGCATTTTTTAGATAGCTGTTTCTAATCACAATATCAAATTTGTTCAAAAGAATTCTTTTTCTTTAATGTTTTACTTTTATTTATTTATTTTAGAGAGAGAAAGAGGGTGGGGGGGGTAAAGAGAGAGTGAGAGTGAGAGCCTCTAGCCACTGCAAATAAACTCCAGGCACATGCACCACTTTGTGCATCTCCCTTATGTGGATCCTGGGGAATCCAACTGAGGTCCTTTGGGTTTGCATGCAAGTGCCTAAGCCAACTTTCCAGTCCTACAAGAGTTCTTAAAACACATTTAATACTTACACTCAGGAGATTTTGGCAGAAGTTTGCTTGGAGGCCTTATTTGATATTAATCTTTTCTGGTAGACTGTGTTTAACTTAACAGCAGAATAATCACTCTTTAATTATACTTTAATCTATTTCAGGGTCTAATAAGTAGTATGGATTTAATAATTAAATTATTTACATACAAGGAATTTGCTTAGAATATAAGCAAATTTAATATAAACATTTTATACATATTAATCTAAGTTAAGTTTCACTATATACTTGTGCAAATGGTACTATGAAGGTGGTATGAATTCTCTTCCTGTTGAATAAGCTAGAGAAGATGCTGACTTCCAGATTGTTAGAAAAAGTGGGTACAGGGCTGATGGCTCAGTAGTTAAGTTGCTAGCTGTCAATGTACAATGGCCCAGGTTCAATTTCCTAGTACCCACATAAAGCCAGATGCACAAAATGGAACATGCATCTAGAGTTCGTATGCAGCAGCTAGAGGGCCTGGCATGTCCTCTCTCTCTCACTGTCTCTCTCTTTCTCTGTGTTTACAAACAAATAAGTAAGCATGTAAAAAAAGAAAAAAAGTGGTTATAATTAAAGTGCAAGGGACATGACTTTATGCCAAAGGACTTTATTTTTTAATTTTGATTAAAAGATATTGCTGGGCTGGAGGGATGGCTTAGCAGTTAAGGCATTTGCCTGTAAAGCCAAAGGACCCAGGTGCAATTCCCAGGACCCAGGTAAAGCGAGATGCATGAAGTGGCACATACATATAGAGTTTGTTTGAAATGGCTGGAGGTTTTAGCATTCTCTCTCTCTTTTTCTCCTTGCAAATAAATAAAGAAAAATATAGAAAAGATATCGCTACATAATCTAAAACTGATATTTAAGCTGCTTTCAAGTGTGTGGCCTGATAAGTGATCTAAACACTTAGAAAATTGTTAGAAAAATTACTAATGTGAAGCTATTGTTGATATATAGTTTCAATTTGCCTGAGTGTTTCTAACAAAAGCTTAGCATAATGGCACATGTAGAAAGAGTAATGTATGTTTTCATGAGTATATGCATATACATTCATGTGGACATTTATATCTCTATACATATGTTTAAGTGTGTTTATGTATAGGTATAGTATGTATTCCATACATACACATGAAATTACACTGAGATATTACAGTCATGGAACATGAGGTCCTAAGTGTATGTCCAATGCTGTAATACTCAAACCTACTATAGATTACCAATCATGGTCTTTGAGAAAAACACCCCTTGCTTTTGAGTCAGCTTGGTTTTACCAGTCAGTGTTTATTGTAGTATCGAAAGCTAAAAAAAAATATTTTTAATATGTGTAATTGTTCAATAACTGAATCAAAGTAGATATAGTACTTGGGTCTTTCTATGTCCAAATAAATAATATTGCAAAAGAAATATCCTTAATGATTAATGCAGAAAATTGGATGAAATTAATCTCTTTACTTTAATGCTAGCCAACCTAAACAAAATGAGCATTTTGTGCAAACAGATGGTCTGAAGTCCTTGGCATGAGATAGTGCAATTGAGTCCAGTTAAACACAGTTTGAATTTGTTTCTACACTCTTTTATTCAATCTGTTTTAAACCCAAATAGCAAAGCCAATAACACTTGTGTAATGCTTTCATCTACTATATACTATCTTTAGCATAATTATGTTAGTATCTGAAGTTATTTAAATGAGTTAGTAGTTTCACATGTTAAACTAGTATAAGATTATACATACTCTACACATTTCATGAGAAATATGTTTATAGAATATGAAAGGAGTGATTAGATAGGTGGTGATTTTGTGAATCATCTCTAGTTAGCTGCAGGTATCTACAGGGTGCTTGGAAAGTATGTTGTGTGCTCTCTGCCTGCTTCTCACAGATACTTGGGAGTGGACATACAGTCATCTGAATGCTAACCCATGTTAATGTTGCTCTGGTGTTTCAACGTTACAATGCTTCGTGCTAGTGCCTAGGCAAAGTCCAAGGCCAAATACATCAGACTGGCTTTTCTCAGGGGCATGAGAGTGACATTATTAAGGTTTTAAACACAAATATTTCTTTTGTTGTAAAAACAATTTTGTTTAATTTTATTATATTACAAAAATGTACAGGCAGCACATAACAAAATCTTTTACATTTTTTAAAGAAACTTTACTTTCACTTACCAAGACAATTAGGTATTGAGTGATTTAGCATTAACATGGGCCTTTAATGTGTATGATTTTTGAACTCAAACAAATGTATTCTCATTACTCTTGCAGTTTCTTATTATCTAATCATCACAGTATTTGAGAATTACATGTTATAATTATCCATCATAAAGTAAGTACAAGAGAGGAGGTGACACCTCATTTAACTGGGCAATAATAAAAGTTTTCATTACTTGTGCTTTTATCTCAGTGTTCAGTGTGAAGTCTTGGCTCCAAGTGTCGCTGGCTAAACAGCAGGATGTCTGCCCTGAGACCCAAGGGCCTAAATGCAAATGGCACTTGTGTCATGTAGGACAACACAGTGCATAAGGGAGCTTACAGGTTTTCATTACAAATGGACCACAGAATTTGGCTGTGGATGCTTACAAATTTTGTTCAATCATAGAAATTTCATCAAATTTGATGATATCTAACAGCAGAAATTCCAAAAAGATTGAACAATTCAGCATTTCTGGACTGTAGATAGACAAAGATTCTTAGATACAGTTCAAAAAATTAATCCATGAAAGACTGTTTAAAGTAATAGCAATAAATATTATTTCATTTAAAAACCTTTATATGTCACAAACTAGGGAAAAATCTTTTCCAAATTGTATGACTCTCAATGAATGTCCATACTTAAATGTGTGAATTAATTAATTAACATGTGAAAATACAGCCCAATATAATGATAACAAAAGAGTCAACACATATTTTCCAAAGAAGAATAAACTTTGCAAATGTGTGCACAAAAAATGTTTAATACATTTAATTATTGGAGAAATGTGATGTAATGAGTTATGACTCCACACATAGTCAAACAAATGCACTAAAAAAGACTGATTTCCTTGGGTGTTGGTGGTGAATTAAAACTGCTCTCATATGTTGGAGACAAGGAGATGAGCCCTGAACAGACCTTTGCCCTGAGATAACCTCTGTCCTGAGCAACTTCTGCCCTGAGCAACTTCTGACCTTTCCTCATCCCCCCAACCCGCCATACCTAACTGATTCCATCCCCCCACCCCGCCATACCTAATTAACACCCTGCCTGGCAACTGCAGAGACATGAGAACTGTACCATGAATTCTTGGAATAACCGCAAACTGTCCTAGGCCAAAGGCCAAGAAGATTCTGTAACTTTCCACCACCTGCCTCCTCCAGCCCCCCCCCCACCCAAAACCCTAACCCTAACCCTAACCCTTAAAAAGGCCGCTGTGGATCAATAAAATTGGACTCTTGACAAGTGTACATTTGCTTGAGTCTCTTCCTCTCTCTCGCCCATCTTATTTCAGGTTAGGGTCCTCCTCGCTCCCATGAATAACTAGGTCCCGCGGGACGGGACACTCATATACTCACAGTGGAATATAATGTGATTCAATCAAGTTGTAAAAAGCTGCTTAGTTTCTCACCATCTCAAACACCTATTCTACCTCTGCTATAAGAAACTATATCATATTTCTCGCATTTGGACACAAATGAATAAATCAAATACTGTATTTCTATATGGTGGGATAAAATAGCATTAAAAGAAGCACCTCTCAACAAGTAGAGCTATGATGACTAGACATCCATATGCAAAAAACAATGAATGAAATACAGAGAGCAATATAGAGCCAAATATAAATACAAAGCCATGAATACTTTAGAAAGTTAATAGGACAAAGTGAAGTGACTTTAAATTTATTGAGACCTTGGTTAAACATCAAAAGTATAAGCCATGAAGAAAAATGCTGATAAATTGTATTTTGTTAACATTAATAACTATTCTAAGAAATATAGTTGCAATCATTAAAAGAAAAAGCCACATCTGAGCAATAGTGTTTTCCACATGCACATGAAATAAGGATCTTATCATACATATTATAAAAAATTCCTTAAAAATATTTAAAAGTGAAAAAAAATTTTAAAAATCACTCCATCAAATCAGGTACAATGAAGATGCAGCAATATCCATGGATCACTAAGAGTTAAGACAACTCTGAGTCAGCGTGGTTACAAACACCTTTAATCCCAGCACTCAGAAGGCAGAGGTAGGAGAATCGCCATGAGTTTGAGGCCACCCTGAGACTACAGAACAAATTCCAAGTCAGCCTGAGCTAGAGTAAGACTCTACTTCATTAAAAAAAAAAAAAAAAACTCAACCACCCCAGGCACTTGTAAGGATAAGTTTGACCACCTTTTTGCAAAACTAACAGCCAGTGCACATGAGCCTATAATATCAGCAAGCAAATGCTTACAGCAGCCTTTCTTCACACAAATTCTGAAGCTATCAAATACTCTGACAGGTGAGTATAGGCTAATAGACAAACTCATCGATTAGTGGAATGTTCTGTAATGAAGAACATGCTGTCAGCCCATTCAGTGCATATCAATAAGTGAGAGAAGCCATTCTGAGAAAGCCACACAATGTGAGGTTCCAGAGTGAGGCAGCATGGCATGAAAAGGAAGAAAGCCATGCAGACCATGAGGAGATCTGAAATGACAAGTTGTCCAGGGGTAGAGATGGGTAAGTACAGTATGCTTTAAGGAAAATGAAACTAACCATACTGAGATAAGAGATAAATGATATTACACAACTGTTCTAATCCATAGAATATACCATCCCAAGAGGGCACTTGATTGTAAGTGTTGTAGCTGGCTTACTAATGATGTGTCATTAGCAATCTATCAGTTCTAACAAATGACAATGATGGTGGAGAATATTACTCATGGAGGAAGCAAAGAGTGGGAACAGACATTTTTTCAATTTTCCTCCAAAGCCTAAAATTGCTCTAAAATAATGCCCATCACTTATAAAGTTTATAATTAATAAGCTATTGTTGCATGTTTCAACATTTATGAAAAAAATAGTTTAGTAATTACACCAAGTGCAAAAGAGATGCCTAGAACAGCATGTGTTGTATAGCAAACTATGCAAACTTCTCTTAAAAACAGTCACACTTCTGAAGTACATCAAGAGTTAAGCAGAGAGTGAGAAGGGAGGAGGAAGGCAAGGCTACAGGTGTGGGAAACATGTTGGAAAATCTCTGTCTCCATCATCGTGATGCTTTCACAAGTTCCAGTAGGTCAAAACTAGTCAAATCACATATTCATTAGATATGTTTCATTGATTTAGGGCCAATTATGCCTTAATGAAAAACATGTTAAAATAATTTATGTTTATGCAGAGAATTTTTATTTTTCTTCATCTTTCCCAGTGTAGTATAGAGATATATAAACACAGCTTATGTTGAATTTTTAGTACTTATTCTGTATCATTGAATATTCCCCATATTTCAAAATGAATCCTCTTTAAAACACTATCCTAGCAATGCAGTACGTCAAACAAAATATAAAGTCATTTCATATAGTTTCATTTTCTCATTGAAATATTGTAGCATAAAATGTTTTCAAAAACCTTACCATACATATACAACTATACTATATAAAATCAAAAATGTATAATTACACTTCATTTTAGTCATAAGTTACAGAATATTGAATGTATTTAATTTTAAATATAATCCATATTGTTAATGTTTTTTATGATTACTATGTCTTTAACTTTATGCTAGGTTACATCTGAAATGGAATAAACATATTATATTGAGTCTGGAATACACATAGTATAGTTGTTCCCAAGTCATTTTCTATAGCTGTTCAAATGTTTAGATTTATAACTCCAATAAATGAGAGAATAATAACTAACTATCCTTTAGTTTAGTTATATTTATAACATTATTACTTTTATCTATGCTATAATCATTTCTTCTAAATGACTAAAGAAAATTGACATTATTAG
The DNA here is from genome assembly GCF_020740685.1 of Jaculus jaculus. Taxonomy (NCBI): domain Eukaryota; kingdom Metazoa; phylum Chordata; class Mammalia; order Rodentia; family Dipodidae; genus Jaculus; species Jaculus jaculus. The sequence continues at coordinate 1,207,432 of NC_059119.1, forward strand.
ATTTTAGTTTATTCAAATTATTTTTATTACTTTAAAAAAGCTTATTTTACTTACTCAAACAAAAAGAAGCACAAAGGAAATAACACACATTTTTCTTTAATGGGTGGCAAATATAATACACAGAATGTAACTTTACTTAACACTGGGAATGCAGCATCAAAGTATTGCATTGGCAATTTGTCATGAAAAATATGTTTCCTTTGGTATGCTGCATTGGCAGGTATATTGAATTAAGTAACCCAAAGCAATTAACACATTACTTATGGCACTGAAAGAATTCTAGTTAACAAGTTAAATAATTTTCCAACTATCTATTAATCAATCAAAAATATTACTCATATCATAGAAGCAACTCAAGCCAAACTGAAGGTTTATAAACACTGCCCATTCCCTAAAGAGGGAGTTTTAAACATCTTTTAAAAAAAATTTTAATTCCAAACCCTCCTGTTGAAAAGCATAATTACAAAAGAGACAAATGTGGAGGGCGCTTGACACACATGAAATTAAGTGGGCTAGATTTCCCTGTATCCCTAACACCTGATATCAAGTATTAGCCCATGTTTTACTGTCATGGTTCCCTTAAAAGTGCAAGGAGTTATATGAATACATTATGTCATAGAATTATACTTTTAAAGGCAGACTGGAGTGAGATCTAATCCAGACATAATAGTTGAAGGACAGTTACCATGTATTATGCCAAAGTACCTTGTCTGTCAATGCGGTCAATAGATGGACAATTGATTAAAGTGGAATCAAATATTGGCTACTTAAAAAGTAGTGGCTGCTTGATATGTGAATTCTCACTAGGATGGAGGACAAGGGACAAGGACAGATTCTTAGAATATTTGTTTGATAAATTAGTAAAACTAAGTAAAAAAATGGAGGCTATGAATGAATTGACTATAGTATTCTTACAAGTTAGCTAAATATAGATACAATGGAGAAAACTATAAAAATAATGCATTTTATATTTATGCTGAAGCTAATTTTTTATTTAAAAAGTTACCGAAATAATTGGCAAGACTCTTTCAGTAATTCAAGTGAATTTATTTTGAAATTTGAAGGAATTAAAAGTTATCACAAGAATCTGGGAGTGCTTTTTTGTAAATTATTGCAATCTGTCCTCTTGGCAGGGATAAACTTGTACTAAATTTTCAACTTAAAAGAGAAAGGTTTATTAGTAGTTACCATATGAAGAAAAAACTGCTGCACATTAGTAGTTAAAATATAACATATCATTGACATTAATGTGGCAAAGAAGGAAACAAGAGCTTCTAAAACACAATCCCCTTTCCTAATGTGAGTGTTTGAATTCATTCTTTCAATCCAACTAGCTATTAATAACTCAAAGGCAAAGAGGATCAAATTCATCATTTTATCTTGCTACAGCAGTCCCAAAGCACAGATCTCTGACAAAGGACTATTTAAGACATGCAAATGGAGCTCTGGGACCTGACACAGTAAATTACATTACATTTAATATTTTCCTGAAGCCTTTTTTAAAGTCCTCTTCAGAAAGTATCATATCTCCATAGGTTTTCAGTCTGCAAATAGGTTACTTAATGAAATCAAAAGTTGCATTCTAAGATAAAACTACATTATTTACATGTTTGTACTTGAATCTTCTTTTTCCAGTGCAAATACACACAAAAAGACCCTAATATTATCAGATTACATTTCTTAAGAAAACATTTTCTGTCCTAATAGATAATATTTACTTTCCCATTTACAGTACAAGAAGGAAGCAAATGTTATTGCCTTTTACAATCATTGAAAACAACAAAGTAACAATTCATTAATTCTTGTTTAAACACTTTTTTTCAATCAGCAAATTGAAGAGAAAGGCCAAACTTATAATTTGATGACAAAAACATTTATTCCCATTAGAGCTTTTTTTAAGTCAAACTGATCTAATTAATGAAGTATTAGAGCATCTTATGCCTCAGAGAGCCAATCACTCTTCATGTCCTGACACCCTGGTTTATTTTGTCATTAGTGTGGCTTGGGCCTAATTGTCTCAGTGCATTCATACAACTAAGACTGTGTTTGTGCTTTATGTAAGGTCAAAGGACTGGTGTTTAGAAGCACCAATGTCTGAAGCTGTAGCTGTAGCTGTAACATTTGCTTAGTATTTATTACTCCCTGAGTGCCATATCCAACATGACAAATAAATTGATAATAGATGGTAGATAGATAAATAGATTAAAAGGGAATTTTAGACAACAAAGAAAGAACTGAATCTATGACCATGTAAATTAAAGCTTTAAGCACTGGCAGTTTCATGACACAATGTTGGTGGGTATATATGATGTATAAATTTATATCATATTTATATTAACTATTGTATTTATATTATAAATATTTATGTGTATATAAATATGTCATATATGTAAACCATTTAAAATTTTATATGATGGTAGGACCAGATGCATTGTATTTGTATGCATAGATCTAGATTTTATTTAATATTTATCCATTAGTAAGTTGAAAATATTTATGATTTTGGGAGATAGTGAAGAAAAATCGGTCATTAAAGATATATTCTTTCCACCCACCATTTTCTGAGAAAAATGAGGACAACCAGCCATACGCAAAGCAAGATCACAAGAAAGCAAAAGCATTAATGTACATGGTGAAACTAAAAACATGAAAATCCAAGCACTGAGAAATTGTATGCTATAGGCTCATGGAGGACATGAGGCCAAAGAAGAGCCTGCAGTCATCCAGCCTGAGCACCAGTGATACATTTGCCCAACATGCAAGCTGGATATTGTCCCTTCTCTCATCATAGACTGATCAGAGAACACTTGTTACCTAGAGGTGGACCAAAGCCACAAAATGTCACCACCTACAGTCCTAGGCATGACCTCTGGAGACACATCTTCCCTTGTAGAAGCCTGACACAGGAGGCTTCATGGGCTAATCACACACTTCAAACTATGAGAAACCACTGACAGTTTGCAATTATTTATTGCCACCAAATAACCTAGGCTGCTTGGATAGATAGAATATGATAAAGTGCTAAAGTTAGATGTATAAGAGAAAGTTGATCATGGGCTGGGGAGAAGTATCAGTGGTTAAAAGTGCTTGCTTGCAAAACCTGCAGCCCTGCTTCAATAGATTCCCCAGTGCCCAGGTAAAGCCATATGCACAAAGTGGCACATGAGTTTAGACTTTATCTGCAATGGCAAGAGGCCATGATTTGCCCAGATTCTCCCTCTCTCTCCCTTTCTCTTTTTCTCTTTCCAATAAATAAATAAAATGTTTTTAAGAGAAAAAAGTTAATCATTATGAAATAAACAAATATTAACATAACAATGCATAATTATCTGGGGATAAATATTAATGCTTGTAAATATATATACACACTTCTGAATATCACAAGAATAAGTATGTCTTATGATATAGTAAATGCAGGTAATGACTGTCATATTCCTTATTTTGTAGATATGCTTCTAAGCATTTCCTTTTGTGGAAATATTTTTTTAACCCATAAAATAAGTCCTTTAGAAATACACTGCAAATGATTCATTTAATCCAGTTATTGAAACTGAGATACTTTGTTGTTCTGGCTCTATATTATGAATCTTTGTTAGCAGCAAAAATAAAGAACTGAAACACTTTTATGACCTGAGTTGATAAAGTATGAACCAATCTGCTTAGAGATTAGTAGACACAAAGAAATGAAGACAAAATGCAATTTTAAATTACACATATGTAAAGGAATATAGAAAATATATGAGTATCCTTGCAATCTAACATCTTAATATTTTAAATTGAAGCTTCATCTGGTCATAGTGGTATGTATATTTAATTCTAGCACTCAAAAGCAGAGGTAGGGGGCTGGAGAGATGGCTTAGCAGTTAAGTGCTTGCCTGTGAAGCCTAAGGACCCCGGTTCGAGGCTCGGTTCCCCAGGTCCCATGTTAGCCAGATGCACAAGGGGGCGCACACATCTGGAGTTCGTTTGCAGAGGCTGGAAGCCCTGGCGCGCCCATTCCCTCTCTCTCCCTCTATCTGTCTTTCTCCCTGTGTCTGTCGCTCTCAAATAAATAAATAAAAAATTTTTTAAAAATAAAAAAATAAAGCAGAGGTAGGAGAACCACCATGAATTTGAGGCCAGCCTGGAACTATAGAGTGAATTCCAGGTTAGCCTGGGCTAGAGTGAGACATTACCTTGAAAAAAAAATTAAAAAAAAATAAAAATTAAATTAAAATTTGGTAAAAGTATAAAGTGTTTACATAGGAAACACTGCCAGTTCATATCATTTTCATGAGCAGAAAGACCATTGCACCATATAATTTCTCAATTACCTTTTCCTTTAAAAAGTGAACAAAAATTTTCCCATTCCTCTTTTGTTAGCTATACTTATCTAGTTACCATTGCTAGTGTTTGGCTGAGGTTTTCTGTGATGCATCAATCTGAACCATCACAAGCCAACTGAACTATCTGTGAAAGTATCTGAAATAAGGTTTGTTGAAATAGTGGTCCTTATATCACAATAAGATGGAATAAGTATATGCAGACAGACTCTTAACACTCTTAGAGCACGTGTTCTTGGCAATATTTGCAGACATGTTGGTATGTGTCAGGATTCCCTGAGGGACAGCTTATGTGGATGTCAAAATTTAGAGAAAAATTAAGTTATGTGCTACTTGTTAAAGTATCAATACATTGCCTATAGATTCAATAGGCCATTTGTATCTATTTTGCTGAAAAACACAAGTTTATACAGTAGAGATTTATAGCCTCACTGGACCACACCTTTTGGTTTAGTGCTTGTTTGTGTGTGTTTGTGTATGTACAGGTGCATGTGTGTATGCACACGTGAATATACCTGTGTGTGGGTGTTTGGAAGGCAGTGGACAACCTCTGATGTTATTCTCAGGAACACCATACATACTTTTTTAAAAATATAGTCTCTCTCTCTCTCACTTTGGTTTAGAAAATTAGTGTGTTTTTTTGGCTTCATTAACGAAATACTAATGCCAAAAAAAACATTCAATCAGCCTTAACATTCCTATATTAATTGCTTGCTGTTTTCTTGGATTCAATAGTTCATAGTCATTTTACACTGATTGAATTAAGACACTGTTACTATTTAGAAAAGTATTTTCTCACTAAACACTACTTACAAATCCTTGGAAATGTCTTGACAAAAGATAGTCTCCCACTCTCCCCAAATCTGGTTCCTAACTAAAAATCCCCATGGGAAGGAAAATATATTTTACAGGAGAATTTAATCCTTGAGGAAGTATAAACCTGGTCAGGTAGCTGTGTAGAAAACTCAAATCCAATGTCATTACAAATGCTAGACTTACTAGTGATGGTTTCCAAGAATACGTTGTCTCTGCTTATAATGTTTTAAGCTTCTTTGACACACTTTATTTTTTTAGGTCCCTCCCTGAGGTATCTATCTGTAAATGTTGTTTGCAATATTCTATACCCCAATATCTTCAACAATGACCCTTAATTATCATGTAGATGTATCAAATTTTTTTCTAATATATTCATTTGCCTACTTTGGATGAAAGTAGGTTTTAGCAAGCTACAAACAAATGAAAAAGAATATATAAAATAGGATTTGCATATTAAATTTTTAGGTTAAGAATTTGTATGACCTTTATAGCCAAAATAAAACAGCATTTAGAAACAGACGATTTTATTCTGTGTACCTTGGAAATTTTGGAACTTGGATAATGCATATATTTCTATGATTGTTAAATAAGTATTCAACAGCAGGCTGAATTCATACATAATATTTGCAAATAATAGTACTATTTTAAGCTTACTCGGGGATTTCAGCTCATTTAAATAAGATTTTGTTGGCTTTTTAGCTCTACTGAAGGAAATATTTATGGCATATGAAATCTATTGTGAAGTCCTTATAGAGTTCTATTCAAACAGCACTCTGTGATAACTCATGTTTTCACATTTTCATTTAATTGCAGATTTAATATAATTTTTTTCCAAACATCAATACATTTATGAAACGCGCTACTGAGAGTTCATACAACGAGAAACATGACACAAAACAGACTTCTTATACTCAATGGTGGATAGTGTTTCCCTGTATTATTTCTTTGGTGAACCAATTTCATTTTTAGCATCCAAAGTTAGAGTGGTTTGCTAGAAGAATAGATAAGGCCAGTGTATTTTGAATGTAAATGAAAAATGTCCCCCACAGGCACAGGTGTTTGATCCCTTGGTCTCCATTTGGTTATGCTGGTTGGAAAGGTTATGGAACCTTTAGGAGGCAGAGTCTTGCTGGAGGAAGTGGGTCACTGGAAGCAGTTCTTAAGGTTTTATAACCAGGACTCACTTCCTGTTCATTGTTTGCTTTTTATTCTGGCTGCAATGTGATGAGCCTGTCTGCTTGGGCCCTTAATTATCATGTAAATGTATGAAGAATTTACAAAAAAAAAAAAATGCCACTTTTTTTTTTATCTTATTCACTTGCATACTTTGGATGCTATGATGGAATGTATCCTCTTGAAATGGTAAACCAAAATTAACTCTTTCCTTCCTTCAAGCATTTTTCACAACCATTAGAAAGTCACTCTACAGCCAGTATGAGGTGATGAAGCCATCTGGTATCAACATTTACAACTATGCTCCAGGCCCACATTGTTTAAGAAATTGGTGTAGTAGCTTCTTCTGTATGATCAGATGAGAAATGCAATATTTACATGAATCTAAATATTACCACCCTAATGAACTGAGCTGTCAGTAGACTCTTTCCTTACACAGAAACAGTAAGTGTATGGAATAAACAGTTAATAGGTCAGATAGCAACACTAAGTTTAATTCTGGTGCCCACTCACTCCTGTTCTTGTGAATGTTATCTTATTGGAAACTAGAGAAATTAGGAACTAGTGATCACAGATTGAGCCTAGCTAGGTTTAGTGAGGGTCCCAAATCCCAATGGTGGTGCTTTTGTAAGTAGGAGAGGGGGATTTGAGAAACAAAAGCCAGGAACCAGAAGGTCATGCAAAGACAGAAACAAAGACTGGAATTATGTTCACACATGCCATGGAGGTGTACGCGCAACTCGTGCTGGAAGAGGCACGGGAGCGTCTCTCACCTGACTCTGAAGAGTGCTTCTCGTCCACTCTACACTTTGACTTATGTCTTTGACTCTGCAACTGGAATAGAGAATACTTCTGTTGTTTCTGTGTGCAAATTCTATAGTACTTTTTCCTTGTATCCCTAGAAAATTAATGTCCCTAGAATTATCAGAGGTCAAAAACAGCATTGCACATTTTTATAGCAATAAATATTAGAGTTGATTGTGGCAAGCACAGTTTATATGTATACATTTGCAACTTAAGCATTTATGTTCTTGAACTGATTCTTTTGTGTGTTACAACCTTGCCTGAAACCAGTGCCCTTGACCATGATCTACACTCCCTTGTTCCTAGTTTAACTTGGGGCTTTGGTATGGATTGAAGAATTGTGTCCCCCAAAATCTTATGTTGAAGTCCTAATGTCCAAAGTGGTGGAATTGTAAGGCCTTTGAAAAGTCATTCTATTGGGATTATCACTTTGGTTGTTGTACCCATATTAGCATTAGTGTTCTTAAGAAAGGAAGAGACCATAGCTTTTTCTGGAATATTAGAATATATGGGAAAGGCATATGTCAGCAAGCAAGAACAGGGAACTTCCCAGAATCTATCAGAAACTTGGTTGATGATTCATAGTTTAAAGTACTGTGAGAAAAAAAAATAGTTTATTGTTAAAGCTACCAGACATATGATATTTTGTTATAGAAGCCTAAGCTGATTCATATAGGCTTCAACAAAGAAGAGAGATGATACAAACTCTACTTCAGAAAAGCTATTTTTAAGTTGTAGCACCTAATGAAAAACTTCACTGAAACCTTACCATGTTCTCCATTTACACTACCAAATTAAGGAAGTTTGTGTTTTAATCAAGCCTTTTAAAGTGAGCACATTCCCCCTGAAGTAGTAATTAATAACCCATGAATGTTAATTATGTTCGCCAGTTTAATTTTCATCTAGCATTGCATTGCAGGGAAGATGGGAAATTGATGGATCATGTTCCATTTGAAGTGTCATTTAAGAACTTAGAACTGACTACATGAATCTTGGAGATGCGCCTTGTCAAGCCCGAGATTCAATTGTATAAAGCACCTCAGACTGGAGAATGGGAATGATAAATTATGTGCAGGGACCTGCTTGCAGAGTGAGGTCTGGCCTGCTCAATTGTCTCTAATCTTTAAAGAGATGTTTATCCTCTTAATCTCTATGCCACAAACTTTATAAAATCATTTCTGTAATGACTACTCCTTGCTATAAATTTAAATTTAATCACACATTTTCCCACTTATTATTAAATCATATTATACTTAAATAACTAGCAAAGAGGTAGAGAAAGTGACCTCATAAAATTACTCTTTCCATGATATTATGTAAATAGTCATTGATAATTAGAACATTTTGCCTATAATCACCTTCCTAGAAGGAAAAAGTTTGATAATTTTCCTGGGGGGTTCTAGGAAGGCACAGACTATGTTCTCTGAATCATAACAATTAACAATAAACTGGGCATGGTGGCACACGCCTTTAATCCCAGCACTCAGTAAGCAAAGGTAGGAGGATTGCTGTGAGTTCGAGGCCACCCTGAGACTACATAGTTAATTCCAGGTCAACCTGAGTCAGAGTGAGACCCTACCTCAAAAAAAAATAAATAAATAAAAGAATAACGATATTGTCCCCATTACTACTGACAATCAGGTTATATGCATGGATGAACTCAGATTTAGTAAGAAACCAAATTCAAAACAGAAGGATGACAGAACCAGAGTCACCAATGACCTCATTCAGTGTCTAACCTCTTCAGTACTGAACTTCCTAATCCTTCTGTGTACAGTGAGGCATTTCCTAACTGTTCATATCATCCACACTATGGCAGCTATCAAGGCTTAATTTTTATGGCTGGATTATATTTTATTTTATGTTCATATCACATTTTATCTATGAACTTCAGGTTTTTCAACTTGATTCTGACTGCAATATAGGTTATCTAGCTTGCAAAGGAACAGCTTATTTTTTACCTATCATCTATTATATATATATATCATCTACCTGTCTATTATCTGTTTATTTACATGTATGTTTATGGACACATAGATGGAGATCAAAAGACAAATTTGAAAAGCCTGTGCTATACCTTCTTTGACAACACAGTGTCTCTTACTATACCAAGTGAAATTTTAGGCTACCAAGAAACTTCTTATTAGTTGGCCCTGCAAGATGTGGATTCTCATGGCTCCACTTCACATTATTATAGCATGATTGGGGACTGGAGATATGGCTTAGCAATCAAGGTGCTTGCCTGCAAAGCCAAAGGATCCAGGTTCTATTTCCCAGGACCCACTTAAGCCAGATGCACAAGATAGCACATTCATCTGGAGTCTGTTTGCAGCAGCAGGAGCTGCCCCCCCACCCCTCTCTCTCTCTCTCAAATACATATAAAAATAAAATAAATAAATATAGTGTCATTGGGATACCCTATATATGTGCCACTTTGCATCTGGCTTTACTGCTTTATGTGGATATCTGGGGAACTAACTCTAGGCTAGTAGGCTTTGCAAACAAGTATCTTTAGCTACTAAGTTGGACCAACCCCACCACTCCAATAAACACACAAATACTTTCTGGAGACCATAGCCTGCTCTTGATTGAGAATTCCACCAGTTGTCACATGTCTTTTTGATGTCCAGAGTCCAAAAACAATACTTTATTCTGACCATGATATTTTTTTCCAATTTATGGCTGTTAAGGTATATATATATATATATATATACAGTCTGTTCTAGTTTTTACTATAAGAAATGTTGATGGGTATATTTGTACTTATAGAAAAAAATTGATGAGGAATTAGTTTGCTAATTTCCAAAAGTGGATTACAAGCTATTCTATGACTATTAGGTATATTTGGTATGACTTTTAGTAAAACCTTTTCCATAGTAAAGCCTGTGTGTGTCTCTCATTGATAGTTTGGATATAAAATGTTCCCCTCACATACTCTTGATTTTGACTAGTAGATTTCCAGCTGGCAGCTGGTAGTTCTATTTTAAGAAGAACCTTTAGGAGGTGGGAGTGCTTGAAGGGCAGAATTTATGAATTATTTCAATCTGGCTAGAGTCATCAGATTCCTGATTATCAATGCAATGTAGCTAGCTGTCTCACTCACTTACTCTAGCTGTCCAACTCCAACGAAATAATGTTTACATGGATTGGATGGGTAATAGCAGTCATAGAAACTGCTGAGATATTTTGGATAGAGAGTAGCTGAACAATGACTAATGTATGGAGGAAATTATATTGAGAATTATATATTGTGTACAATAACAGAGATAGGTTGGGTCAATGAATGTTGGGGTGTGGTAATAAAGAGAATAATCTGGAAAATTGATGTTCAGCCAGAAAGAGGCTTAAGTTGGTTTGTAAACATTTCCATCTGTGCAGCACAATGGGCTTGCACTCAGATCATGGCTTGGAGTGAAGAGGACCTAAGTTGGCAAGAGACTAGAAAGAAGTGGTGAAATATCTAAAATGATAGGGAACTTTATGTAATGACCAAGTCATGAAGGTTTCAAAGCCTTGAATAATGATAGCAAGTCAAGATATAACAAATGGGGAAAACTGAAGAAACAAAGTCAAGATAAAAGGAGTAAAGGGTGGGCCCTATATTGATAAAAGTAGGAGTGAATGGAGGACTCTATCAAGATGAAAGTACAGGTGAAGGGTGGACCTTATCAAGGCAAAAGTAGGTGTAAAAGTTGGACCCTATCAAGATCTAAGTAGGAGTGAAGGATGAATTCCATCGTCATGATAGTACAAATCAAAGTTTTTCAGAGAAGGAAGTAAGAACATCCAGGAAGAGACCAAAGGAGCCACAGGCACCCTTAGGCAGTAAGGAAGGTTGTCACTCAGGACTAGCCAGATGGGAGCTGGTGCGCAAGAGAAGGTTGTGACCATATGAGTGAGAAAGGAAAGGAAAATTTGGCAGACTTCTGAAAATCAAGAATGTGCTGTGTATTCTGAACATTTGTGATGGACTTTCTCAGCACATTTAATGTTCTTAACTTAAATGTTGAATTCAGGTATATTATAATTTCCTTTTTGCAAAGAAAAAGCTTGTGTGACCAAAGTAATGCAATTTACTTCACAAGGCTCAGAGAATCACTTTATAATCACATTAGAATGCAGAAATAAGACTTCAATCCATTAATATTACAAGATCCTCATCATTTTTGTCATATTAAAGGCATGTTAACTAATAACTGAGCAATAATCAATATGGCTTATTTCAAAGGATATTTTAAATTTGTCATGTTGAAAAATAGTGAACAATTTACTTGGAAATCAATATGGGTTAGAGCCCCAGCAGCATCATAGGAACTATTTAGCTTTAGGCAAGTTAAGTAAAATCACTGTGCTACTTCAATTTAAGGAAGGCCAACATTATGGAACTTTGATATTTACATGCACTACTATTACTCAGTTATAAATCACCTACCCAATTTCAAATTTACAGCAAACATTAAATGGAATACTTAATCTTAAACCACAAATTCTTCTGGTTGAAAATATGCAAATGCCAGGTATCATTCATATTTTAATAAGTAGAAACATAAAGTGAGTTATAGTCTTAACAAATGATTTGGAAGTAAGTTACAAAGACTAATTTTATATGTACTAAATGACATAAATCTCAGATGTTAGTGCTTAACTATATAGATTTTGCAGACATGTTCAAGGCACCTTTATCAAAGTCAGATACTGAAGGAGGTATACCTGTGAAGATGGAGAACAATTTTCTTCCCTCAATAGGTTTTCTAGAGCCACACTCAATCAGTAATGACACTATGCTGAAAGTATTCTAAGTTCTATGATCACAGAGTTTGTTTTAACACATTGCTGAGACTCATTTATCTGTAATCATAAAATATTTAAGCATTTGTGCCTGAAATTTTCCTTAACATTAAAGTTTTGATGTTTATCTGTGTTGTTGTATATTCAGTTTCATTTTTACTCAAGGTCTCATACTTAATAAGCAAGCACCTTATCAGTGATCTCCATCCACAGTCATTTTCTGCTTTAATTTATAGTACATACACTGTGGAGGAAGTATAAAGTTGTCTTCGCCTGATAGTATCCTTTGTCAAGTAGAAAACCCTGATCACTGGCAAAGACCCGGTAGCCTGTATGATATGTTCTGCGTGTGTGTGCACCTTCTTCATAAACCTAATGCACCGTCCCCATCAGAATGCATGCCAGCTTCTGTAGGTGAGTTTGATTCTGCTGCACACTAATGATGGCTTGAACACTTGACTAATTGTCTGCCCCAATTCAGCACTTCTTTGAAAAGGACAGGATATTTCTCCCCATGATATTGGATCACTTTTGAATTACTGAAGGCAGAACTCAACTCCACCTCACTCACTTTTCTTTGCCTTGGGTCTCAAATTAAATGTTGTCTTTATCAAAGGATGCACATCACTCTTTTGCCCATCCATCATCATTTAAATCCAAAAGCTACAGTGCACATGTCTGGGATCTCTACCTTATTATGGAAAGAGAGATGAATGCAAACAATTAGAAGATACCATCTGTTCAATGTTTAGTACATAATAAAAAAATGCTTACACCATTTGCTATTGAAAAATATTAGCCTAAACTCAGGTAGTCACTTAACTTTACCAACCATGATGGGTTACTGAGGAAATAGCAGGTATGTTTTTTTCCTTGGGTATTTCTGTAGAAGTCCCTCAAACAATGTGATATATGAGGTCAGCCAGCCAGTCTCTGGATTCCACATTTGCAGCTTGGATCATGCTAATAACAGTTGTTAAGTGGGAAAAATAATTTATGCTCAATGCACTCCATCAGCTGGCCCCAAAATGGGCCTACCAAGCACTTAGCTGTGACTGACCACTTTCCTCACATAAAGGATGAAGGCAAACAAGGTTTTCAGCAAGATTTTATTGATGTTAAAGTTCAAAACCCAAAGAATTTTTATCTCTCTCTAAAAAAAGGGAATACCACATATCACAAGGTCTCATATTTGTATTTATGAGAAAACATAATTATGGTAGAAAAGAGGCAAAGCACTGCAAAGAGCCTGGTTCTGGATGGTAAAGCTTTGTTTGTTCCAGACACACATCATTCAGCATCCTGCCAGGAGCACAAGTCATTTCTCTCACTTGAAATTTCTGTTTTGGGCTTTTCCACCCCATGTCCTATTACTTTGTCTTGGCTAGATAAAAAATTTTAAATGTTTATGGCAATTTTTGGCTTAAGCAAAACATAGAAGATAATTTTGAATATATAACTGAATATATATAATTACGATATAAAATGTGAGAGTGAGTGGTTTTATTATTTTAAAGACACAAAATGTCAGATTCTACTAAGCCCTACACTTTAATGAATACCCATTTGTTTCTATATGTTTTGAGAACTACTATAAAATTGTTTCATCTAGAGACATTGGATCTAGGGAGCATGATGGGGGTGGATGTAGTATGCTGGACTCATCCTGGAGTTGAACCAAGTTTCAGTAGTGATTCTAGAAAAGAGATGGTGAAACTAATACTGAGAGTAAAGGCAAAAATGGATGGACTATTCTGTCTGATGTGCTGATGAACAACTTCAATACATTCATGAAGACCTATGAAGATTTTGATTCATTGTACATGGATGATGGTTTTATTATTATCACTTTAAAGAATAGGAAAGCTCATTTAAAGAAGTTAAATAACATGTATAAATTAACAAGATCTATGAACCCCGTGAGTCTTGCCCTTAGAACAGAGTTATTATCATTGCAGTCAACATTACTGAGCATGACATACATTCAATGGATGTTTCCTGAGAGAAAAGAGCATAGCTATCACAGGGTTTCATCTCAAGCTCTCAATAACTTGCATTGTTTATTAAATTCCAAAGCAGAATGTTGGATAGAAAATATGCATCTAAAAAGCCCAACCAGAGAAACAGATATCAAATAGCAGGTAATGGAATATTAGTCCAAGATTGTAGTTTTCAGAAAGCTCTTTTAGAGTGGACAGTAAGGATGGTGAATGAATATAATCTCAGAGAAATACTGTGAAACACCAATGACCTTGAGAAATCTAGGGAGCTCACGGGAAGGATATTTAGGTTATTGCAAATATTGTGGAACAAATTGCTTATTCTAAATGGAGTCAAGGACATAAGACAATTAGACAGACTTTACAAGGTTTATTCTATTCAGGAAAAGAGAATAAATTGAGCTTCAGAATGAGCTCATAAACTGTAGGACAAGAAATGGGCATGCCCTTTTAAGCTAATAGAACATTTTCAATCATGATAAATGTTACTTACCTCTCAAAACCTACAGTATTCAGACTAAGTTAAAAAATAGTTTAACATGACAAAACCCAGACTTAATTTGAATATCCAGATATATCTATGAACTTAAGAACGACGGGTGTACCACACCTGTGGTGAGTGGGATGAACATGTGTAGAGCAGTGCAGTGGTGAGAGGGGATGAACATGTGTGTGCAGCAGTGGTATGATGAGGAACATGTGTGTGCAGCATTGGTATGATGAGGAACATGTGTGTAGAGCAGTGGTATTGTGGGTGGGGATGAACACTTGTGAACTATATCCAAATAAAGAAAGAGTATGTGATGCCAAAGGAGATGTATGTATGTGAAAAAACTCCAGCCATATCTACAAAAGAACTCAGTGATAATTTGTTGCCCTAATGGGTAAGTAATGGTATAGGAAAGCAAAAAAAAAAAAATCAAATTTCTGCAATATTACTTAAGAAATGGAAGTAATAAAGTAGGTAGTAATGGAAGGGAAATGAGATCTACATACATATAAAGGCAAGGGTGATGGCTTCATTGTAAAAGTGCTTCCTGTGTAAAAGTGGCTATCTGAGCTTCAATCCCCAGGACCTACATAAAACCAACCACAGTAGCCAGCTTCTGTAATTCCAGCCCTGCAAAGATGAGACGACAGGCAAAGACTTGAGAATCCAGAAAGCTTATGCGTCAGCTCTCCTGGTGACTCAACATAAACCACAGAGACCCTGCCTCAAGCAAGGCATAAAGAGAGGGCAGGCACCCAATATTGCCCTCAGAATGCCACACACCTGCACTGACACAGATGAACATATGGGCATGCACGCACACACCTGCACTGACACAGTTGAACATACACACACACACTGTAATCACACTGATGAATATATATACACACACACCTGCACTGACACTGAAGAACATACATATACACACTGCAATCACACTGATGAATATACACACACACTGCACTCACACTGATGAACATACACACAGACACACACACCTGCACCTACACTGATGAACAGACACACACACACTGCACTTACACTGATGAACACACACACATGCACACACCTGCACTCACAGTGACAAACATACATGCATGCAGGTACACAAAGATACAAAAATACATGTAAATGGCTTTTGTAAAATTCATTTATTTGCAAGAAGAGAGATAATCAGGAAGAGAAGTAGAGAGTGAATGGGTACTCCATGGCCTCCAGCCACTGCAAAAAAATCTCCAGTGTGTCATTTGTGTATCTGGCTGTACGTGAGTTCTGGAGAATTGAGCCCAGGTCATTAGGATTTGCAGGCAAGTGTCTTAACCACTGAGCAATCTCTCCAGCCCTAAAATAACTTTAAAAAAATTTTGTTTACTTTTATTTATTTGAGAGTGACAGATAGAGAGAGAGAGAGGGTGCACCAGGGCTTCCAGCCATTGCAAAAACTTCCAAACGTGTGTGCCCCTTTGCGCATCTCGCTAACGCAGGTCCTGGGGAATTGAGCCTCCGACTAGGGTCCTAAGGCTTCACAGGCAAGTGCTTAACCACTAAGCCATGTATCCAGGCCTAAAATAACTTTTTTAAGATGAAAATTTGTAAGTGAAGAAGCACTTAGCAAAGACAGTAATAATGCCATCCATTTGCTCACTGATAAATTGATACTTAGTGATGTCACAGAGAATATTCAAGCATGAATAGAAACAATGGGTAATAATCCAGTAGCCATGTGGGTTACAATATGTGACTGAATGAATAATAAATGAATATCATAATCAAATTAGCTACCCACACATAAAGTGGCAACATCTCACACAGAAATTGTATTTTATGTTGTTAAAATTAGTTCATATTCTTCACATACTCTCAAGCTTTCACCCTTGCTGCCATAGCTAGAGCTACCTCCACCACTCCACAGTGCCTGCTACTACCACTCTTGGCTTTCTGCACAGTGCCCATTAGTAGCCAGATGGACCTTTGTTATTTATCACATAGTGTAGCTTAGGTTTTCATAGCCAGCATACTTCTGAGTTTTATTTTCTTGTTTCCATGTGGCCTTTCCATTCTTTACTCTTCTGAGGTGCACATAGCTACTTTTGGTGCAAGAAATTACATTTCTCTTTCATTTTATAAGACCATGTTCTATAAGAATAGAACCCAATAGGCTTCAGATAATATATGTAAACTCAATCACATTTGGTGTAACAATGCAAATTTGTTAAAAAAAAATAAATAAATAAAATAAATGAGTTGCCCCCAAAATGAAAGCTAGTGAATGACAAACCTGAAAATTAAGTTACTGACACTTGACTTCTACATAGTGGTCCTGAGAAGGGAAATCAGTTAAAATGACTAGATTATTTTAATAACTGAATTAAATTGCTTAATGATCAAATATTTTATACTTCAATACCTAAAGTACTGTTGACATAATCAAATAAGTCTATTCTTTAAAATAACAGTGTGTGCCTTTCTTTTGTCTTTTCTTACAGAGTAGTAGATCTTTCATGAAGACAGTTATCACATAATTCTGAATAAAATGTTGAAATATAAAATAGAGCTGATCCAACCAGAGTTATGTTTGATTATTAGAGGTATGCATTACCACTTAAAAATCAATTATTGTGGTAAACTTAAACTTTGGGCACATGGAGTATTTTTTATAAATGTAAATAAAAGTCGATTCCTACAAAATAGCTATTACATCAATAATTTTAGATTTATATATCATTTAACTTTCCTGAATATCCTGTTAGTAGAGTGAAGTTATTCATTTTTTGATTTTAAGAAGAATTTTTTATATTTTATTTTTATTAGTTATGGACATACTCAGCATGCAAACAACTCATGTTGGTACCATCCCTTCTATTATCCCCTTCCAAAGGTGCCTCCTGTTTGGGAATGCAGGTCATCCTGATGGGGATTGTGGGTCATGCATTGCGGGGGCAGCCATCAGTCATGGGAAAGAGGCAATGTCTCTGTGCATAGTGTCACAACTTGTGGCTCTAACAATCTTTCTGTCCCCTCTTCCACAAAACTCCCTGAGTCACACTGGGTTTGCTTTAAGTTTACTTCAGTGATGGGCTCTCCAGAGCCTCTGGATCTCTGCTTTGGTAGGTGTTGAGTGTCCTCAGTGTCTATCTCCTAGAGTGAAGTTATTCTTAATTTGTGGAAAATGAAGCTTTTACAAAAGGTCAAGTAAAATTTCTAAAAACAATGCTTCATAAAATGAAAATAAAATATATTCAAGTTTTTCGGGTAATGGCTGTTTGATTAGTTCAGGCTGGTGCAACATATAAGCACAGACTTGTTAACTTAAACAATAAATATTTATTTCTTCTTGTTTTGAATGCTGAGAAAGCCAAGATACGCATACTTCAAATGTCCTGTCTGGTGAGGGTTTGTTTCAAGGTCTGTTGAAGGCCATTTCTTTGTTCATTAGAAAGAGGAGAAGCAGAATGGTGACACCCCTCCCCACTTCATCTCTTTATAAGAAGGCATTTGACTTGCTCATGAGTACTCCACCTTCATAACATAATTGCCTCCAAAATCCACTTTATAAAGCCATGGCAACAGGAGTTGGGACTCTAGCATGGCTAGGTTTTAAGGAAGAATGAGATTCAAGATAGTCGATTATTTCTCCAGGAAAACGGTTCATTACAAAATGCCAGAGTCGCCAAGTGTGGTGGCACACACCTTTAATCCCAGCACTCAGGGGGCAGAGGTTGTAGGAGTACTGTGAGTTCGAGGACACCCTGAGACTACATAGTTAATTCCAGGTCAGCCTGAGCCAGAGTGAGACCCTACCTCAAAAAACAAAACAAACAAACAACAACAACAACAAAAAAAAAAAAATGCCAGAGTCTGAAGAAAAGCTTCAGGCTGTTTGGTAAAAGCAAAGCCTTTTCTTCAAGGTCCCCTAAAAGAGAGTAGAGGTCTGAGAGATGTTGTGTCACTAGAAGAAGATCCAAGGCTCTGCATCACTGAATTAGACTTAGAACAGGCTGTGTCTGGTTTGGAGAGTTATAACTATGTTCATGGCTAAAGGGCATCTGGAAAAGCAATGCACCTAGTTAATATGGGACTTACATGATGGGGCAGTAGTTGGTCTGTCTCTTGAGCTGAGGACAAGAGAGTTGAAAGTGTTCTTTCTGAGATTTCTAGATGGAGGCTTTGCTATATTGCTATCTAGAATGGCATGTTATTGAGAGGAGAGCCATGGATCCTTATAGCAGCATGCAGCTTTGTGGACACAATTTCAGACCATAATGATTGTTGGTGACTTATCACTGTTTTTCTTAACTATTTTCATTAAATGGCTAAATGAAAAGGAGTAAAATTACACTTGGATGCATATTACAGTGTTTGTGAGGAGGAGGGTAGTTTGTGAAGTTAGAAAAAATACCTTGGAATAACACTAACCAAGGAAGTGAAAGATCTATACAATGAAAACATTAAGACACTCAAAAAAGAAATTGAGGAGGACTTGAAAAAATGGAAAGAACCTGCCATGCTCCTGGATAGGCAGAATTAACGTTGTGAAAATAGCAATCTTACCAAAGGCAATATACAGATTTAATGCAACTACAATCAAAATCTCGACATTGTTCTTCACAAAGGTAGAAAAAAATGATCTCAAAATTCATATAGAAAGGCAGAAGGCCTCTGATATCCAAGCATATCCTCAGCAAAAGAAACACCTATGGAGGCATCACCATATCTGATCCAAAGCTATACTACAAAGCCATAGTAATAAAAAAGCATGGCACCTGCATAAAAACAGGATTATAGACCAATGGAATAGAATCAAGGACCCATACTTTGGGTCAAGTAACTACAGCTACTGGATATTTGACAAAGGCCCTAATAATATAGTCTGGAAAACAGACAGCATCTTCAACAAATGGTGCTGAACAAATTTGATAACCATATGCAAGAAATTGAAACTTGATGCACACATCTCACCATACACAGCAATCAAGTCCAAATGGATGGTCCAAAGACCTCAATATAAGACCAGAAACTCTGCTACTACTGGAAGAAAATATAGGAGGCGCTTTCCATGATATACAAATGGGAAAAGAATTCCTGAACAAAATCCCAGTAGCACAGGATCTTAAACAATCACTCAACCAATGGGATCACATGAAGCTGAAAAGTTTCTTCATAGAGAAAGGTACAATAAACAGAGACAATAGATTACCCAAACAATGAGGCAAAATATTTGCTGAATATCCAATTTACAGAGGCCTAATCTCTACAATCTACAAAGAAGTCAAAAACCTAAACAATAAAACGTCAAACAACCCACTCACAAAATGAGACAAAGAACTGGACAGTTCACAGAGGAAGAAATACAAATGGCAATCACACACTTAAGGAAATGTTCATCATTCCTAATGATCAGGGAAATGCAAATTAAAACAACTATGAGACTTCACCTTATCCCAGTAAGAACAGCAAACATTAAAAAAATTAAATGAAGGGCTGGAGAGGTAGCTTAGCAGTTAAGCACTTGCCTGTGAAGCCTAAGAACCCCAGTTTGAGGCACTATTCCCCAGAACCCACATTAGCCAGATGCACAAGGGGGCTCACAAGTCTGGAGTTCGTTTGCAGTGGCTAGAGGCCCTAGCATGCCCATTCTCTCTCCCTCTATCTATTTGCCTGTTTCTCTGTGTGTCACTCTCAAATAAATAAATAAAAATAAAAATAATTTTTTTAAAAAATGAAAATAAATGCTAGAGGGGAGAAATAGGAACCCTCATCCACTGTTGGTGGGAATGTAAGATGGTATAACCAGCTGGGCGTGGTGGCACACGCCTTTAATCCCAGCACTCCGGAGGCAGAGGTAGGAGGTTCATGGTGAGTTCAAGGCCACCATGAGACTACATAGTGAATTCCAGGTCAGCCTGGGCTAGAATGAAACCCTACCTTGAACTCCCCCACCCCCAAAAAAGATGGTACAACCACTTTGGAAAGCAATATGGAGACTCCTAAGAAAGCTGACTATAGAGTTACCAAGTGATCCAGTTATTCCCTTACCCTAAAAGCTCCACACCTCAGTTCAGAGAGGTTTGCTCAACCTTGTTTATAGTTGCTCAATTCATAATAGCTAAGAACTGGAATCAACCCAGATGTCCATCATTAGACAAATTGATAACCAAGATGTGATATACCTACACAGCAGTAAGGAAAAACGACACAATGAAATTTGAAGAAAAATGGTCAAATGTGAAACAGATCATTCTCAATAAACTCACCCAATCCCAGACAAAAAGTGTCATATAGTCTCACTTATCTGTGGCTCCTAACATGGATCTGCCTGAGAACCTGACATACCTAATAAGGATCTTGAGGACCAGACAATAGAGAAAGTGGGGTGGGAGGAGTGGGTAAGTTGGGGGGGACACAAAACTGGACCCAAGTGGTAATGGTAACATAAAATTCTGTATCCTAAAAGACAGACCAAATGGTTGAACCTTCACCAGGTCCTTAGAGAGAACACCTGAATCACAAGGCCCTACAGAGGGTATGATGAAGACTGACCTTAATCTCCTATTTCTCTCTCTCTCTCTCTCTCTCTCTCTCTCTCTCTCTCTCTCTCTCTCTCTCTCCCTCCCTCCTCCCTCCCTCCCTCTTCTCTCTCATCTCTCTATCTCTTTTATATTACTTATCTTTTCTTCCCTCTCTTCTTGGGTGCTGACCTGTAACTCCCACTACCAGCAGGTGGCTATCATCCACAATGAGCT
Organism: Jaculus jaculus; assembly: GCF_020740685.1. NCBI lineage: Eukaryota > Metazoa > Chordata > Mammalia > Rodentia > Dipodidae > Jaculus > Jaculus jaculus. The sequence goes on from NC_059119.1 coordinate 1,228,568, forward strand.
TTTGATCAGAGAGATCTACAAGGTTTCCCAAAAGAAGACAGAATTTGTCAGAGTACTTGATGACCCACCAAATGTTAGTAAGACCCTGGAGACACCATATGCTGTTGGCACATAACATGGAGTGACGTGGTTGGAAGCTGGAAGAGAGTCAGTCCCCAGACAGTCAGCACTCTAGTGCCAGAAGGTGTACATGAGCAACTGGGGGAAAATGACCAATATCTGTCCAAGCAAGTCATGGTCTAACCTACTTAACAGCAAACAACCTGATGTGATGCTCACACAAGTGGAATAGTGGCACACAGCCATGGTGGGGAACCAACTGCTCTTGATTTGGTTAACTGATCTGCTCAGTGGAATGGAACCCATATCTGGAGCTGGGAAACAAGTCAGAGCCATTATCAAGCTCCCACCAATCGTGGGCTAAAAGAGGGCCTACACCAATTAAATTCTCTCTAAAAAATAATGGTTATCCCATTTATCTGGTGCTAACTTTACACTCCATTGGAGAATCTACTTCTCTTTTTCAGATAGAGCCAGATCCTAAGGAGAGAACCACCCCAACTACCTCAAAAGGGCCCCAGCTGAAACTAAGAATAATTGGGGAAACAAGCAAGAGTACTGTTTTCTCAGTGAACCTGGTACCAGCACAAGGGTGAAGGAGATACACACAGAGAACAATCAACTCCTGCCAAAATGGATATCCAGAGGCTCCCAAGACCTCATCACTGAAGCAGACCCAAAATGAACCCAACATGGCTAAGGGAAATTTGTGGAAGAGGGGGCAGAAAGAATGTCAAAGCCACATGTTGGGTCATGATACACAGAGACATTTCCTCCTAGCCATAACTGATGGCTAACCCAACAATACCCATATACCCCAATAAGGAGAGTTCCTGTGTAGGGGGGAGGATAGGAAGGAGGCTAACAATGGTACCAACTTGACTATATTCACTGAGTACAAAACTAATAAGAAATGAAGGAAGGAAGGAAGGAAGGAAGGGAGGGAGGGAGGGAGGGAGGGAGGGAGGAAGGAAGGATGGAGGGAAGAAAAGTGTGTTGGGTTTCTAGACCTGATAATAAATGCGTAAGATGCATTCACATGTTCCTAGTGGTTTTTAAGGAAAGACTTGAGTTGGCTCCCTGTGGATCCAATCAGTCAGAACTTCAGGAAGAGGCATTTTTTATAATCATCGCTTTCACCTGAGGTTAAAATTGACCTAGATTAAAAGACATAAATCCACTTTGAAACATTTGTCTTTGCCTACCAGTTTTTATAAATATGACTGAAAAATAAAGTATACAGTGATTACCTCTCCCCAGGGATTTGTGGAATAATTAGATGAGCTCATCCAACAATTATAAAAATCAAATTAAAATGGAAAATTATTCAAAGCAATGAAAACCTTGTACATTTGTTGAACACTATCTGTTATTTTTTTTTTTCTTAAAAGTGTTAGGAGAAGAGCAAAAGAATGTAATTGGGGTGGCTATGGCCAAAATAAATTATATACATGTAAGAAATTGTCAAAATTAATCAATTAATTTAAAAAGAAATCGAGTAAAGAGGAAAAATATTTCAGGACAGCAAAAATAAGATATAACCGAATCAGGTCCAGAAAAAAATTTAAATGTTGATTAGTCTTTTATAAAATCCATCCATTCGTGTGCATGTGTGTGTATGGTTATGGTGATTTCCAGTGGGCACATGTACCACTGGATACAAAATCCAGTCATATGTTTGGACATGTGTGTGCATAATCAGGTGAGCACTGGAACTGCTATTCAGATTTAAGCATGTTCAACAAACACAAATGGTGCACAAATAGTATTGTTACCGATGCCATATAAAGAGTCCAAAAATATCTGAATAACCTCAGAAGAAATGTTGAAAGTAAATACAGAGAACCATATTTAGAGTAAGAATGTCTGAATGCATTATAGTCCTAAATACAGATACATTGGTTTTAAGTCTTGGAAGGATTGAAAATGTTACCATTAGTGTCTGAATTATATTTTGCCAAATTAACACCATGCATCCAGGGACACTGAATCCTGCACAGCTGACCGACTGTATTTATTTCTGATTCAGAGATGTACAGACCTCCACCTTGGGCTTACTGCTCATCAGAAATGTTCCTGTTCTCACTGAAAAGCAGTCTGAAATGAAAAGCTATCTTTAAAATATGATTTTTATAAGGTTTAGATGATTTTATATATCAGAATACCTACTTAGTTCATAATTTCAAACATTTTTCTGTGATATTCCAATTAACATATTTAATTTTCTCAATTTAACTATAATCTCTGCCTCTCTCTGATCCAGCATCATCTATCTACTTCTTCTATCTACTATCTGCAATTATTCATCTATTATCTACCATCTGTTGATATATATATACATATATCAATCAAGCAATCTATCATCAACAGCTATCATCTATCTTCCTATCTCAATCATCCCTCTAGGCATGCTTTGTATTTTCTTTCTTCTCATTCGATTTTTAAATGATTAACTTAAATTTAATTGATTGTGTGTTGGCTTAGTTTATGTTAATGTAGGCTCATGAAGGTGAAACTACTAATAGACTTTTCATGGTGGACTCTGTATTCCACTTTTTTTGTACTGTTCTCATTATCAGTGAATGACATCTGAGGGAAGCAAGTGTGGGGCCAGAGAGAGATCTATTCTTCACTGCTGTCATGGGATGTCTGTGATTTTGTTTACTTAAATGTCCACTTCCTCTCTTACAAAGTGAGATTGATAATTTATCTTATTTTGGTGAATGCATGTGTGTGGGTTATGTGTGTGTGCATGCATGAATATGTCCATATGTTTGTAGGTCCTATGTGTATACATATATTTGGAGGCCACAGGTTGATGCCAGTGTCTTCCTCAATCACCCTCCACGTTATTCTTTGAAACAAGATCAATTTTTTATTGTATCAAATACTTTATTTACTTATTTATGTGCAAGGAAAAATAAATACAGAGAGAAAATAGGCACTCCAGAGCCTCTTGCCACTACAAATGAACTTTAGGTTCATGTGCCTCTTTGCCCATCCGGCTTTATGTCAATAGTGGGGAATCAAATTAAGGACATAATTATTTACAAGCAAACAATTTATTGTTTGAGCCATCTCTTCAGCCCTAAAACAAGATCTCTCATTGAGCCTAGCATTCATCTATTCACAAGATAGCCAGTGCTCCCTAGGGATTCCCTGTCTGTGCTTTCTCAGCACAGGGATTATATTTGTGCTCCACTGTGTTTGCTATCTGAACTCATTTCTTCCTGCTTGTACAGAAAGCCCTTTACACACTCAGACACCTCCCCATCCTTGATTCCAGTGCTAGTGCAAAACTACAAAAATTTCTTCAGGAATGCAAAGAAAATAACTGATTGCCATTGGGTTGCACATCTCAAGCAGGAATTGGAATTCTCAGGAGTCAAACAAATTCAGCAATTCTCACATGACAACTGGAAAGGTCAGTTGCTTAACAGATATGCACTTGGCCTTCTTTCCCCCCCCCATGAGGTGTCCTGTCATAACTTGTCACCAGTAGGCAGAGTGCCAGCCTGCATAATGTTCACTTAGTATGTGGAATCTGGGGCAAGGTGAAATGAACTAGAGAAAAAAAAAAATCATTTCACACTCACTTTTCTTCATATCCACAAACAATAGGGTACTTCCAGATGCAAAATAACTCTTTAATAATGTACATTGAGGAAGAGTCTCAAACACATTTTGGAGTTAAATATAATACTGTTGCCAAGTCTCTACCATTGTGGCTTAATTACAGAAGCTGTCAGGAATCTAGAGCATTCATCTTTCACACATAGGCATCTAAAAAACATATCCATTTGTCTTATCTTAAATCAGTAATTCATCTTAAAAATGCTATTTCAATGGGTGCTTTGTTAAAAAAATTTATTTATTTATTACTATTCTCTCCTTTAGTAATTGAAAAAAGTTAGAAATCCCCTGGCCTATTGATTGTTGAGTCGTTTCAAATTTCCAATACTTATTTTATGAAGTCATTACAGGACACATTTTATAGAACTGATTATGGGGCACATTTTTGTTATAAATTTCCATTTTTCTACATATTAGACCTCTTGCACAAATGAAGGAACAGCACATGCATTTGATACTGTTTTTCTCAGAATAGACAGGACCTGACCAGTGGTTTTGCTTTAAAAAAAAATATGTCTTGAAATAAAGAGGGAAAAAAATCATTCCATAGTGGACTATATTGCTTGTCTGTTTTAAAAACTGGCTTATGTATGCTGTTTATGAGGAGCCTTATCCAGGGATTCATCTTTATGTGAGGGACTATAAAAAAAACTCATTTATTTACTTTATTTCCTGCAGGAAAGAATAAGATAACTCAGTGAGAGGAAAGTGCAAGTTTTATCCTCCACATTTGCTTTTCTCTCAAACTTTTAGGGATTTCTAATATACATGAGAAACAAACAAACAAAAAAAAACTGCAACATAGGGATCATCGACAGCTATCAATCACCCATTATATATATATATTGCCTATCATCCATATTTAGATACCTATCATATATTTGCCATCTAACAATCTGTAATCTATGTATCATCTATCAATATCTATCTTCTCTTTATCAATCTATCATCTGTATCTATGATCTATCTTGTCTACCTATCATCTATAAATCTAGCAAATATCATTCTATCTCTCTTTCTATCATCTCTCATTTTTATATGTGTGGATAGTTACATACAGACAATGCTTTTCAACTCATGGCAGATGATCATGCAACCAATGTGAGTCTGCCACATAAGCAATCCAAGGTAGAGAATTTAAACATGTGAGTACAAAAAGTATTGCTAGTTCAAGACTGGCAGATGTGACAACACAAAGCTGCCATAAGTTGCAGGGCTTTTTTGTTTCTGAAACTATCTATAGAACTTAAATGAAAATTTACTCAGAAATAGCTAGAAATGGTCAGCAATACTGTAACAACCACATGTTATTATTAAAAAATAAATACTATTACTTGATATCTATGGGTGGGGAAAAATTATGGGAAGTTTATCACATTGCCTATATTACCCTCACCTCTAGAAAATCTGTTCTTTCTTGAATATAGAGGAAACATCCCATGGCAGCTTCTGGGGGAAGAAAATACTTATTGTGAAGTGTTCTCATGTATATTAGATATCCCTAAAAGTTTGAGAGAAAAGCAAATGTGGAGGATGAAACTTGCTATTCTTCAACACAGAGATGGAGTTTCAGCCTGGACCACTGCATCTCTACTGTTCAGAATCAGCTACTAACCTCATAAAGTAGACACTGACACCAGGGCAAACCAGAAAAATAAAATGTCAAATAAGCCTTCCAGAACATGTGAACTGTGAGCTGACTTTGGGAGGAAAGATGAGCTTTATTATTTTTTATATTTGGAAGACAAACTTAATGTACCTCATTAGGTCCATACATTAAGATATAAGCAGAAGGGGATGTTCTTTTTAATCTACAGCTGTCTTTAAATAGGCTCAATGACATTTGAAGCTATCTCCTGGGAAATAATCTGCTTTTGTAAATTCAGAGTAGTATTTCTGTGTGGAAATTACTTTTGATTAGGGGAGTAAAGATGTTACTAAAGACCACTGAGGTGGGAATAATAATTGGAAGAAATCTTGTGAAACACTAGTTAATGTATATGGTGAATAAGGTTGGCAGGAATTTTGGAGAGATCAGTCATCATAGGTACTTTTGAAAAAAATCAACAACAAAAATCCTTTTGGTTCTATAATGATGTATGCAGTTGTTAAACTGTAAATACTGCTGTGTGTATTTCTAACAGAAATGAGTGGTAGAGATCAGCACCTTTTGTATAGGTACTTTTAGAATGATTGCTATGTGCAAAATATTAAGCAAGGGAGAATGAAAAAAATAGTATTCAAAGGCTACTTATTTGTTTCAAGAAACAGTTTCCCAAAAAGGACCCCAGAAGATGGAACAGTTGATAATAATGCCATCTTTTTTTAAGAAGCTTTTTTTTTTTTAAGTTTTATTTATTTGAGAAAGAGAGAGAAAGAGAGAGAAAGAGAGAGAGAGAGGGAGGGAGGGAGAGAATGGACATGCCAGGGCCTCCAGTCACTGCAAACAAACTCCGGATGTATGTGCCTTGTGCATCTGGCTTATGTGGGTCCTGGGGAATAGAACCAGGGTCTTTTGGCTTTTCAGGGTAATGCCTTAACCACTAAGCCCTCCAGTCCGATAATGCCATCTGATTTTCCATCTTATGTAAGGTTAAAAACAGGATATATCCTCAATAGAACACTTAGGACTTAGGGAGATTTTGTAAAAACTACCAAAATTTTTTTGTAAAAATCTAATTACCAAATTAAATAAGTACTTTTAAAAGCCTGTTGGTGTACACCTTTAATCCCAGACATTTTGGGATTGCTGAGAGTTTGAGGCCAGCCTGGAAACACAGAATGAGTTCCAGGTCAGCCTAAGCTAGAATAAAACCATACCTCAAAAACAAACAAACAAACAAACAAAATGCTAGTAACCAGAGCAAGCACATAATATACGTATAGTACTGGAGAGACAATACCCTTAGACACACATCTTTGCTACTCCTGAGAATTTACAACATATTGCTCCTTATTTGTTTTTCTAATTATTATCAGAGTTGAGAGTAGAACCCAAAGAACCAAATATGGCTCATTTAATTTTTCTGATTCTATTAAGTCCACTTTGAAGGCTGGATATCTTGCTCCTAGACTGCTTGCCTAGTGTGGTGGTTTGATTAGATGGCCCCCAATATATTTAGCTTTTTATTTGCTTGTAGTTTGCATTGCAGCCACCTGGCTAGAGGCAGTGTCACTGGGTGGATCTTAAGGTGTGGTAGTGGGTTTCAGATTTCAATCTAAAGATATGCAAAGTGAAGTGTGCTGTGTGGCTTTTGGCTTATGGCGTGTGCTTGTCTCTCTCTCTCTCTCTCCCTCTCTCTCTCTCTCTCTCTCTCTCTCTCTCTCTCTGCTTGGTCCTGTGAAAGCAGGCCAGCTTCTTCTGCCTTTATGGAACATCCCCTGGATCTGCAAGCTTCAATAAATCCCTTCCTCCATAACTGTGCCTGGTCTGGAAGTTCATCTCAGAGAGCCTGAAGCTGTCTGCTACACCTAGCATGCATGAGGCCTTCTTTGGATTCTACTCCAGCACCACATAAGCTGGACATGGCTGCACATACCTATAACCTGAGTACTTGGGAGGTAGGAGGATTAGGAATTCAAAGTCATCCTCAGTACATAGCAAACTAGAGGCCAGCCTGGGCTACTTATTACCTCAAAAATGAATAAATAAAAATAAAATAAATTTTTATGGAGTCAGAGGTCATTGAATTTTTAGTGTAAAAACTTTTCATACTCATTTTTCCTTTATATTTTTCATATTTGCTACTAAAAATGTAATATATAAAGATAAAAATAGGCATGCAATAAGTAACCACTTAATGGCTTAAAACTAAACACACAAACTCTTACAGAAGTTGTTACTGATGTACCATCCATTTAAATGAAAATCCAAACTTTGGGACTCATCCTTTGTTAAAGGTGAAAAACTATATTTGTTTCTGTGTCTGTCCCAATTAGTGTTAAGTTTAATATTTACTATGTTAAATTCTTTCCCTTGATATCATGCAATATAACCTAAAATACATTTATGATGGTTTTACTGTCTAATTAATATCTTAGTTGACTGATAGTCTGCACTGTATCTGTGCTATGATTTTTTTAAGGCTCACTTTTATAATTAAAGTAAGTGCTAGCTGGTCAGGTTAGTAAACCTCAGGAAAGTAAACTGGTCATATTGGACCTCCATTCTCACCAAGGGAAGTAGGGGCTGGCATCATAAATTCTTCTAGGCTGAGATTTTCCATCACAATAACTATCAAAGCTCATGAGACCCAAACTGTTACTGTGACCATACCTTTAAAGCCACAAATGATGCTTAGTTCAAGTAGAAGCCAATGAATTTTTAAAGTCAACTTTATCTAACATGTATGCTCAAATTAATTACAGTATTGACTTTACAATCCATTGCATCTATGTTTAAATGTAAGCTCTGAGAGACATTAGAGTTCTGAGATATTCCTGAGAGAAAGGTGAAGAATGTTTATTGGGTCTGAAGCAGTTGGAGCTAATAGTTATTGAAACATAAGGTGAATTATAAGAACAGTGGAAAATAGAGAGACAATTTTCTCTTTGGAGGAGTTTCCAACCTGTACCTTTCACAGCAAGTTGTGAGGGTCAGCAAACCTTCTTGCAAAGTACTTTGTAAACTCTACAATTATTGCTGAAATAAACTCATTGTAGCTTTGTAGTAGCCATAAACTATAAGTTAATGAGTAAATGAGATGGTTGTAGTCTTACAAACATTTATGTCCCAAAAGCTGAGAAGAGAGGATGAGATTAGAAAAATTTGAGATTAGGCAACTCCAAGCTCCTGGTCCTCCAAAGAAACACTTGGAAATTGAGCAGAAACCATCAGAACTGAATAGACCATGAATGATGAAAAGAACATCATGTCATGTGCAGAGGTGTTCTGTGGGATTCCCACTCTACATTTCCTTATTCACTCTCAGCTGCAGAGCCACTTTACAAATAGCTGCCCATGCCCAGTGTGAGAGATGAGTCCTTTTATTCCCGCAGAGCCAGGCTTTTCAACAAATAAGTGTGTTTTCTGCTCTTACATGTTTATCTTATATAGTTTATATAGATTGAAGTTTATCAAAGACTCATTACAAGTACTTCTGTCTGGTTTGTCTAGCTCAGAACTCATACAGAAAGGAAAACTTCAGGAATTTCTCAAAAAAAAGTAAAACTGGAAAAACAATAAATGAGTAAATAAATAACAAATAAATCATGTTCTATGTGCCTGAAACTGATATTCACAACTGATTTGTACAAACTACCAAGAGGTGAAGCTAAAGCATGGCTTTTGAAATTCAGGAGAAATCAAACATAACCATAAATGAGGAGGAGTTTTCAAGGTTTATAGACGTAACAAAACCAAGAAAATAGCTGTAATATCTGAAGCTGTCATATACCTTTAGATAAATCCCTCACTTCAGCCCAAGCCTGACTAATAAACAAAGAGGAAATCAGCACAGGGTCTTAGCTTAGAGACCATTAACAGAAACAGGGAAGGGATATTGCTTGATTGTTTGGTTGCTTTGTTTCCTGGTTTGGGCTTGGTGTTCAAGGATTTCTCTAAACACTGGTGGAAAAGAGACTTCATTGCCTCATATGACAGATGCATCCTACAAAAAGTTGATGATAAAAGCCACCACGGGCTTCATATAGTCAACCCTATCTCAAAAAGGCAGAATTTCTGCCTAAATGCTACAGGAAGAAATAAAAATGGTATTAGCAACATTGCAGATAAAGATATGGAAGGGAATGAATTGGTCCAAAAGTAAGCCCATATATCTATATCAAAACAATTTCAATGATGATGAAAGTAGATAGCTCACAAAACAGTTTTCAGCAATGCCATACAACAAGGTTTACACCAACACAGGAAGAGGGGTGTTCTCACATAGAGATCTCCACTTTTGTGATCTAAAAGAACTCAGAATTAAAAAAAAAAAAAAATGATGCAAATGTAAGGATTAACACCCTGATACTCATAGGGATTAACATGAAGTTGAATTTGGCATGATGACTGTTGAAAATATTGTGATAACTGAAATAAATGTGATACAAAGGACTGGGATGTTTTAATTCCACATGCATTAAAATAATCTTGAGTAGGCAATTTCATAGTTCTGTGCATGTATCAGAGGCCAGCAAGGACTGAAGACAGGGATGTACAGGTGTTGCCACTTTATGAACACAGTTTTTGTTAGGAGTAATGGAGAAATCTTATGAATATATGGTCAAGGTATTTATGACTGCTTACTCTATCATTATCACTGAATCATGGACTTAAATGCTAGAAGAATGAGGAGGACATGATGTTGCATGCCTATAATTACAGAACTCAGGAAGCTGAGGTAGGAGAATCATAATAAGGTCTGGGCCAGCCTGGGCCACAGAATGAGTTCAACATCTCCCTGGGCTATAGTGAAACCCTAATTCAAAAATAATTAGAAGAGTATATTTTATGTTACACACACACACACATACACACAATAAATTTTTGAAATAAACATGTACAGACTAGAAATTTAGACCATTTCACAAACTTTTGACCTTTTTCTTAAAATAGTAGTTCACATATTTTAGTATTGACAGTATTCAATTAGAAGATACATTAGGATTTAAATAGTTTTTTTTCAAATATTCTTATTCAGAGTTATGGATGGCATCCAATATTGTGCCTTTCTTAGAAGTTCATATATGATCATGGAGCTACTGGAACTACAGTTTTAGAACATCGGACTATGTATAGAACCAACCCTCCACCTTTACAGAGCAAGTATTTATTTCCTACATGTTAACTGATTAATACAACATAACATACTAGTATAATATGATTAATATAATTGATGAAATAACATGTAATCTATTTTTTATCAGTTGATAACAAGCGATCAAACATTTTACAATCTTGTTAAACGTATAAAACAGGGGCAAACAAAGTGCCCAGAGATTAAAAAAGAGAACTTAGAAACTCGTATCACATTGCCTGCAGCTCATTTCTGTCACCTTGCTCTCCTGTGACCTTTGAACAGTTCATTAGTAAACTCCTTGAACATCTGACTCTTCAGCAGAATGAGAGGAATCGCTTATAAGACTGTGCAGATCCAGTGAAACACTGCTTACAAAACTGCCAGTGCCATTCCTGAAGCACAGCAAACCCTATATGATGAGATATCTACATGGCCACCTTGATGAGAGATAGAGTCACCTAAGAGACAAATATCTCCACTGGGTATGTCTGTGAGAGTTTCTAGATTAGGCTCCTAGAAGTGGGAGGACACACCCTAACTGTGGACCACTACTCCATGGGATGGAGTCCTGGACTTAATAAAAAGAGAAAGGTGAACACCAGTATTCATCACTCTCTCTTTCCTGGTGGTAGATGTAATGTGACCAGCCTCATGTTCCTGCCTCCATGACTTGGCACACTATGATGGACTGTACCCTTAAACTACATGCCTAAATAAACCCTTTCTCCACTAAATAACTTCTGGCCATTTATTTTGTCATAAAAATGAGAAAAGTATCTAATATACCCTGATAAACATTTACAAATGTGAAAGGAAAATACAGGTGATAATTTATAAATCAATCTTAAAAGCAAAGATGTGAGAAATCTCATCTAGAATCCATAGGACAAATTTATAAATTCTGTGCATTAAAATAAACAGCATAGAACATTCAATCTAAGCCTTAAAAACAGAGGGGTGGCTTTCACATTGATGCATAGAGGAAAGAAGCAAAGTATTATGTGCTAGCAATACTGAGCTCAAAAGAGCAAAGACCTCAATAGAGTTATTAAATGAAATAGGAAAATATGGGGCCATGAATTATTCACACTCCTCTAAATCTAAGTGGAAATGCAAAGGCTGGTTTGAATGTGTCTTGCCTTCTGCTCTTGGTTATTTTCAGCTGGAAGCCATGTTTATTAAGCAAATGCACTGCAGATGGTGAGTCTGGCTGACCATCCTTCAACCTGGTTATTGCTTGTGAACATGTGTGCTTTCCAATGCTGGCACGGATTTGCATACTGATTCATTACTACCCTGTGAAGAAGGGTTAGCATCTATCTCAATTCACTCACAAAAATGTCAAAGTTTTTAACAATTAAATAAAAAGAATTTGTCCTGATACTATGTTTAGTGGCTTCTGGAGGTCATTCTTCCCCAAGTCCTTAAGTTCAACAGGCAAGAGTGTGGAGAGAATTTACATCTGGTGGAGTTGTGGCTGTTGGAGCTCCTAGAGGAACTCAGCATTGCTGAAAGTCTATGGTCTGTTCTTACTCTTTGTGGTCCTTCACAGAGTCTTTGACAGTTGATAGTGTGTCTAGGTAGCCAAGATATTTTAGGTCTTTTCTTTGCTACCATATGACAGATTTCTCTAATTCTCCTGCCTGGGAACTTGGGTTCTGTAGATTAATTCTGAAAACTACATGTCAAATAAAAGAACTTCATTCAGCAATTCCTCACCATATTACAGAAAGATTACAGACCGGTTACATGAGAAAGCTTTTAAAAGTGACTCTCAGTAAAGGATCACCTAAGGGACTCTAGCTAGAAAGAGTGAAAGAAGGTAAATTGAGCAAAAATGCAAGAATAGAAATTTTAACAAATTAAACAGTAGAAATAGCCAGGGTCTCTGGAAAATGTCAAGGGACAGAGAAGATGAGGGAATTAGTGGAGGTTTGTGAGCAATGTCCTGCAGACCCAGCTACTCCTAGCACAAACATTCCAATTAAAGGTCCCTGGAGTGGGTATGATGAAGAATAACCTTAATCTTCTATTTCTCTCTCTCTCTCTCCCTCTTCAATCTCTTCTCTTTTTCTCTTTTATATTACTTATGTTTTTCTTCCTTCTTTTCCTTGGTGCTGGCCTGTAACTCCCAGTACCAGCATGCGGTTAACATCCACAATGAGCTGTTGATCAGAGAGACCTACAAGGTTTGCCAAAAGAATAGATATTTCTGTCAGAGTACTCAATGACCCATCAAAGGTTAGTGGTAACACCCTACTTCCAAAAACACTGTATTCCATTTGTATGGAACATGGAGTGACCTGGCTGGAATCTGGAAGAGAGTCAGTTCCCAGACAGTTAGCTTGTCTAGTGCCAGAAAGTGCTACATGAGTGACTGGATGAAAATGACCAACATCTGTCCAAGAAACTTGTAGTCTAAGGTACTCAGCAGCAAACAACCTGACATGATGCTCATCCAAGTGCAATAGTAGCACATAGCCATGGTGGGTAACCAACTGCTCTTGATTTGGCTAATGGACCTGCTCAGTGGAACAGAACCCATACCTGGTTCTGGGAAAAAAGTCAGAACCATACCCAAAAAAGAGCCTACTCTCCATTATCAAGCTTCCACCAATCATGGGCTATGACAGAGCCTACACCTATTAAATTCTTTCTAAAATAATGAAGGTTATCCTATTTGTCTGGTGCTGATTCCACTCTCTGTTGGAATCTCTCTTTTTCAAATGGACACAGATCCTGAGGAAAGAATAAGCCCATAGCAAGTCATCAGGGCCCCAGCTTAAACCATAGAGTAACTGGGGAAATGAGAAAGAGTGCTGCATTCTTGATGAACCTGGTATCAGCACAACAGTGAAGGACAGAGACACAGAGAATACTCAACTCCTACCAAACCAGATATCCAGAGACACAGAGGCTCCCAATACCTTATCACTTAAGTAGACCTTAAACAAACTCAACATGGTTCAGGGAACTTCGCGGAAGACAGGGATGAAAAGAATGTTAGAGTCACATGTTGAGACATTATGCACAAAGACATTGATTGCCTCATCCCCATAACTTATGGCTAACCCCAAAATGCACTACCTACATCCCCCAACGAGGAGGGTCCCTGTGGAGGGGGGAGGACAGGAAGGAGGCTAACAATGGTATCAATATGGCTGTATACACACTGTGTACATAACTAATAATAATAATTAAAGTGATAAAATTAAATCATGTAGGTATATGCAAATTGGCTTGATGCAATGAACTCCCCAGTAAAATAGATGAAATTGCATAATGTAATAAAATAGCAACAGCAAGATTTAAATATGTTAGATAGAATATATTAAATGAGTGACAAGTCCTACCACTTCTTCATTTGACAGCCTAATTTTGCCTGCTGTGAACACTGAAATCCTAAAAAGACCCAATGGTACTTTACCACATCCTGAATGTCAAGGTCCTGTTGATGGAGCTATCTCTCAAGATCCAATATTAATAAAAAACCAATTCCATTCATTCCACAAACAGAAAAAATTTTCCAGTATAAGTTTGTCATATATGACATGTATAGCATATTATAATTGCCTGTAAGCCACAGATTTCTTGTCATCCAAGGAAACACAGCATACCTTCACTGGATTACCCTCAAAGTAACTAAACACATTTGCTCACACAACAACTTTGCAGATAAAGTTTTGACTATACCTGACTTTCTCTACATGCAAAGGAGTGACATTTCATCTGAAGACCTACTGAAAGAGATTCTTTACACACTTATTGACATGTCAGTCCAGCACACTTTAAACCTTGCTGTGTTCTGCAGGTGGCCTAGACCTCAAGGACAGCCTCACTGAAGCTGATGGATGTGTTAGTCAGTGCTCTGTGCATGGACTGCCTATCAGAAGCAGGGTCTAGAACCTACCAACAATCTAGACAAGCTGAAACAAAGTGTAGTTATGTAGGGGGTGTCAGTGTGGTGCTCTATAACCCAGTAGGGCAACTATGGGTTAGAATATTCTATGACAGACTCCAAAGTTACTATAAAAGTGTAAGTACCCAATACCTGGAAATGAGCAATGGTTAAGGAGATATAAATGCTTCTTTTCTGATACAAATATTACACATATAAATGATCACACTGTATAACATGAAAACATACAAATATTATACCTCAATAAAATGGTGAAAATACTTCTTGAATAACAAAATTATCAGAAGGTATCCCCGTTCATATGGCTGAGACTGTTGAATCTGTTGCAGCTCCCCGAAGTGTCTGGCCAATGGGCTTTTGTTATTAAAAACGAAAACAAACAAACAAACAAACAACAACAACAACAAAAACAGGCTGGATAGATAGATGGCTTACCTTAGCAGTTAAGGTGCTTTCCTTTGAAACCTAAGAACTATTCAAATCTCCAGGTGCCTCCTAAGCCAGATGTAGTGAGGCAAGCTTGCAATATCGCATATGCACACAAGGGGCACACACATCTGGAGTTAATTCCCAGCAACTGAAGGCCCTGGCGTATCTATTCATTCTCTCTCTCTCAGTAAAGTTAAAATATTTTAAAAGGTTTAAAAATATTTCTGGGGCTGGGAAGGCTGCTCAGTGGTTAAGCTTGTTTGTTGCAAACTTGCCAACTTGAGTTTAGATCTCCAGCTCTCTTGTAAAACCAGACACAATGTGGTTTGTATTTGGATACTAGATTAGAAATTTCACATATGCAATTAATTCTCTCACTAAATCTATGCTCACATTGTGAAATATGTGTGTTAGTATCCTTATAAGTGTTTGGAATCACACATACTGATCTAAAGTGAAAGTTTCAAATAGACATTTCTCAAGGAAATAAATGAAAATCAAACCATGTTCAAGAATTAACATTTTTTTTTTTTTTGATGGAAGACACCATGTGAGAAACAGGTGTGCATGCCAATATAATGTTGTTGTTTTTTTTTAATTTTTATTTGCTTATTTATTTATTTGAGAACGACAGACACAGAGGAAGGACAGATAGAGGGAGAGAGAGAGAATGGGTGCACCAGGGCTTCCAGCCTCTGCAAACGAACTCCAGCCGCGTGCGCCCCCTTGTGCATCTGGCTAACGTGGGACCTGGGGAACCGAGCCTCGAACCGAGGTCCTTAGGCTTCACAGGCAAGCGCTTAACCGCTAAGCCATCTCTCCAGCCCCCAATATAATGTTTTAATTAAGCAGAATTTCCATGCAGAATAATTACATATGTCATTTACGCACATCCCTTTTTGTAAATGACATAAACAATTTTGTAATGTACTAATGTACTTTCTTCCCAGGCTACAAGTTAAACTCTTTGATATTTGCTTACTTTATGAAAGAAATACATAAGAGAAAATCCTAATTGAAAACATAAATAGTGCATCCAGGAATTAGAACAATCATGTGAATAGTCTTATGTTTGTTATATATAAAATCTGTCACAATTCCATTCTTGGGAATTATGTCTGATAATGTATTGAAATGTAAAACATTGTTTAAGATGTCCTCAAATGAATATTCTGTTCCCAGTGAAAACTTGTTAAGCTCATGCTCACAGGAAGAATGCCAAGGATTGCACAGACTCACCAGGCTTTCTACTTTGAAGTACACAATTCTCAACCAAGTGTAATCCTTGTACATGGAAACTAAAAAGGAAGTAATGTGTTTCTTTGGAAAGGACTCTTAAGAACTCATTGCAGGATTTTCTTATAAGCAGAAAAAAATCCTGTATATTTTAAAGACTTGTAGTTAGTGGACTTTGAGAAAGTCAAATTTCCATATATCTACACCATTAATCTACAGTCTGTTCTGTATCATAGAAAATGACATAATTGAGTTTTCTGAAAGAAATCTATAATATGTAAAATGTTGACCTTGATATCTATATTCTTGTTTCTGATTTTGATCCTGAAAGAGTGAATTTCCTATGATAGGGTTAGCATATTCAATATTAGTATGAGAGTCTTATAGACAGAAGACAAACCACTTAATTAGGTTTAATTAGGGAATTGAAAAGAGAAGTAGCCTGTGTCTCCCTATCAGTTTTATCAATTACTTTCAAAATGCTCATAAACATGCTTAACAGAACTGTTTGGCAGCCAGCATCTTTGGTAAAAAAAAAAAAAAAAAATCAAGTCACACCACTCAAATTCTCATAAGAAGGGATTGGTTATGAATGGTGACGAGTCAAAGTGCCATGTGTGGCTGACTTGCATTATATGTCTCTGAAAAACTGGGCATCTGAGGCAAAATGTGCAGCATGGGCTGGAGAGATGGCTTAGTGGTTAAGCGCTTGCCTGTGAAGCCTAAGGACCCTGGTTCGAGGCTCGATTCCCCAGGACCCACGTTAGCCAGATGCACAAGGGGGTGCATGCATCTGGAGTTCATTTGCAGTGGCTGGAGGCCCTGGCGCGCCCATTTTCTCTCTATCTATCTGCCTCTTTCTCTCTCTCTCTGTCACTCTTTTTTTTTTTTTAAATTTATTTATTTGAGAGCAACAGACACAGAGAGAAAGACAGAGGGAGAGAGAGAGAATGGGCACGCCAGGGCTTCCAGCCTCTGCAAACGAACTCCAGACGCGTGCGCCCCCTTGGGCATCTGGCTAACGTGGGACCTGGGGAACCGAGCGTCGAACCAGGGTCCTTAGGCTTCACAGGCAAGCGCTTAACCGCTAAGCCATCTCTCCAGCCCTCTGTCACTCTTAAATAAATAAAAATGAACAAAAACTTTTTTTTAATTTGCAGCATGAAAATAAATATTAAGTAAAAATTCCCTTTTAATGCATATGCAAATCATTACAATTAACATTTCACACATTTTATTTACAACAATCATGTTCCAAAAGAGATACCCCACTCCTCAGGCCCTGCACCTAAAAAGTATCCTATAGAGATGACAAGGAGACTCAACATTACAGATTTTGCAAAAAGAAGGGTTGATGTGTTTTCTCAAGTAACTGTCTAATATTATAGTCATTTTCCCTTATAATTAAGTCTACAATTTTCTTTTAGGATTTAAAGTCAATTGTAACTTACTGAAGCAATGATATACAACTAAATTTTAGATGAGAATTTAAAAGTTTTCACCTTATAATTTAGTGAAATGATGGTGTGGTAGAGCAAAATAAAGAGAGTAATGTACATGGGAGAAGAAGAAAGAGAGAGGAAGCAGAAATTATTTTGTATTTCTTTCTTTTCCTCCATTTTCTGAATGTTCTTCCAAATATTATTATTTTAAGGTATTGAGGTGAAGAATTTGCCCATTAGTTCTACAAAGTCAAAGATACAAACACTATGAGAATTAGCACTTAATACATTAAGTGAATTTGGTTGTAATTATGTTTTGACTTTTACAAATCTTATATCAAAGAAGAAAGATGAATTGCCCTGGACCTCTTCACTTGTGTTGTTCTAATATCATCTGCAAGTTTGATTTGCTATTGAATGATATAACCTGACTTTTACTTATGCCATCTCTCAATTGGATGATAGGGTTATCAGTCGCTAATTTTTCCTGTTCTGATCTTATAACTTAGTGTTCAGTAAAGACATATGGAGGTGATATATAAAGTGAAAACTGTGAAGAGAATTGCATGTTCTGAAATTTCATAAAATGTCTAGATTGTTTCTCTTTAATACTACTATCTATATTATTTTTCAATGTCTGCATAATAAAGCTTGATAAATTGAGTGCCTTAATTGAAGGTAAAGGTATTTTATTCTAATGCTCTGGAGGTTGGACATGTAGAAGAAAGGTGTGGGCAGAGACCTTCTCTCCTCAAAGTTCTGACAAGAGGACATTTCCTTGCCTCTTCAGCATCTGGATACTTCTGGTGTCACTTTGGATTCTAACTTTCTAATTGTTATATTATTTTCCATCTTCATGTTATTGGCTACCTCTGCATGCCCCACTTCTTGCAAATATACTGACTGAGGTGCATTATGGTCTATCCTGCTTCTGATGACTTTTGGCCATGGATCTAGAGGCCTCATGCATCTCGACAGCTGATCCTGGGAAAACAGCTTTCCAGTGCAACACCCTTCTGTGTCATTTTCTATCCAGGCTCCTACTTTTCAAAAGGATTTTCAATTTTACCATCCATGAGCAGTGTCTTGCCTTCAGGACACATTTTGCATTTTCCCAATGCAGAGCAAGAGGTCCTTTCATGGCAAGCATCTTTAACAATTTCACCTGCTTTTTCTGCTCTCTCTCTCTCTCTCTCTCTCTCTCTCTATCACACACACACACACACACACACACACACACACACACACACACACAATAAAGATAACTAAGAGCATGGATCAATAAAAATTTTACAAACTGCATGTTATTCTATCTTGACATTTCCTCTGTCAAACAACTTAGGCCATTAGCTCTAAATTACAATTCACCAAAATCATCAGAACACAGGCAAAAGGTAGCCAGGTTTTGGTTTAATGGCTGCTGTTGTTAAAATATAATACAAATGACCTGTAGTCCTTTTTCTCAGAGTCACTGATCCTCTTTGAAGTCTCATGTGATGACCCTCCTCTGTTTGCACTTCTCTGAGCATCTGGTCCCACGAAACACTATTTACAGCAAGCACTCTAGTTATTTTCACCCACATCTCAGAACTTTTCCACTTTTATTTCTAACTTTTTCCTGGGAAACCAGTTGCAACACACACCCCACATGGTGAGGTTGTCACAGACATGGCCAACTTCCTGACAAGAGGCAACTTAAAGGAGCATCATTTGTTATGTGTCAATATTTGAGACCATGAATCATGGTGAGGAAAGAAGTTAGCATGAGTCTGAGCTGACTGGTCATTTTATGTCTGAAGTAAGGAGGCAGAAAGTGAGGAATGTCAGTGCACATCAGGATTTCCTTGCTTTTTTACTCTTTCTAATCTGATCGAACACCCAGTCCTTATCTAGTGCAGATCTATCCTCAGTTAAACTTGTCTGGAAATGCCTTCATAGCTTTGTCCAGATGTGCATCTCTGAGGTGATTCTAGTTCTACTAATGATAACAATGAAGAGTATTTACCTAGCACATAAATGCTATGGAGTTTCAACTGAGGATAGTTAAAAAAAATATTTATATGTGTGTATACATGAGTGTGACAGGGCCTCATGTCACTACAAAAAACCCTAGATGCATGTACCCTTTCTGTGTGTGGCTTTAGGTAGTTACTAAGGGAATTGAACCTGGCCTAGCAGACTTTGCAAACAAGCACCTTTAACTGCTGAGTCATTTCCCCAGTCCCAACTGAGTACTTTTATGTTTGATATTTACCTAAATATTCATATCATGTCTATAACATGTCAATGAAAAACATAAAATTCCAAAGCTGGAGGGATGGTTTAGCAGTTAAGGTACTTGCCTTCAAAGGCTAAGGACCCAGGTTTGATTCTCCAGATCCTACGTAAGCCAGATGCACATGATGGCCCATGCATCTGGAACTCATTTGCAGTGGCTTGAGGCCCTGGCACACCCATTCTCTCCCTTTCTCTCTCCCTCTCTCCCTCTCTCCTTCTCTCTCTCTCTCTCTCTCTCTCTCTCTCTCTCTCTCTCTCTCTCTCTTCCTCTCTTTCTCTCCTCTCGTTTCCTCCATTTGTCTCAAATAAATAAATATAATATGTTTTTTAAAATTGCAATGTTTCCTTGTACAGACTGTATGTTTAACATGATTTTACCATAAAACTGACATCTTCATATTAAAATGCATCTAGACAATGCTTTCAGTAATGCATCAATAACAAGCTATTTAATATTGCTATTTAGTCTAATCAGGCATAGCCCTGCTGATCTTGTCTCTTCTTTAAATTTTTAGAAAAATCATGTAGCTTTATTACAGTCATATGGTCTACTCCTCCATACTTCATTTTCTCATAATATTTGGTATTTTTAGCTTCTACTGTAGGAACTAAACAATCCATGTTGAATGGCTTCCTTAGGTAATGAATTTGAAGTTCATTTGCAAAAAAAAAAAAAAATTAGTTTTCACATCTAACTTTTACTGAACTAATTGGTGAGGAAATAAAAGACCAAAAATTGTTGGTTCTCAAAATATTCTCACTTAAAACATTTGAATAAACAATCTAATGACAGAAATGTAACTTTGGTACCAATTTTGTAACAAAATACTTCTGCTGTTGTTACACTGAGTAATCATTTTACTAACACAAAACCAAGGGAATATTTCAAATATTTTCTTTAAAAAGTCTAAAGCTGTTAGACATTACTATAACTTTCTTTTAGATTTACTATTATCACACTTTCTATAGCTGGATTATTATATATGTCATTCTTTAGCCACATGTGTCTATAGAAGACTTGATATGTGGCTATTTAAATTAAAGAACTTAAGTTTTAATTCATATCTGTAAATTGAATTAAATGTAAATTAAAAAACAAAGTGTGTAATTCTTAATAAATATAATGTTCTTGGGTTTTGTGGTAGTATTATACCCTTATCATTTAAAATATAGCTTTCAAATATTATGACTATGCATATTAGAACCCAAGGACTAAGGATAGCAAATTAATACAATATATCAAATTAATTATTTTAAGTTATGATTAGTGAGATATTTTGGATATTTATTTTATTATTTGAAAGATTATGAAATGTTGAAAGATCTTTAGATGTTTATGATAATTTATATCTGCACTATGATTTATAAAAGAATCATTTGATTTCCTTCCTTCTTTTCTTTTCTTTTTTCTTTCTTTTTTTTTTTTTCTTGCTAAGTGTAAATGCTTTTCATAGAGATGGCATTCTGGTAAGTGCTAGGCTAGCTTTGAACTCACTGTGCTGCCCATTCTCCTGAGTAGCTGGGATTACAGGTATGAGCTGACACCCCTACTCTGTGTCTTAGGTATGCATGTTTTCTGTCTTTTTACTCATTAAGCAGCAAGGTTCTTGGAACTCTTTTGGGGGGCAAAACAAACAAATAAATGGGCAGACAAAAAGCAACATGGGGCTGGAGAGGTTGCACAGTGGTGAAGGCACTTGTCTGTGAAGCCTAAGGACCCAGGTTTGATTCCCCAGAACCTACTTAAGCCAGACGCACATGGTGGTACATGCATCTGGAGCCTGTTTGCAGTGGCTAGAGGTCCTGGAGCCCCCATTCTCTTCCTCTCTCTATCTCCCTCTTTCTCTCTCTCTCTAATAAGTAAATAAAAATAAAATATCAAAAAAAAATATGGGCTGGAGAGATGGCTTAGCGGTTAAGCACTTGCCTGTGAAGCCTAAGGACCCCGGTTCGAGGCTCGGTTCCCCAGGTCCCATGTTAGCCAGATGCACAAGGGGGCGCATGCATCTGGAGTTTGTTTGCAGAGGCTGGAAGCCCTGGCGCGCCCATTCTCTCTCTCTCCCTCTGTCTTTCTCTCTGTGTCTGTCGCTTTCAAATAAATAAATAAATAATTTAAAAAAAAAAACATGAAGTTTACAAGTTCCACGATTTCTTCTTTAGGCCCATGGCAGCTAGTGCCAGAACTCACTGGTGGCACTGTAAACTTTCTCATGGGAAGTACTGGACACTGGGATTGATGTGTGTAATCCTATGTGAGAACAGTCTTCCTCCATTATGTCAAACTCTGTGAACTGATTAAAATATGCAATGTGTGTACTATCATAACCTGACAGGATTATGTAAAAAATTATCAAATGAAGTAAAAAGTAAAATTAAATAATATATTAACAGAAAGAATCAGATTTTTTTTCTTACAATCATTCATTTATCACAAAATGAACAATTTCAATTATTAGACATACAATTGCTTTTCTCCATACTTAAATCAGAAGGGAATAAACAGAATTTTATCCAAACTTTACAAGTATCATTTACATTTAGCCTAGAGTAAGCATGAGTTCAACCTGAAGTTAGACTTCATTGATGGTACAGTTAAGCATATGAAAATACAGCAAAGAATGACCTGCCTCATACAACACGAAACACTGAAGTGACATCCTGTGGTGAACAGCGACACAAATGGACCTACAATTTGCTCTGTTCCATGTGATCTTTGCTTTCTGTTCCTTTAACTTTCCTGGGTTCTCAAGGTCGACCCCACCCTCCTCAGCCCTATCTCACAGGATCCCCAGAGCCTAAAAATGTCCACGTTAAAAATGACAAAAGGAATCTGCAAATGACAATTGAAAAAGGTACACCCAATTGCAGAAAAAGTTTAACACCACTTTAGCAGCTGCTCTGGGTGACAGTTAAAAATGACACACCCGGTCCTTCTGTTTGCCACGGATGTGGAGACATGTGGCAGCATGTTTATTACGTTTATAAATGTCAGTAAGTGTAATAAAATATAAAATGCAGAGTCTCTCTTTTGCAAATATTAAGTCTCTGAATGTATCATTCATCCTTTGGTTTCAAACCCATACAATGCACTCATATTACACTGTACACTTAGCAGTGAGATCACTGCCCATCTGCTGGGGAAGGAGGCGTGTTGTGGGATATATATATATATATATATATATATATATATATATATATATATATACACACACACACACACATATATATATGCATATATGTGTGTGTGTATTGTACAGTGTGTAAACAGACATTCTGAATAAGAATCAACACAGGTCAAAATCCTGTTCCTTTCTCAACAGTCCACACTGAGGATGTGCGTCGTTGACAATGGAGCCTCTTTTTAGGTATATAAGTGCTTGAAAATGAGGAATTTGTACATTCATTTGCTAACGGTCTGTTCTCAGATTGGCTGGCTGTTACAAACACAGAACACAAAACTGTTTGAGTCCCTGCCTCTCATTTAATACTAGTTAATATATAAGCAGTTCATCTTCATCTTTAATTGTCCTTGAAAATAGATTAAGTGAAGCAATGAATTTCAAAATTTGTGCAGGGGAAACTAGTTAACAATTTGTTTCCAATAAGGCTAGTAGCAAAATGCCCACGACAAAGTCAGTCCAAGCTAGTAGTAAGCCCAATTTAGCAGGCTGAGTCCAGGCTGAAGTAAAGTAATTCTAGGTCCTATATTACTGTGCAAATCTATAATTTCCTGTGTAAAAGAGAGTGCTGGCAGCATCAAAGCCCTGCAATTAGAGAGTGAATACAGATTAGATATTGAAATGCAGAGAAACTTTATGAAGAAATTTGAATGTCTTAATGATGGCGCCATAGTGATGGTGTCAAAATTCCCTTAATGAATCAGAAACCAAGACAATGGGCTAGTCAATAATGTTCTGAGTCAAAAGCCCAAATTTGAAGCAAGTGGTAAACACAGAAAAACAAAGATGCATTTTCTACCATGATTCTATGCATGAATTTCAAGTTTTACGTTAACATTCTAAACCAGCAGTAGCCCCGCTGCAAGGAAAGATTAGTCATGACTGCCCATCCCTTTTCAAAGCTTCCAGTCTCTGAAGTAGCGCATCTCCAAATGCATCTTGGTACGCAGGGCTGAGATTGTCCAACAAGGAGTAGATGGTTTCGTGATAGGGAGTCTGCCAGTGATCATGCACCTGGTGGAAAGCGTAACCTACCCCCTAAACCCTGCTTCTGTGAGCTCCAGGCAGTATCTGCTCCTTTCCTCGGTTTCCACGTTGACATAGGCTATGTCGTCTGCACAGCGCAGGCTTTTCAAGACAAACATGTTAACAGCAAAAAGAACATCATTCACAACTGCTTCGGCTTCTAGCCTCATGTCCTTCATATCTGTTCCCTCAAACCCACTGAGCTCTGAGCTGTCTTCTAATCCTGACATACTGCTTAGCTCCATGGGATTATAGTCTGTTTCCATTCTGCACGTGCCCATCCTAATCCTCTTCCTCCTTCCTCCTCCCCGGGTGACAGGAGCCGACCAGCGGCGCTGCCCACCTCCGCCCGCCAAGAAGCAGACTTTTTTAAAGACAAGTCTAACACCATTTCCTTTGAAAAGAGTCTATATTCTATACTCTAAAATGGAATATATTTTGGTAAATGGTGTATTATATACCTCCCCTACATTGAAATTCTTTCCTGGCCAATGTTTTTTATATGTGAAATTATGATTTGAATTAATCCACTTCTGAGAATTGAGACAATGCACAGTGGAAGTAGCTGGAAGGACTGTGGTGGACTCTAGGATATGTCGACTTGGATTTGCAATTTACTTCAAGTAGTTTCAAAACCCAGCTCCACAGCAGGAAACCAATCCCCTATGAAAATCTTCTGGACATAAATGGAACTGATTTTAATTGGAAAAGCCTTGAATTTGGGAGTCAGTCTTCCAGAAAAATGCCAAATTAAATGGAAAATTGCTCTAGTTTATCTTGGAGATAGTTTCACACTTTAGGAAATTGCCTCGAAAGGCAGTTTCATTCTAAAGTGATAAGGCATCCAGAGTGTCTCTAATAGCATGCAAGGACTCTTGTAACCTTGACTTACAAAAGTAAAATATGTGTCACATGCTTTAAGTACAGAAAAAATGATGTATGCCTAAAGAGTATCTTGAATAAACTCAAGTGCATTTTTCTAAAATAGAGAAGTATTGAACTGTGAGTTCTTCCATCATAAAATTGTTATAAATAACACCATAGTTATTTTCTTTCATATTAAAACACCCTTTGAAGTCCAAGGCATGTAGACACACATAGTGGGGGAGAAAGATATAGCATTTGTTTTCATTTTCTTAAGTACATAGAAGTTGGACGTGAACCTCTCATTATAAATACAGTGTTTTCTTAAGAAAGGTATCCATGATTAGTCTACATAAAGGAATAAACTGGCTCTCCTCTGAAAATCACTTTAGCCTTAAAGCAGAACATTCTTCTCCTTTCAATTCTATTTCCATTACATTCCAACAGCATCATGGCATATATAATCTCATATTCAGAGTAAATCTTTATATTCTACTATGTGGCTTGATAACATATAATTAGAGCTAGGTAGCTTGATTTTAGGTGATTAGAGAGTAAAAAATCTGCAAAGAGTTAAAAATACAACATAACTGAGTAAAAATCAGGCTTAATTTATCACCATGAACACTGATCCTAGATCGACTGTAATAATTATACCCATCAGAGTATCACTCTTGCCCCATGCATATCCTCCAGTTCCCATGTCCCAAACCCCTTTTAATTTATATTGCCTTTACACTGTCCTCTAATTTAGAATAAAATTACTTTTTCATATAATTTTCCTTTATATATTCATGAACACAAAATAGACAAGAAAGCTTCCTTGGATATTATAAGAAAATAATGAAAAACAAAGACAAAAGTTCTTCAGTATAGAGAAAATTATTAAGTTTGTTCCTAATACCTATAGAAATATTATCTATATTAAATCAGACTATGTATAAAATAAATTAGATAAAGGTTTAGTCAAACTACATTTCAAATTGTAACAGAAGTTTATGAAATTACATAGCAAAAATTCGAAAGAAGAAAACACAATGTTTTGAATATGTCACAAGGCTGCTAGAAACCACTCATGATAAACATGAAATAATTGATTCGCCTTCTCATTTGATTTCCAGATCCCACAAGGATGGCCATAATTGACAGAACCAAATATTAAGCATGAAAAAATGAATTTTGAGAAATGCGAGTTCTGGCTTCTCATCATGCAGCAGAAAATATTTAATGCTAGGATCATGTTGTGCCAAAGTAGAACCAAAAGAAAACATACAATAGGCATGTTTCAGGACAAGAAATAACCTCAACAAATAGCAGAGGAGGCAAATAGCAGCACTGTATACTTTAAAAAACAAATTAGACAAAAGGGATAAATTCCACCAAAATGGAACTCACTATAAGAAGATATGGAGGGGGCTGGAGAGATGGCTTAGCAGTTAAGCGCTTGCCTGTGAAGCCTAAGGACCCCGGTTAGAGGCTCGATTCCCCAGGTCCCACGTTAGCCAGATGCACGTGAGGGCGTACGCATCTGGAGTTCATTTGCAGTGGCTGGAGGCCCTGGCACGCCCATTCTCTCTCTCTTCTCTCCCTATCTGCCTCTTTCTCTGTCTGTCACTATCAAATAAATAAAAATAAAACAAAAAAAAATTTTTAAATAAATAAATTAAATTAAATAAAAAAAAGAAGATATGGAGGGCCAGAAATGTTTTCACAGGTAAGAATCCAAAGAAATGTTAAAAATTATGGAGTCCATGTTGACTGTTACATTATACAAAACTCTCCAAGGCAAAGTTAGTAAAATGAATAAGTAAGGCTGAACAATTTGTGGTTTCAATATTTACTATACATGTCATTGTAGCTAAGAAACAAGATTTGGCATGATAAAATTAATTCATTTATTATAATAGAATTAGTTTTGAAACAGAATAAACTTAAAGATATAAATATTCATGCCTGAAACAAAAATGAGGCTTAATAGATTTTAACTCACATCAAGTAACATTAAATATTATGTATGCTATATGTATGGAATGAATCTTGAGGTTATAAATATACACTGTTCTATATATCATTAGTATTGTGAATTTACTTATGTTCCTCTCAAATATATATATTATGGCTCCTACAGTTGCTTTATTTGAAAACAGGTCCCAAGGAATGTAGTGACAAATATGTCATGATAATAAGAACATACTCTAATACTACTGATGTCCACATAAGAGAAAGAGGCAACAAGAATCTCTGTCTACACACATAGAGTACCCAGGAAGACATGGCCAGAAAGTTGTCTTTAAAAGCATCATGACAAACCAACCTTGATGTTAGTTACTCTCTGTAGACATGAAAAACAATAACATGTTATTAGCAAAGATTGGCACTACTGGAATCTGAGAGTCATTTTTTAGAGCATTAAACAGTAGGTGAATCCTTATTTGGCTACTAAGGTTAAACCTTTAGAAAGCACTATCAAAGTAAGAAATGGCTCTGGTTTGTGACAGTCACACTGTTGTGTTTTCAGACTCACCAAAGATGAGGTTTCCAGTAGGTTTGGGGGGAAATACTCAGAAAATCAAGAAAGTAATTCTAGGTGATAGGTTGAATAAGGTTCTCCATGATGAGAACTTGTTAGAGCATTTCTTCTACTTTCTAGCCTTATTTTTACTATATTCCATGACTTTAAACAAATATTAAG
This sequence comes from Jaculus jaculus, assembly GCF_020740685.1. NCBI lineage: Eukaryota > Metazoa > Chordata > Mammalia > Rodentia > Dipodidae > Jaculus > Jaculus jaculus. The sequence goes on from NC_059119.1 coordinate 1,256,068, forward strand.
AATTAGGATTTATGCTCTGATTTTGTTATGAATATCTTACCTGGGTTGAGTTAGTTATATCCAGAATTGTGTATATTGTATATATTGTCTATGTTTTATCATGACTATATAATTGTGTATATTGTATATATTGTCTATGTTTTATCATGACTATATAATGATTGTCTGAAAAACTGATGCCCTAATATGCTCAACTGACACAAGATATGGGTTCTATCCTACTCCAAGGGTCTTAGTTCTTTTGATATAAATTCCATAAGTCTTTACTGATATTTATGTCTCAGTTCCTCAAAACGTTCAACTACATTTGTAATGTACAGCCTACATTCAATGAAAGACACTTTCTTAGATGTCTCATACTGAGTCCTAATCTACAGGTCTTCTTCAAGCCCTCCTCTTTATTCTTACTATATACACCACGTTCTTAACTTCTAAAGTTAGTAGTCAGGGCCATCTATTTTCTCACTTGCTTTCTTTTCTCCATTCTCTTTGGTACTCCTGAGAAGTTTAGCAACTTTCAGACTCATTAAATCCTTAGAGTAATAACTTCTTTAATTTGCCATTGGTGCTCTGTCTCTTGGTTAAACTGCTTCCCAAATGGTGTTTTAATTTACAAAAGAAATACTAAGTGATTATGTTTGTTCAATGTATTTTATAAATGGTGGGGACAATAAAGACCTATAGTGATCCTCTTCTGCTTGGTTGGTTGGATTTTGAAACAGGGTACACTGCTGTAGCATAAGGTGTCCTGAATCCAGACTGGCCTCCAACTGCCTCTTTCTCCCAAATGCTGGGATAATAGAAGTATGCCACCATACCTGAAAATCTACAGGTACATCTGCACATATTCTTGAGATTGTCTATTGTTTATTTTTTGGTTTTTTAGACCATGAAATTTAAGTTTTCACTCAGTGTAGATGAAAAGTGGATTTTAGGTTTTCAGGAACTATTTTTACTGGATCTGCTATCATGAATATTTTTCAAATGGTAGTTTGTATATTTAAGTCAAGGTTTTGGAAAGACAGTAAATGCTATATGCTTATGAAAATAACAGTATTGATATCTAAGCTTTAATTAACCTTGTTATGAGGAAAATTAGAGTTTAATTAACTATTAAAAAAACTTAAGGACCTAATAAATTTGAAATTAAACACAGCATGGGAAAAGATTTATAGTTCATATAAAAAATATTATAAGGCACCAATTTACATTGAATAGCATTTATTTCAGAAAAAAATAAATTTACATAATAGACATTACTATTATGAGAACTTACAAGAATATAGCAATACTTTAAAAGTCAAAATGGCTTTGCAGAATGTGCTTAGAGACTACAATATTTGCAAATTCTATTGGGAAAGATGGTCAGGTGATTAAAAAATTAGACAAGAAGAAGTAAATTCAAATAAAGTTAATAACAATATATTTTATATTTGATAAGTGTTAAGACCACGAAAAAGTGCATTCAAAAAATAAATGCATGAGTTAGTGTGTTTATTAAGTAGTGAGATATGGTTATTCTAAAATACATACATATGTATTTCAAAACCTTAAGGTTGAACATGATAAATACATATACTATTACCTGTCACTTTACACACCACTTAAAAGATCAAATTATGGGCTGGAAAGATGGTTTCATGGATAAGGCACTTTCCTGAGAAGTCTAAAGACATAGATTTGATTTCCTAGTACCCATGTAAGCCAAATGCTCAAGGTTGTGTACACATCTAGAGTTTGCAATGGCTAGAGACTCTGGCATACCCAATGTCTCCTTCTCTCTCTTCCTTTCTCTCTCTCAAATAAATAAATAAAATATGTTTAAAAAGATAAAAGTATAGTTGTTTAATTTACTCGTTGACATGTTCCTAAAACTCTGAGTATACTTGCTATTAATGTATAATTATATTTATTGTTAAACTGTTAGTCAAACATTATTGGCATTTACTTCTGAAGTAATTGAGTAGTTGTAAAAATATAAATTACCCTAAACGGACTTCAAATAGTTTAATTTGTAATATTCCCCAGATATATCAAAATATCTGTGCATTAGTTCAAGTTATTAGAAATCAATTATTTTTAAAGACCCAAACTAATATTTGTTAGAAAATGAGCTAGATTCTGAATAAATGGATCTTAGAGGCTATTCCTATTACCTAATTTACTAAGGTCCCCATCCCCATGCATTGTTAAGCTATTTTGTGTTGAGCAGATTCCTGAACCAACTTTGTTTACTCACTATAGAAAAGGCCAGTGGCTTCAGGACAAGTTTTTGGGGTATGGAGATTCACGTAGAAAGCTAGCAAACTACATAAGGTGGGCAGTTTAACAAAGACCATCTTGGTGAGTTCAGGTATATGAAATGGGCTTTATAGCAGGGGAAGGTGGAACAAGGGTAACTGGTGGGAAATTATAAGTTTGGGCAAAGCTCCAGGCTTGGAACTGGCATTTAGATACACTCTTCTGGATGGCTTAGCATTGGAGAAGACAGAGTTTAGGTAAATGTATGTGAAATAAACTTGCATTGCATTTCTGGAAAAGCTTTTTTTCCCCAATGATTAAAATATATACACAGAGAAATCAATCAGGTGCTCAGCAGAAAACCTTCTCCCTGTATCCCAGCCAACTGAAAACTGGAATGGGAGACAGAAGTCATCAGCCATGAACACAGTGGACGCTGGAAGCCTCACATTTGACCAGGCATGCCCAATGACTGAACGAGTGCAATAGTGGCATGTCTGCTCTTGGGGAAACCAAATGATCTCTAATTGGACTGAAGGCCCACTCTGTGGGAGGGAATACATGCCTGGTACTAGAAACCTAATCAAAAAGCCTATGGCAGGGGAGGCCATGAGCCTTAGGGGTATAAATCCTGCTCTTGTCTGGATAAATGTATATATTACTCTCACCAAATTGCCCTGAAAGCACTACACTTGATGTCCGTATTCATATATTAATGCTAATATCACTTCTGGTTAGAGAAGCTTCTCTTTTCAGATGGTGATAACCACTGGATGACATAAAAGCAACATAGTGCTGAGAAGAAGGGATGGAGGAGTGTCCAGCACTGAAACATCTTACACCCTCCAAGGCTCAGGGTGCATTGCAGAATTGGCTGAAAGAATATAAAAGCCAAAGAAAGGGTACCACTCCTTACAATGCAACTGTCCAGATAGAAATTGGCCTTGATATCCAAGACCTCACAGTGCCTAGCAATGCCTACATAAGACCCTCTTAATAGGAGAAAACAATGATTAAATCAAATTAAAAAATAGACTAGTAGACAGAGGGAAAGGGTTAAGACTGGAAACAATTATGAAGGGCAAAGTGAGGGAAGGAAGGGAAATACCATGGTTTGTTGTCTGTAAGTATAGAAGTTGTCAATAATATATGTAAATTAAAAATAAATTATATATATATGTATATATACATTCATATATATATATATATATATATATATATATATATATATATAGAGAGAGAGAGAGAGAGAGAGAGAGAGGGAATTGAACAGAAATCTGACCCCAAGGTTAAGGTAGCAAAGGAGATAGATACAGAATGAGACATAGATGTCATGTTTTTCCATGCTGTTCTGACCTCATGGATTTTTCACAAGTTTGAAAGAGGCCAAGGTAAAAATGAATTTCTCACAATGTAATTCAATGTGAATGTCAACTACATTATAGCTCTCACAATTTGGAATCATTGATACTATGTCATAAATTTGCTTTTCTTCCCCATCCCCAGAAAATTTTCCTTCTCATCACATCTTCTCATTCTCATCACTCTTCTTTATTTATGATGACAAAGACAGAAATCCAACCCAGTACAAGTAGAAACATGTAAAATATAATTTTAATTAAATGATAAATGTAGCCTTTTTACGTTAATACAGAATCAATTTTCTATGTATGATTGTCCTTTAATTTTTTTAATTTTAATTTTATTATTTTTTTAAAACATCATCTGATGTATCCCAAGCTGTCATTAAACTTTCTATGCAGCTAAGGATGATCTTGAATTTCTTAGCTTTCTGCTTCCATCTCCCCAAGCCACTGACATTGCACGCCTGCTTCATTGTACCTGGTATACACAGTACTGGAGATGTTACCTACAGTGCTTGGTACATACTAGTCAAGCACTCTAGGTGAGCTACAACTTCAGACCTCCTTAATTTCTTAACACATTTTATTTCAAGTATGAAAGGTAGATGCCAATACTATTTTGGAGTCTTTTCTATATAAAGTGTATGTTTTTAATTGATTTGATAGTATTTGTATAATCTGGAAGTTTAGAACACCTTATTCATAGCCAAATGACAAAAAGTATCCAGTTATTGAGAAAAGGTCCTGGCTCCTTGTTCCAGCACTATTTTATAATTGGACTCATGAGCCTTTTGTGGGGAGGAGCTGGACTTTATCAAAGAATCTGAATTAATGAAGAAATTAAATTTACATGAGACAATTCATGGAGCATTTACCTGCAGAAAAGAGCGATTTTAGTGTAACAGGAAATGAGAGACTATGGAATACCACATCATTTGGAAGAATGAGAGAGAGTTGAGGATCAAGTTCAAAAATAAATTGCCATAAGAACTAGTTTAGAAAAAATTTAGTGAGTGAACTAATTCCTGAGCTGCTGGGTCTCCAAATGTTTCCCCATGGCTATTGGACTTTTCAGAGCTGTAAAATTTACATGTGGTTTGAATTTGAATGCCAAAACATGCTGAGTTTTCTCTGTTTCAGACCATGAAAGCACAATTTTAACTGAAGTCACTCTCAAGCCAAATTTTGTAATTTTATCTTTGACATGTGCTTTCTTACCAAGGTATTTACATATACTCTTAAATTCCATTGTCTGATACCTTTACTGATATTCTGTGGGTTAGTAATGCTTATCCTCTAAGTTTTGCTGTCTCTTGATTGGCAGAGAATCATTCCCAGATCCACTGTGCCCCAGTTCAGTCATTACTGCTCACTTTCCCATTTCTCCCACAAGTCAGCCTCTTCTTTTGAGACAGTTGTTCAGTCTCTTAGAACTGTGTGAAACACTTTGAAATGTAGCAGATGAGCCTTCACTTCACATATTATGTGAAATGTCTAATAATTAATAGAGAACTTTTCCTTATTTAAATGTGTGTCTGTTTGTGTGTTCATGTGTGAGTGCATACACAGGCATGCCAAGGTCTTTACCTGCCTACCTCATTTGAGGCAGAGTTTCTCACTCTGGATTCCAACTTTGCAGTTCTTTGATGTGCTCCCCATGAAATTGCAGGAAATTCTCCTGTCTACATTTCCCATCCTGCTGCAAATCCTTGAAATATTTTCTACTTAATGCTTTGTATGCTTCATCTTAAGTAAAATGATGAGGGTTTTAAAGATAAAGAGTAGTTAAGTGCCTCCCTTAAGCCTCCTGAAAACCACTGGTAGTGATGAAAGGACACTACCCCCCCCAACTTGCCATCTCAGCAAAGTGACACCCATATTCAGGCACTAATGAGTGGCTTGTAGTTTCTGCTTTCCTCTCTCCTAGGAGCGGTGGGAGTGTGAAGCATGGTGTTGGTGATACTACACTAGGGGCAGAGTTTATTTAGCTCATCGGTTTCTTTAAGCTATATTTTCTTCTGTAAGGCAATTAAAACTGAATAACAAATAAGATCAAATGTAAAGATGGTTGTAATTTTTTAAGACAGGAATAACATATAGCTGCATAATTTTTAAATGTAACTTTTATTTGGTGGCAATTTAATCTATAAGATTTTATAGTTGAAATTTTTTGCAGTATATGGAAAGATTAGTTTTGGTCATCTTTTCCAAGTTAGTTACTGGAAGTTATTAGGTAATTTCAAAGAAAATAAAATCTATTGAATGGCCAGACTCTTGCTGTATTACTTTGCATACAATATTAAAAGGTTTTTGAAAGCCAGGCATGGTGGCGCACATCTTTAATACCAGCACTTGGGAGGCAGAGGTAGGAGGATCGCCGTGAGTTTGAGGCCACCCTGAGACTACATAGTGAATTCCAGGTCAGCTTGAGCCAGAGTGAGACCCTACCTTGAAAAACCAAAAAAAAAAAAAAAAAAAAAAAAAAAAAAAGTTTTTTGAGACTCTTTTTTCTCAAACAAGTGATAAAATTATTATTCTTGTTGGATCCTTCCCCCCTATTCTTTCCAATGCAAAATAACTTATTCCAACTCTTATGATCTTACCCCCCATGCACACACTGGGGTTTTGAGTTACGATCCAGGTCAGGCACTATATCCAGTCCTTTATGTCTTCCTGAAGCTAAATTCTGATGAAATCTATTGACAAAATGATTTTTTTCACATTCTCTCACACCTATCTGTCTCTATTTGCCATGATAGTACACGTTATCATAACAGCACCATGAAGTGTAGTTTTCACTCTTTCAAAGGCTGTGTAGAACCTGGCATTAAATGCTTACCATCTACTGTAAGCTATGTGCATCTGAATCTGTGTCAAATGACCTGGCACTGAGCTCTTTAGAGAAGCATTTGTTTAGATAGCTTGATAAACATCCTCCATAATTAATGCTGGGCAAACTGAAAAGTTTTCACTTCAAGAATAAGACCTATAAACAATATGCTGGGCTGGATAGATGGCTTAGTGGTTAAAGAACTTGCCTAGTGAAGCTGGGTGTGGTGGCACACGTCTTTAATCCTAGCACTTGGGAGGCAGAGGTAGGAGGAATGCCATGAATTCGAGGCCACCCTGAGACTCCATAGTGAATTCCAGGTCAGCCTGGGCTAGAGTGAGACCCTACCTCAAGAAAAAAAAAAAATAAAGAAAGAAAGAACTTGCCTATGCAGCCTAATGACACATGTTCGATTCTCCAGATCCCACATAAGCCAAATGCACAAAGGTAAGGCAAGCATAAGGTCTCATACCCACCAGGTGGTGCAAGTGTCTGGAGTTTGATTGCAGTGGCTAAGGTCCTGGTGTGCTGTCTCTAAAATAATATGCTAATTACATACTGAAAAATTTTATTTCCTCCATTGTGCACCAATCTTCCAACTTTTGAAAAAGAATCAAAACTTGAAAAATACTCCACCATGTTACACTGGCAGAAAGCAATTTTATTTTATTTGGTACCTTTTCTTTCATATTGAGATGCTGTTTACTATGTTGCCTGAATTGTCCTTGAACTCACTATTTAGCCCATCCTGACCTCAAACTCTCACCTGCCCACTCTGCCTCAGAAAGCTGGGAATATGGGCATGCATAAACAAACCCATCTATTTTGATGCTTTATTCTTTGATGATAAATATATTTGGTAGTTTTATTTTAAGGTTCTCAGTTTGGGTAAAAGCTTCAATAGATGATGAAAAGAATTCACAATTGAAAGATCAATATATATGTAAAGCCCTTGGCAACATATTTCCTTAAACAAAGCATTGGGCCCAGCAATGATTTAGGACAGGTAGCTTCTGATATTTTGGTGTATGGAAGTTGAGGCATGCACAGATATAATTTCCTCAATGTTTTTTACCTGTATGAAAACGTCACTGAAGCAGACAAACACTAGCAGTGTGTATATACCACTTCTCTGTACACACTTCAGAGATGTATTCTGAGGAAGGCAACAGTCTCAGTGCCACTTACAGAGGAACCACCAGTAATACCATAGACACTACAGGAGATATTAAGCAGGACTTGATCTGTTGAAAAGTAATACCATATACACAGAAACAAATAACAGTAACCTTCCCTCTGGGGAGCATTTATTGATACCCTCTTGTTAGGTCTTCCACCCTCAGAACCCATTTGATTGCGGGGAAAACAACAGGGCCTAATTCGTTTGTGTCTGGGGCAGAGGAATGGCAATTTATGAAACTGTTCTGTAGACTCCAAAAGCATTTGTTTCTATCTCTCCAGTCGCTGCTGTAATTTAGGACACCCATTACATATAACACATTGCATTGTACAGTTGTAAAGTTACTCAGTGAGGATGTAAATATTGAAGACAACATGAGACACCCTGGAGAACTGAGTTGGTCATGGAGGTGAGGGTCAGAAATGGATCTAGACTAGTGAAAGCGGATTAGAAAAGAACTAGTGATTTTCAGGATGAATGGTGTGTCTTTTGAATGAAAATCTAATCTTCTAAAGATCCCAGGGATAATGTGTCACTGATTTCAAATGCAAACAAAAGATTAGCAGGGCAAAATGACACTGAAATATTCATGGCTGAATTTCTAGCTGGCCCTCATCACAAACTTTTATGAAAATTAATTTGTTACAGTGTCTTATTTATTAAAATCACCTTATGAATGATCAGACCTGCAAAATCTCTCTACAATAATTAGTTTTCTGGGATTTCTAGAAGTTATATTTAGATCTGTTTGACTTATGGCAGAGTTTTGCTAAGATTATGTATGTACATGATATTTGGATTAAATAATGCTGACTATGATACATATTTTTAGAACCAGTTTGCACATGCCTATAATCCCACCCACCCTAGCAGATGAGTTCCATTGACCCACACTCACAGAGTCACTTAATTGAATTATCTTACTGTTTTTATTTTCAGTCATACTTGCTTATTATTCTCATACAGTCAGAAACATGTTAAGCCCAGTTCACAAGAAAGATTTGTGTCCTATGGTAGGTAGGTATTTTTAGAGTCTCAGAAAAAATATCAAATGGGTGCAAATGTAGAGCACACTTTTAGACTGGGATTCATTACCTTGGACATATTTATCTGCTTTTAATTTGGTGGCATGCTGTCTTGAACATTCTATGTTAATCCATAAAAAAATCACTTCATGTAAGACTTTTCTTTGTTCTTTGTTGGTATTGCTTTTGGCACCAATGGTCCTTATAGTCCTAAAAAATCCTAAAATAAGCTGGACAGTTTCTGCAAAACACCTGCTACATTTTAGTTGGAATTGTATTGAATCAATAAACTACCTCAGGGTAAGTTGATATCACTGACTACTGCCCTCACAACGCATAAACTACAGCCCCATGGGGAACACCTGCAACCCCACCGAGGAGCATCCCCAACTGAATGGGGCCAGGGACAAGGGAAAAGAAGGTACCAACACATGTTGTATCCATATGAAACATCTTGGTAATATTAATCATAATAAACATTTTAAAATTTTCCACATAAGTAGGATATAGTTGTCTATTTAATTCTCAAGAGTAAATTGTACATTTGCATAAAATGTAACTGCTATTTATATATTTTACTTAAAATGTATACATTTTTGAAATGTGGAAATGTCCTTCACAAATATTGGTCCAAGTTAGATTTTACCAAGAAAGCTTAAAAGATCCAATCCCCAACACTCCTAAACAAACCTTAAGTCTTGTCACTCTATTCTGTATTTCTGCATTAAATTTATCTGAATAATTATATTTCTGTTACTTACTGTGTATGTCCTGAATATAAATGTTTAAAGAAGGCAAAATAACATTTCAAAGAATTCACCTGTAACTTATTCATGCTGAGTAATAAATGAATACATAATTATAACAAGAAAGAATAAAATATTTCATTGACATCCAAAAATTTAAGTGTCCATTCTGCTTATAAGGAACACATAACTGAATAATGACCTCACATTCTACAAATAGCTATATAACAAATAACTGAGTCTTTTCTTACATGCCATGTGCATGAAATAAAATGAAACATGAAGGGGGAGGCTAGGCAGCACCCGTGTGGTGCACAGTTTAGCTCACGAAGGCAGAATGAGGGAGTATAAGTGATTACTCATTTCCTGGAACTGCTCAGTTATCACCACATGCCCACCTGGTACCAGTTCTTCCCATCAGGAGGTTCTTCAATTGTCAGTCCACACAGTTCTTAATAAATTCTCTTTCAAAACCATTATTGCTTAATTCTTCGTTGTTTCTCTCCCTTTAATATCAATAATAGCCACACTAAAATTATTTTTCTCAACTTTTAAAATGCTCCCTTATTTCCAATGCTCTAGACTTTCTTTTATTTCTGCTTTGCTGCTATTTGTAATAATTCCCTTGAAACCAAATTCTGCTCTTGGTATTCTCTTCTTACTTAGGATGTAACAAGAGAAGAAGAAATATTTAAAAGTCATTCTATTAACTTGCTTCTCTTTTGCTTTTCCATGTCCATTCTTTATCCCAGAAGAAATATTGCTTTAAAATTATAATAATAAGAAATACTGCTCATCTAGCAATTCATCCCAAATATTTCCAGCATTAGGGATCTTTACAGTCTTTATTTGCTAGATTCAGAAATTGAAACATCTAAAAATGTTAAAATATCTTAGTGTTCCTTTGTCTCTGCCTTCAAATAGTGCCTTTGAGTGAATGAGAACAGATTGCCTCATTTACATAGCTCTCAGTGATGGAGGTAGGGCTGTTTGTATGGTGGTGATGGGGATGTAGCTGGGTTTTAGGGGGTAATGGATATGCAGTTGTGTGTCAGGGGGTTCCCGATGGGGATTAACCTGTGTCATGGGTGGTCAGTGATGGGGATTTGACAGTGTGTTGGGTGGGATTATTTGGAATCATCTTTAAAAAAATCCTGGAACAAAAAAAAAAAAAATGCCTGAGAATACAGAATGCAAGATAAATAAATCTCTTCATCTTTCAAGTGTTATGTGGCCACTATTAATAATGTGGGTAGTTCAGAGTCCACATGATAATAGATGTTAGAGACACCGTTCTGGAAGAAGGTTCGATTTGCAAATCACCTAGGTTTTCTCCTGTATGCAACACTCAGAAACATGTTCCACTTGACCTGGAAAGTAAACTTAAGGTGTTATGGTTATGTAAATGTATGCATTAGAGAAGTCTTAAAGAAGAATGATCAAATAAAAAGAATATACCATAATTCTGATAATATATTAGAATTTTCATTTCCTTTAAATTGAAAATTAGGAACTACTTTTCTTTCTTCACTATTCATATATTATAGGAATTTTTAAGAAATCTTTTTGCATAATTATAATTCAATAAATTTCTGGGGAGAAGCTATCCAAATAGGAGATAGGTCATGGGAAAGGGATTGTCTCTCATTTCTAGGGGTCAGATTTTATAATTTTAGGAATCTATTTATGCAAACCTTTCCCCAACAGCCAATATGCATGTGGAGTCTCTGTGGCTCATTCTGCAACTCATGTTTAATTGGAGAAACTATTTATACATATAGAAAGTCTTGGGCTGGAAATATTGTTTAGTGATTAAGACACTTGCCTGCAAAGCCAAAGGACCCAGGTTTAATTCCCCAGGGCCACGTAAGACCAATGCACAAGGTGGAGCATGCGTTTGTAGTTCATTTACAGTGGCTGAAGACTCTGGCATATCCATTCTGTCTCTGTCTCTATCTTTCTCTGTTTCAAATAAATAAATAAAATAATTTTTAAAAGTCTTTACTACTGTGTAGTGACTGTACACACCTTTACTATTAATAATACACAAAAAGGAATAGAGCAAACTAAAAAGTCTAAAACATAAAAATATCCTTGTTAAGTGTAATTGCTAGGACAAATCTAATTTGAAAGGTTAATAAGCACTTTAAAACTATTGAATCATATAAAGAGTGATGCATGGAATGTAATTATATATTGTCAGAGGGCAGAGTTATTTCTCTATGTTAACTCTGTCTATTCATTAGGCCAGAGGCATGCAAGATTATATTATGTAATATCTGAACTGGACTCTTTAATTGATTAACTTTTCAAATCCATCTTTTATGATTAAACAGCATAACAGTATATGTGTAACTTATTATTTTAAATATACTCATTAAATTCATTTTACATAGCAAATAAATTTTTATAAGTCTTTTATGTGTCAGACACCAGAACCAAGTGTCTGACATTATTCCCATATTTTTCTGTGACCCATGCCATTTTGTGGTAAAAGTGTGTGTGGTGAGTAATAATATAGAGGACTTTGAATGTCTTAATGAGGTACATGTGAAAGGAACCTAAATTAGGTTGAGATGAACAGGAAAGATTCATAAAATGTGTAGAATAGAATGAGTGATTATACAGCATGTTCCCAATGGTGTTTTACTTCTTTGTCCACTTCATGTGCTTACAAATCCCTTACGACAGTGCATTTCTAGAAGTTTTCCTCCAGACAAAAATGGCCTGGATATCCATGACCTCAGAGTGCCTGATACTACCTACACAAAACCATCATAATAGGAGGAAAAGATGATGATATCAGAATAAAAGAGAGACTGATTGATAGGGGGAACAGATATGATAGAGAGTGGAGTTTCAAAGGCGAAAGTAGGGGGAGGGAGGGCATTACCATGGGATATTGTTTATAACTATGGAAGTTATTAATAATAATAATAATAATAATAAAGTACTACACAGAGTGATGCATAGCTAGGATTTAGCCCAAGCCATACACTCAGACCTAAGGCTTTGTGATCTGAAAGTAAACATAGAAATGGTTTCATCTTTGGTCAGAAAAAATCCTTTTTGCAGATATTCCCACACTGGGAAACAAAATTTGACAAAGTTCTGAGAATAAGAGAAAGATGAATGTGCTGCACTAAATGAAACATCTGCATGATCTGCTCTAAGGCTCAGGGGACACTGCATAGGAGCAGGTCTCAAGAATGTGAGAGCCAGGGGCTGTTCGGAGCAATTTGGGACACTTTCTTGCAAGCATGAAGTGACCATTACATTATATTATGATCTAACAGCAGCTGCCATTATTTCCACAAGACATCCACACAAATAAGCTCATTAACACTGCAACATGCATGATGGGGGAGGATAAGCAAAACCACCTCACCAAATTAGAAGAGGATCTTTCTGGAAAGTAGTTCAGTGAGTGGGGAGGATGGCGTACAGGGTAAAATAAGGTAGTATGAGGAAAGAATATGATCAAACCTTAATGTATGAAAATTATCAATAAAAAAGAAAAACATAGTAAATGTAGGTTATAAAGAGTAGAACCCCTCTATTCTGCCAGAATGTAAAATGGTACAGCCATTGTGGAAAATGGTGTGGTGGTTTCTAAGAATACAATGACCACATGATTTTTTTAAAAAAGATGACATAAGTAAACAGAAGTACAATAGGCAGTGGTGCATAGCTGGAACTAGATCCCAATCACTCTGTAGCCTGATCTGAAAGTACAGCAATAAATGGTTACATTGATAGGAGTAAGTGTAGAAACTTAATGAGGAATGGAGAATAACAATTTTGTAAAGATAAAATAGAACATTTATTGAATTTGGCCAAATGGATTGATGAGATTGCACATACTGAGACATGCATTCACAAAAATTTTCCTTTGCCTTAAAACAGGGAATACATATGATGTAGACAGAATGACTAAGGCAAAAATTAATGATTAATAGGAGATAAAAGAGTTCCAGAGAGTGCTTTCAAGAGACTTACGAGCATTAGAGATGTTATTCAGGACACTGAGAACATCTTTCCTACCCAGAGCCAAAGGTCTGTCTCAAGAGATGCTGTAGGTACCTTCTAGTTCCTGTGACAAACTCCCAACAAGAAGCAGCTTATGAAAGGAAAGAGTTTATTATCATCTTGTAGATCACACAGAAAGCTTCTTCATCGCAGAAGAATCTGGCTCACTTCATTATATATCCACAGCAGAGAGACAACAGTGACATACCTCCTCCAGCAGAGCTTTTCCTGTTGGAGACTAAGTAAGAAGCTTAATCAAAATATCTGTGGAGGTCTGGAGAGATGGCTCAGCAGTTAAGACCCTTTTCTGCAAAGCCTAGGGACCCAGGTTCAACTCCACAAATCCACATAAGCCAGATGCATATGGTGGCACATGCATCTGGAGATTGTTTGCAGTGGCTGGAGGCCCTGGCATGGCCTGCCTCTCTCTCTGTCTCTATCTCATAAATAAATAAATAAAAACTTAAAAAACACCTGAATACCTGGGCTATGGGACCATTTACATTGAAACCCCCACTAGAGCCTACCTTCAGGAAGCAGACTAAGAAGAATCTCGGGTAACAGAAAGTATCAGGGGTCAGAATCATCCCTGACTCAGTGTTTTGGGGTACTAAGTTGATGGGAGAACAGCTTGTGTAAGGGAAAGACTTATCAATAAATTATCATGAGTAGGATAAAGACAGGGATGGTCAATTGACTAACTGATGTCTTTATCAATTAAACTCTGAATTGCATTGATGAGTTATTTACAGGTAAACCTATTCTCCAAACACATGAAGGACCTGAAGGAAAGCGGGTCTCAAACCTTTTAATTTTTACTACAGAATTTGAGCAATTTTAAGAAGTTTCTCATTCTCTTCTGAGAAGGTTTTCTTTTAATTTCATTTATTTATGTAGCTGTTTGTAGAACATATATTTTCAAGTGGACTGTAGGCTCATTGAGAAATGGAAGGGAGTTCAGGCAGGGTATTATCTTGCTGTACAGTTCTCTCATAATTAGTCCAAAGAAATATCTGGTGACACATAAGAGAGATAACAAATCAAAAAAATCTCTAGATACTTGACACAAACCATACAACATATTTTAAAAGGCATAAAGAATCATATATAACATGAGTTATTTAAATAGTAAGACATTTCATGATTCCCTATAAGCTAGTCATAATAATTTTAGCTCCTCATAAATTTTAAGAGAATTTGGGTGAATTGTAAGCATTTATTTATTGGTTCATTGAGTAGGGACTTATTTGCTAACAAGAGAATGATTATGGAAACTGTGGGGTAAGAACAAAGAAATAATCATAAAGTGGGAGAGACATAAATTATTCAGTAGGGGAATAAGAAGGTATTCATGAGTTATGTGGGGCAGTGACATAAAGAAGCAGAGATGGGACAATCACAAGGGGTACAGAAGAAATACAATTTAAGTTTAGATTTTCAATATTCATAGGAGATATCAAATGGATATAAAGCTGAATGAAAAATAACATTTCAAGCTCTCTGACCACTTGAAAACTTCCACCTGTGGGTAAGTTTTTCCTCTGCTGGGTCTGGCTGACTTGGTCCAGGCACAGCCAGGTTGGGCTGGTTGAGCTGAGGGGAGGTCCCCCTAACCTTTACTCTGGACATGCGTTCTTTACCTACTCCAGCTCTTCACATGGCAGGAGCTCCTTGAACTTTCTTTTTCTCTTTCTTTGCATAGTCTTTCCAGGCCTCCATGTGGGATCTCTAGCCACATGGGTGCCTTTCCTTGGCTCTGTGTATCTGTGATAGATAAGGTGTTGGCAACTTGATCTGTTTAGTAATCCACAGAAATCTCTTTTGGGGAATCCTTGAGGTTGTTTCCAGGAAGGATTAACTGAAGGAGGAAGTCCTTCCCCCAGAGTAAGCCCTTCCACCAGAGTGGGCAGCCCTGCTCAGAGTGGGACTTCATATAAGGAAGCTATGGGTGAAAGATCCCCTTCCTTCTTCCCACATGGCTTCCAGAGCTGCTTGCTGCCTTCCAGCAGGGATTTAAGACCAGCATGGACTGAAGACCAGCATCAACTGAAGACCCATGTGGATCAAAACCCAGCAGCTCCTCAGGAAGCCTCCAGGTCTTCCAGTGCCATCTGCAGTGCCAGATTGAGACTGCTGAGGCATCTGGCCACATGGACTGAGCAGCTACCAGGTTCCTTGATTCTTTGGCCTGCAACTGCTATTGGACTACGGTAAGCTAATTCAATAAATCCCCTCTCTAAAATAATTTGTTCTAGCAGTTCTGTTCCTCTAGAGAACCCTGACTAATATAACATCCCTCAATAAGTATAATAATTTAATAATTAAGAAAAGAAAAATAGAATTTAAGGAAAAAAAAATCTTTGTATCCAACAAGTCTTACTTTAAGGAGTGAAGACCAAAGGAGCAGCATAGTTCTACCATAGAACTGAAACAGGTAAAATGATAAGGGGATAATGTTGCATGGGTAAACAGAGCAGATTTGCAAAAGGACACTCTAGGCACCACATGGATTGCATGCTAGCTGATAAATTAAGGAGTTTTTTTGTGATAATGTTTGCCTGCGGTGCCAATCTAAAACATGGAAGTGGACATGATATAGAAATTAACAAACTGACGTTTCCTTGAACTATTTCAACAATCAATGCTACAGTCATCACTAAATAAATGAATGAGATACTCTGAAATCATTGCAAGGATAATTTCTTTGTAGTAATTGATGGAGAATGTAGATTATAATGAGCTTCACAATGAATGTGAAATGAATAATTCAAAATCAAATAATGAATTTTTGATTGTAAAAGTAACAATTATCTTGGTGGGGAATAGAGGTAGAGGTTTGAGCATGTTTATAAACATATAGTAGGAAGCCAAACCAGAGCTCAGGTAGAACAGAAGGATCAGAGTTAAAATGTCCTGCTTATTGAGGCTAATGTGCTTGGCTTCAGAGAACATGTTAAACACACACTCAGGCTGGTGGTGTACTGAGTGGTAGAATACTTGCTTAGCTTGAATGAGCCATTAGGTTCAATTCCCAGCACCACCAATTTGAGCTTAGTATAAGAATGGGCATGTGGAGGTTTGATTCAGGGGTCTCCCACAAACTTAGGTTTTCTGAAGGCTAGGTTCCCAGCTGAGACAGATTTGGGAATTAATGCCTCCAGGAGGTAGTGTATTGTTGGGGGCAGGTTTATGGGTGTTATAGCTAGCTCCCTCCTCCAAATGTTTGGCACACTCTCCTATTACTATTGTCCACCTTATGTTGGCCAGAAAGTGATGTCCACCCTCTGTTCATGCCATGGTTTCTGCTGCCATTATTGAGTTTCCCCTTCAAGTCTGTAAGCCAAAATAAACCAGTTTTTTTTTTTTTTTTTTTTTATCCCACAAGTTGCTCTTAGTCAGGTGATTTCTACCAGCAATGTGGATTTGACTGCATCGAACACAACTCTCATTTCTACTCTATGTCAAAGAAAATATTTAAATTTTTCCAAATGATTGATGACAGGACTTTGTGAGACAAATTTTAGGGCTTGCAGCTGAATAAGTCCAGAATATGCAAGACAGTGGTCCCAGGAAATTGAGGATATGTATAAGAGAATAATAATGGTGGTCCATTGAATTAAGTCTTAGAATAAAAGAGAAGGATAGTATAGGAAAGGAAGAGTGACTCTGTGACAGCTTCCTCTTGAGTTTGATGAGTAAAGAGGTGGTAGACGAATGAATAGCAGGAAAAACTTCTAAATGAGCTATTTCTGTGGCCTATGTCATCATTAATCCAATCTCATCCAGGTGTACATGAGGTCTAGGAATTTTCTAGAGGAAAACATGGCCAGGGTAGACTGAAGTAGAAATGTACAGAAAACATAGAATAAGCAAGTCAGAGAATAGAATTCCGAGGTAAAATTCTTAAACATTTAAATCTTGTCAGAAAAATGTAAGTAATAGGAAGAAAATACTGGCTGAGAGGAAAGAGAATTTTTGTAACTACAGTATCTTTGGGGCATAGTAGAGGTGGAGGGTCCAAAGGGCCTTGTCCTCAAAATAGCTTCAAGATCACCCAGGGATGGAGGACAAAATAATTTTAAATTAGTTTAGCTATCAAGAAACAAGCTTCATTATTTTTATCACTAGCAGATAGGAATGGGAGGTTATGAACAACAACATACTGTAAAATATTTGAACTACCTCAAAGTCAAATAGATATTTTTAAAATATTTTATTAATTTATTTCAGAGAGAGAGAGAATGAACGGGTATGCCAGGGCCTCCAGCCACTGCAAATGAACTCCAGACACATACGCCACCTTCCATGCATATGACTTGCATGGATTCTGGGGAATTTATCCTGGGTCCTTTGGCTTTGTAGGCAAGCAACTTAACCACAGGGGCATCTCTACAGCCATCAAATAGACGTTGAATTGTGCATAGTAAGGATCATTTGTTCAAAAATAAAGCTGTTTGTCTTTTTTAATATAATTCTAACTTCCCAGCTTTCTTTTTTCATTCATGGTAAACATGATACTAATTTGAAATATAATTCTTAAAACGTATGATAATTTGAGAATACTCCTAGTATACTTTCTATTATATAGTGTTACAACCTTACAACTATAGCTTACCTGCTTAATTTTTCAGTAATTTCAGTTAGCAAATTTTTACATTCTTAAACATTTGCAAATTAGCTAATTTTTAAGCTATGTTACTAATATTTGAGGAAAAAATATATTTTGTTAGAAATATTTTAGTCTGTAACTAAACACACACTTTAGCATGCTCAGCTCACATATCCACTTACAGAAGAGAAATACTTGAAATCAAATGCTTTTGTCAAGTTCTTCATGTGATATGAACTAAGAATTTAGTCTGATAACAAGCCTATCAATTACAGGTTATAATCTTAGCCCTGTAAGACAAGCATATGAGTCCTCTTTCTCCAGCAGTGGATGCACATGGCATTTGTAACATGCTGCTTTTATATCTTGGTTATGAGCTTTGTCTTCTGGCATCAGGTTTTAGAAATTTCTGAGTTTACATGTTTGTAGCAATTACGTTCTCGTTTCTGGGACCAAACATCAGAACAGTCAGACTCTGGTAGGAAAGGGCTTGCTTTTAGCTTTCAGTTTCAACAGGAGATTTCATGATGGTGGTGAAAGCACAGAAGAGCAGGAAACTGGCTCACATGGTCACATATCAGCAGAGGAAGTACAAACACTGAGGTGAGGGCTGCAAGTGGGGCTGGGCTATATGAACCCAAGGCCTGCCCCCAGTCACATACTTCCCCAGCAATGCTCCACCTTCCAAAGGGTCCACCAGCTGAGGGTTAAGTATGTGCTTTAATTTAAACATTTGAGGCTATGCAGGGGGGGACATTTTACATTCAAACCATCACAATGTTCCTTAAAAGATAATATTGAGTACTGTTTTTATGGTCTTTTCTATGTTTTCTCAGTTTTCAATGTGATCAGAGTCTAATATGAACTGTGAAACCAGTGCCCATACAGTACACACAAATAAATCTTTTGTGTAATTAGAAATTGACCCAAGGCAGATATCCCAGGTCTGCTGTTACCAGGGTATTCTGTATGTTCAGATTTTACTTCATTGTTCTTGAAATGTAAATAAACATCAGAATTTCTTTTTAAAAAATATAAATGAGTAACAGCCTTTTACCATACTCTATGTAGAATACAAGATGGCATGAAATTTACCACATTAGGAGCAAGACTAATTCCACTGCGGTCTACACACTCATGGGAAGTCATCAGCAATGATTTAAAAATGCAAAAATGTTTTGTAATCTTTCCCCAAATATAATCAAGTGATTATGAGGCCAAGGTAGGAGGATTGCCATGAGTTCTAGGTCAGCCTGAATTCATCATGAATTCCAGGTCACCCTGGGCTACAAACAGACATACAAAAAGTACAGAAAGCTAATAGCAAGCGAACCTTCAGTTACAGTTTCTTTAATGTCATGTATCAGGCAAGGATGTGGTTTGGAAGCTTGGTGATCAAATCAAATAAATGACTAATGATTATTCAGCCTTAAGGTTGCTGATAATGATAAACAAAAAGTGTTTTGAGGGCAGGATATCAGATTCCATCCATGTTTGCTTTTAAGCCATACCTGCCTGGTACTATGAAGGACCTCAGGACCCTTTCAGCCCTATGACATGTTGTCTTACGGCTGCCAAGATCATGTGGGTGACTCTGACCCTGATTTCCCATACCTATGAGCTCTGTTGTGAGGTGAAGACTATGTAGATCACCCATTGCATTCTGGGCTCATCAGTGAGAAAGCTTATACTGCATGGTGTTCATTCACAGCACTTCCAAGCTAAAGAACCATTTTTTTGACACACTGAATGCCATCCATAGTATCTGAGGAATGTTTTTTCTTTGAGAAAAAGTGATTTAAAAGTCAAATATAATCAAAATCCTTTTTAAAACTGTATCTAATAGCCAAATAAATGCAGTAATACTTCATATACATTTCTAGAGATACTATAGAGCTTGAATCCCAATAACAAATATTTCATTTGAGCCAATTTGAATTTTTATTGTCTAATAGACTGACTTATTTACAATTAGGGCATTTTTTTCTCTTCTTTAACAATGGCTGTTTTCAAATCTGTCGTTTTATTCTTGCAATGCATGTTGTGAGGGGGCAGATATGACTCTATTCTATATAAAGATCATGGTCAGCTTAGATAATATTGATGCCTTTAGTCGAATGTGATACAAACATGACCACTTTTTTCAGTTATCCTCTTTGGCCCCATCCACTTAATCTCTTTTCACACACCTTCCACAGTGGAAAGGTTTGTGTTCTTGATGTTGTACAGATCCTCTGAAGGTCTGTCCACATGATTTTATTTTCCTTTTTGTTGCTCTTCAGAGTCTGATTTTGTCTTACCTCTAAATGTCTACTTCTTCACCAATGTACTATGTTTTTGTTTTTGTTTATTTCATGCTGAATTTCTCTAGTTTATATTTATGTGGCTATGTTTTATAATATCCTATTATTTGGCCGATGCCCTCTTCGAATCTTTTTTTTCCCTGATATTACAAGAACCACTCCATAGCTCTTATAATTACTGACCACATAATATCTTATATGCATGCACTGAAACCTGCTTAATGAGGATGAACTCCTTGCTGGCCTGCCTTTGCTCTGCTCAGGGAAGTTAACTCTCCTGTACTATTTCACTCTCTGGCTTTGCAGGAATCATAAGATCAACTTGATTTTGTTTCTACTAATAAGAGAGGCTACAGAGATCTGAAACAGTATTCCACATATTTTTAAACTAAACCTGCATAGGTATAAGAAAACAAAATAATAAATTAAATTCCGATGAGTCTAAAACAAATACAGTAATGTAAGTGTATGTTTAAAGTTTGTATTCTCTATGACAAAAAGAGCCTGTCAAATAAAAGCATTAAAATTGTATGAGCAGAAGGTAAGTGGCATGCATGACATATGCAATTATCTTTCTCATCATTTCTTGCATCAACCCACCAGATGCATTTCAGTACTGAAATGATTGCTTCACCTGAACAATCAAATGCAAAACAATTGATTTGTTTCTAACTATAGTTTAATAACAATTTAATAGATTCTTGTTTAACATTAATACACACTGAGGACAGGCTAATGCATTTGACTTCCTTGAACATATATTTACTTTAAAATATGTTTATTATGCATCTAGGAAAAAGGCTGAGATTCTGGAAAAAAAAGTCTAGGAAGGGAAGATTCCTATTACTTGCATCTAGAGTTATAGTAGCTTCATTCTATTCAAAGCAATTCAGTTCTGAATTCAAAATTGGATGCCAGCTCAGCAAAAGGAAGCAGTTGATTTCCTGTGGAGCTGGACTTACCTTACTGAAAGGGGGTTAGCTATAGGCTAGTTTTACATAAATCATTGTTGCTTGTGTAATCTGGTACTCATGCAAATTGTACTCTTGGATTATAGCAGCACCTTTAAACATAAAGCTCCAAAAACCTACAGTGGAGGCAACTTCATTTGTGTGTGTGTGTGTGTGTGTGTGTGTGTGTGTGTGTGTGTGTGTGTGTAACAAGAAAGGTCTCCTATTTATCTTATTTTTGGCCCCTCTGGCACATTGCTTTAAATGTTGTGGGCAGTCTGACTACACGGTGCAAATAAAACTTATTTTGAAAAGAGGAATGAATCCAAAAACTTGCACTTTGCATTTATAATGTGAGCTCCCAACAATGGAAAGAATAGCTCATGACTCTAATTTGCCAAACACTTTCCCTGTGTGGAAGTTTTCTGTAAATAATAGAGTAAGCGGTACAGAAGGAGAAACTGCATTTGGCTCAGTTATTTACCAGGAATGTACTACCAAATGTCAGGTACATATTTTCCACATAAAATTGAATAACTTATACCTCCAGAGTAACTATGAGCATTTTCATGACTCATCTTTTTTAACTGCATTTTCTTATAGAAATTTTGTCATTTGATTTATATCTGGTGCTAATTGTATTCATTTTTAAACAGTAATTATAACTGTTTTTTAAAAGATTTTTTTTTACTTTATTTACTTGAGAGAGAGAGAGAAGCAGATGCAGAGAAATCAAGAGAGGATAGGCACACCAGGGCCTCCAACCACTGCAAATGACCTCCAGATGAATGTGCCACCTTGTGCATCTGGCTTACATGGGTACTGAGGAATCAAATCTTAGTTCTTATGCTTTGCAGGTAAGCATCTTAACTGCTGAATCATCTTTCCTGTCATATAACTGCTATTTGATATTTATTTTCATGTTATTTCATTGAGAAAACATTTTTTTCAGAGAAGATATTGAAAGATTTCTGGTAGTCAAAATGTACAGGTACAAGGGTTCTTGGGTTATTAGATACATTATCCTTACAGACAGACTACGTTTTACATTGCCTAGTCATTTGATGTCTGTCATATATCAAGACACTGCATTGATATTAGATCAACATAATCATGTTGAATTAATCTGACCTTAAATATGTTAATGTGATTTTATAGAACATAATTGAACTTGTAAAAATAGCTATTAAGTCAGTGTGCATATAGATTCCAGCTGTTATTAAAGTGGTAAAATAGGGTCTTTATTTTAAAAAAAGAGTGAATAATAGTCCTGTTATATTTAAAATTTGATGAAAGTGGTAACACAGTCCACAAATAAAAGTCATGGGAGTATATATCACAAAACTAGTTTTTTACAAACAATTAAAATGATGCAGAAATATTCCAACTGAAGGTGGGGTGGAGCTGGGGAGATGGCTCACCAGGCACAGTGTTTGCCACTCAAGCATGGGGACCTGAATTTGGATCCCCAGGATTCATGTGAAAGCAGGGCATGGCAGCGATGTGGAAAAATGTAATAGATTTTTAAATCAATATGTATAAGTAATATCACAAATGTCATGATTGTAATGTTCATCTTTGCCTTCCTAACATTTGCATAAATATAATAGTCAATAGTTGACACATACTTAGAAGAAATCAATCTTTCATAGTAATAGTACAGGAAATATATATTCTGAGCCATATGAAATTCTGTCATCAAATATTGAACATACTTATTGAAAACTAGAAATATATAAGGAACATTAAAATATTCCCATGTCTTTATTATATCATTTCAAATTAATTCACCATCCTACTGTGAAAATGTACTGAACACATTCATGCAAGAATCCTGATTCTCAGTGTGACTTTAAAGGCAGAATGTCAGTCTCTCAGTCAGTGTCTCCTTCCTTGGCTGCTAAAGTAATATGTTTTCCCCTGAGACAAATGTTGTCTTCACCCATGACCACAGACAAGCCCTGGCGGAACCTCGTACGTGACTACTCACAAGTGGCAAGGCACCCTGGAGCCCAGTGTGGGCCATCCAAATCCCTTCTCTAACACATATGAGTTGAATGTGACAATTTCAGTGAAGTTTACTCACTGTAGAAAGAAGGCAGGAGAGGTATAGGATCTCAGTGCCCAAGCCTCCTCCCATCCTTCTTTTCAGGTGTGACCAAGTTTCTTTGCTTGGCAGTGGAGATAAGATCTTGAGTGGCCAGTCTGGCCCTGGTCCTAAGCTCAGAGACATTATTTTACCATCACTTGCACAGACTCCAATCTCACTATGCATTTTTCCCATGGCCACATCTAAAGTGGTTTTCTTAGACCATCTCTGGCCTAGTTCAGCAACATAGAAATTGCCCTAGGAATTAATACTCCACAAACTCTTTCTGGCAATTATCAGGGGTTCTCTGGCAGAACACTTTCCCCAGAAACATTGTAAATGCCTTACTCACTTCACTCTAGCTAATTGCTTTAATTAGTAACCATTAGAAACCATAGATAAAGATGTTGTCTCAGAGATGTCTTTTCCCCTTCTAAAAAAACTCTCACCAGTCCTTAAGTAAATGGAGAGGAATTCAAAATGATGACAGCTTGTTGGGGAAGCATTAGCTTTCATTTTATGACAACTGCATAGTTGTATGCCCTATGTTAGCAGAGAAAATAGAAAGTACATGAGAAAGGATTTAGAACATTATCTTTTCTCCAGGTAATAGTGTCTCCTTAAAGCTGTTGTAATGATTTCTCTTTGAATACAAAGGCAACTGAGAAAGTTTGCAAACAGTGAGAAGCCCATTGTTTTCCTCTGTAAAATAGCTTGCCAAGTATTTAATGCATGGCTTGTCCCTTTCTCCCTCTGCTGTCAGAAACGTGGGTCCTCTCAGATGTTATTTTCTCTTTTTGGAAGTAGTGTTTGAAAAAAAAAAGGGAAGAAACCAATTCCAAAACACTTCAGAGAGAAAAAAGAACTTTCTCCAAAGATTGCAGTGTAGTTAGCATGCAGTTTACGGCTCACAAGTCAGTGTCCACATTGCTGTAGGATCTGAGTACTGTGTACACACACAGAGCTGATGTCATTGGAAGTTGTACCATCTACAGTGCACAAGTGCCTGCAGACCAGATTCTTCCAGACTGACAATTCCATATTTTAAATTCTCTGACTTGCCACAGAACATTTCTGGATAAATGATTATATAGCTACAAGTGATGCCAGAGAGAGCTGAGTGAGGTCAGAACTCTGACTTCAGTAGCACTAGTATCTTGAGTTCTTGCCCATCATATTGAAAAATTGAAAATGCAGACTCAGAAAAAGGATGGATTATGAGGTTTTAAAGAGAGTTGAGAGAAATCTTCTCTGAAAAAAAATGTTTTCCCTATGAAATAACCTGAAAATAAATATTAAATAGCAGTTATATGACAGGAGAGATGATTTAGCAGTTAAGATGCTTACCTGCAAAGCCAAAAAGTTCTCATTTAAAAATCTCCTTTACATAGGAAAGTCTCTCTTTCCCACAAGGGAGAAGCCTCAGGTAAATGGGGAAAGGACATGTGTTTAGAATGAGCCACATCCTCAGGCTCAGGAGTGTAGGGAGGGATCTGATTGGCTGTTGGACCTTACTCTGGAAGGACCAACCAAAGGGGCTAAGCCAAGGAAATTGGAGTAGAAGCAGGAAGTTGTTGCTCAGGAGGAATTAGGTGGGTGCTGTTTTCAGCCATCTTGGATGAGACTGGATCAGATATAAATTTTTGTTTTGTCACAAGGCATGTATTGTGTTATCTATGTTTCTGTGGGCGAGTCCATAGCTGACTGCCTATCAGGAAAAAGCTACGTGTTCCTAATCTGTATCACAAGGAATGTATTTGATGCAAAAAAAGTGTTTAATCATTTAACTATATATATATCTTGACCTTCTGTGATCTAATAGGTGTTGGCTATAGAGAGGTGTGTGGTGGCTCTGTTTTCACTAAAGGACCCTAGATCCTACTTCAATTCCATTCCCTCATTCTCTGTAAAGGATTTCCACTCCCCTCACTAATTAATAGCTTTGATTAGAGGCTGAGGGTAGACCTAAGTTGTGAGTGCTTGCATTAGCATACAATGCTTGAGGGCCTAGGTTTGATAAGTCAGCACAGGAAAAAAACAAAGAAATACAAGAATGGAGGGAGAGAGAAGAAGAAAAGGGAGAAGATGGAAAAAGGGATGGGTTAAAAACACAAGGTGATATAGTAGAGAGCAAAGAATGGGAAAGTGATGGGGAAGGGAGTAAGATAGTAACCATGAATAATGGTATGGGGCAAATATTTCATATTACCTTGCATTGCTACCATAATGTTACAATGAAGCCCATTATTTCGCATAACTAATATACTAATAAAAAATAAAATATGGGACTGGGGAGCTTTGCTATGTTGGCATTATTTTACTAGAATTTCTTTTTGCTTTTAACAACTCTTGCTATCCCACTTGCTTGGTGATCTTGTGACTGCACATCTCACAGCACAAAGGCCTTGTTCAGATTTTATATCCAGGCTTAGAAAGTCTCAAACCTTAAGAAAAGTAAGAATAAAACTTACATTTTTATAGGTTAAAAGATATTTCTGGAAAGATGAATCAGTGGTTAACTTGCTTGTAAATTATGATGACACTGGTTCAATTCCATGGTTCCCACTTAAAGCAGGTTCAAAAAGTGGCACATGTTTCTGGAGTTGGCAATGGCAAGAGGCCCTGGGATGTCCATTTGCCCCCAGCACCTCACTCTCTTTTTTTTTTTTTTTAACAAATGAATAAATAAAATTGAAAAAGAATGCATTGTCTTTGAGTTTTGTCTGTTTACTTCTTAGGCAATTTTTGGTAAACAAACATATTCTTGCAGTAAATGTCCCCAGTGGATAACACTGTAAAGGTACTTTGTCATTGTTCAAATTCAGTTTTAATGTGCACCTTGATGATGCACATACAAGACCTTTCTAGTGCCACAGTGTTCTCAGAGTAAATAGAACTATGAAATGTAAGCACTCCCATAATAGTAACATCTTTAGGGAAAGTTGTGCTGTGGGTTTTCTTACTTCAAGTTTTCCAACACATTTATAAGATACTCAGGTAGCTTAAAATGCATGCTTAGCGATGAGCTCATTGAGTATAAACCACTAGAAATCAGTCTTGACTTGAAGAAGGAATAAATAAATGCATTATTTATCTATCACAACATGAAATAGGGTAAAATTTCCTTCGTGCAATTTTTGAGAAGACTTTGTCACTGGAGTAAATTTGGCTGAAATATTTAATATTAAACCCTAAATTAGTATTGTTCATCTTTAAATAATCAGCCAATATTAAAAGTAAGGAATTATCAAAATAGGTATACCTTAGGTGGTAAACCCAACATAATGAAACTCAGACATTTATTGATTATCAGATTATCCATAAGAAATCAGTCTTCATTTTTAGGATAATAACAAAAAATAAAATAATTATTTGAGATATAGAAATAAGTTGAAGATAAAAGGTTTAATATAATTTCATTTATTAAAAGATGTTTTTCAGGCCCTCAAAAATACAAAGCAGATAATCTGATAATTTTACATTGAAAAGTACATTTTTTCATGTTGCTTGTTTACTTTGGAACCTCAGCCTTAGGTAATGCACATTACGTCAACTGTTGGCACATTTTCCTGGAAAAGGCATGTTGATGATTATAAATAGCACACAGCTTCAAAACCAAATAAATGAAGCACTACTGCCCCAGTGTTGCTGACATCACACTGTACACCCATATCTCTCCCCATCTCTGGAATTGAGATCATCCTTTGGAATGTGACCCAACTCATCCTCTATAAACCTTAAAGGACTTTCAACCTATCACAGATCTCAGAAAGGCACGTGAAGCATTTTGCAACATGATGGCACATTGTGGAAAACTTTGTGTTGCGAATCCCACCAAATGTGGGGTATGAGATTGAGACTCTCCAGTGCACAGGCTTTAGAAGAATGGTTTCATTCAGCCCAGGAGAGCTTTCACAGGTAGCTTGGAACTTGGCTGACTGAGAATCTGTGCCTGACTCCTTTCAACCAAACCAAACCATGAAAGATTGCAATGGATTAGCTGCTCTGCCAGCTTAGTAAAGATACATCACTGCTTACTGAATATTATTATCTGGTCTTTGTCAGGGGCAGTGATACAAGTATGTGTTCAATCTCTCCCTTGGGGGGGGGTGATGAGGAGGGTACTTTAGATTACAATCAGAGGGGCATATGAGAAGGTATACTCAAGTGAATGACACTGAGAGTCCTATAGGACATTCTCAAGTTTGCAGAAGGAATTTTAATCAGTTCAGGTTTGGCTTTCAGCTGTGTGAAGTTGGCAATTTTTATCAAGACAATCAGCCGTGACAGTGGCAGACTCTACTGAAGATACCACACTCTATAT
Organism: Jaculus jaculus; assembly: GCF_020740685.1. Lineage (NCBI taxonomy): Eukaryota > Metazoa > Chordata > Mammalia > Rodentia > Dipodidae > Jaculus > Jaculus jaculus. Next base: position 1,283,758 of record NC_059119.1, read on the forward strand.
GAGAGAGACATCATTGGCTTTGGGAGGAAAAGAAACTCTAAGCCAACAAGAAGCTCATCTCCACACCTCATCCTGGGTTTCAACAGCCTGAAACAAGTCCAGCTCAGAGGCAGGATGAAAGAGTATGCTGTCCAATATTTGATGATTGGGAAGTACAGTTTTGAGAAACTAAAACCAGTAAAGAAATTTTAACTTTTTTAAAACGTTTTTGTTTATTTTTATTTATTTGAGAGTGACAGGCAGAGAGAGAAAGAGGCAGAGAGAGAGAGAGAGAGAAAGAGAGAGAGAGAGAGAGAGAGAGAGAGAGAGAGAGAGAGAGAGAGAGAGAGGGCACTCCAGGGCTTCCAGCCACTGCAAAAGAACTGCAGACGTGTGTGCCCCCTTGTGCATCTGGCTAACCTGAGTCCTGGGGAATCAAGCCTCAAACCAGGGTCCTTATGCTTCACAGGCAAGAGCTTAACCACTAAGTCATCTCTCCAGCCCAGAAATTTTAACTTTTTAAAGGTTAAGTGCAGATCAAAATATCTACCAAGATTGTGGAATATACAAGGAAAAGAAAATAAAAACTTCTAATTTCTATTAACCCCACTGAATCTCCCTTGACTACCAACTATATAATCTTTAAAGTTTGCTGATACTTTATACTCCCACTAGGCCAACATTAGCATTTTGCTAATTAGAACGCCTGATATAAAATGGTTATGACCTGTCCCATAGTATAATGTTCCAGTGGTGATGAGCTGAGTTTACAAAGCAAGTAACATAGTAACAGTATGTACTGTGACAATCAAAAAATTTCCTTTTAAAATCTTTATAATGTTAACATTACAATATCAACTACATAATTAGTATCTTTTGGCTGTACTTTGTCTTTGCTCTTATTTATTTATTATTTCATGAATGTTCTTGCTCTGCACTTCAAGGAACAACATAAATAATTTCATATTATGGAAGTAATACCCTGGAGTTCTGAGACTCTTGGTTTTATGCAGGCATTCATTGTTAATACTGAATAATGGATAGTCTACAATGTGCTCACATTACCCAGAGAGTTAACATTTTGGAAATGCAAGAAAAAGAGAGAAGCAATGTGGTAAAAATAATGCCAAAGGATGGCTATGGAGAAGTTGTTGCAGCCTGGAACTTGGAATGTCTCTCAGTTCCATCCACACTGCCTGTCAGCATGAAGTCCCTGGGACTGGAGGGACCTGCCAGCCTGATTGTTAGCACTGCCAGGTGTCACTCACTGACAAGGAGCCCTGGGATCTTCCAGTAAAATGCAGAAACCTAGAGGCTGAAGTATGTTCGTGAATTTTATGTGCCATAACTCTGTGGATTATCATAGGTGTATCATTTTACTGCTCTGGGGGGTAAGGTTTCACTTTTTAAAGATCACTTTCAATAGTAAGAAATACAATAGAAGTAAAACAGAATAATAAGTGTATTTGCACACAAGTATAAACACACACACACACACGCACATGCACACCTGCCTGAAGACACAGAATTATGAGAACAGTAGGTTGTGTAGAGTCAACAGACGGAGCAACTTCCATAAAGAAAGTCAGTGAATCTCACATTTTTAAAGACGTGTGCCATTGGCCATGGGCTTCTATTTTCAGAGACGGCAGAGCAATTAACACCTTCCCAGGGTCAGAAACAAATGTACAAGAGTAGGGTTTGCTAAACCGAGGACACTGGTTAAACACTAGCAGTCTGCCTGAGATTTAAGGCATTTGCCAGCAAAGTCAAAGGACCTCAGTTCAATTCCCCAGGACCCACGTTAGCCAGATGTATAAGGTGGCACATGTCTCTGGAGTTTGTTTGCAGAGGCTGGAGGCCCTGGAGCACTCTCTTTCTCTTTCTGTCAAATAAATAAACATAAATATTAAAAGAAATTGATCCTTGAGTATCCACAAGTTTAAAACACTTAGTGGACAGACATTTAACAATAGTAAATTCTGGTACAAGAATGTAGTTTGCTCAAACACTCAACTTTATTTAAGCTTAGAGAGTATTTATTACTACAAGAAAGAAAAGTTGAGATAGTATGAAAAGCTCCTGCCTATAAGAAGGGGTACATTCCACCTAATGACCTAAATTGGGGTCACTTATACATTCTGAATGGAAGTTGAGCTAACAATCATAGAACAAAGTTTTGGGGCTGAGCTAATGAACCACAACTCCAGATTCAGGTTGAATATTCCAGGCAATTCTGAGAAAGGGGAACTCCTGCTTAGGGAAGGTCTCAGATTATTTAGGTTAAAAAAAAATCAAGGCAACTCCTTTAAGCAAGAGATAAGGAGAAGCCAGAAGCCCAATACTGCTCTGACCTCTAGCAAAGTGGAGATTTCAAGAGAAGATGCAGGGATGCTTTTACTCTGTGAGGCCCAATCTCCTTAAATTGGTTCAATCCCCTCTGCAGTGAAGGAACCCTGACTGTCCATGGCGAGTCAAAGTGATGACTAATCTGGTTTTGAGGCCCAATCTCCTTAAATTGCTTCAATCCCCTCTGCAGTGAAGGAACCCTGACTGCCCATAGCGAGTCAAGGTGCTGACTAATCTTGTTTCTTCAAGCTGAGTGGGATTGGTAGGTGAGGCAGTTGGGAAACTTTTCCTGTGGGTCTATCTCAGGGACCCTGAAATTGCACTAGTATAGTGCAGGAAGAAAGTCCTGGATAAAGACATTTTGAAGGGAAGAAAAAGAAGAGTTAGTGGGAAGTAGGCACACAGCAAACTGCAGCTCTTCAGGGTTCCCATTCTAATAGACATTCAGTCCTTAGAGGACAATTGAAGGGACCTATGTAGATGGAGTTAGATTGTCACAGGACCATCTGAGTATGAGTTGACTGTAATCAAATGGAGATAAATTTAAAACACATGGTACTAAAATTAATAGAGTTACTATTACCAAAAAATGATGGGTATAATTCTCTTTCACCATGAAGATCCAAAAATCCATTTCTAAATCTATTCACCAAATGGCGTGGACTATATCTGTTCTTGGAGATCTTGTAACACAAATGAAACATTATCAGAACTGTCAATAATTTGTAACTTTGATAATGATAGAGATGTTACTCTGACTCAAATACTTAAATTTACTTTTTATTTTCCTTTGTTTCTTTTCTTTTTAAGGCAGGGTCTTGCTCTAACCCAGGCTGATCTGGAATTCACTATGTAGTTTCAGGGTGGTCTCAAACTCATGATGATCCTCTTACCCCTACTACCTGAGTGCTGTGAAATTCTTAGATTTAAAGGCACTGTAGGATGTTGATATATTTCTCATGGAAAGAATAAAGAAGATCATTTAAATGAATATTTCTGGCTTAGGTTATGTTCACTTGTTTTCTTTCATTCCTGACAAGGAAATGCAGTGTTCCTCTTCTATTGCAGTCAGATCTTCCCAGGAGATTTCTTGACCCTGATCAGGGTCTGTCTTTACTCTGCCTCTTTCCTGACTGTTCTCAGGATGTTCAGGTTACGTACTTTTGTTGGTTTCATTCTGTTGCTTTTCTCATCACAGTGTCAAAATACTGCCTTGAACATCTTAGAGGAGAGATTAATTTTGGCTCATAGCATCAAAAGATTCAATTCATAATCCTTTAACCCCATTGTTTTGGGCTTCACGTGAAGCAGAGGGGGAACACATGGGAGTAGCTGCTCACCTCACAGCAGACAGGAGGAAGAGACAGGTACAGGAAGTAGACAGGACAAGACATAGCCCCAGGAACACATTTCTTTTCTCACACCTACTTTCTCCCACTAAGTCCCACCTACCAATGTAGCCACTATTTAACAAAATAATAGCACTATTCAATAAGAACAGAACATTCAACACATGCACTTGTGGAGGATACTTTATATTAAAGCCATAGCACTTCATACTGCCAAAAAATTTAGGGAGTTTTGTTATTATCACTTTCAATTTCAAGTACCTCTCTCTGATTAAGCTTCAGTGAGCACAACTGTATAAAACAACTTTCTTCAAGTCACAAATGTATTTTTTTTTCCTAACTT